>NW_005356259.1:8657077-8690749 GCF_000412655.1 Myotis brandtii
GAACGTTGGAGTCCGCAGTCACTGAAGCAAGCAAGCCTCCCTGCTCGCTTCAGTGCGTGGCTGCCGGCCGCCATCTTGGCTGACAGTTAATTTGCATAAGGATATGCTGATTAGCCAATGGGAAGGGTAGCGGTCGTACGCTAATTACCATGTTTCTCTTTTATTAGTGTAGATTCTGCAAATCTCTATACTCTGTAAAGCTGAAGGAAGAAGTCTCCATCAAGCGCTGACTTCTGTTCACCAGCCACATGCATGGTCCTCAGCTGTTCTCTTGAAATTTTGTCAGTGAGGAGGAGGTAGGAAGACAGTTACCAAATATTTTCTCATATGTTTTCTCAATCCCTGCAGCAACCCTTTGAGGTAGGCAATAGTATCCTGTCATCGTAGGTGATAAGAAAAGACTCAGGAAAGGGACTTAGTCAATCCAACAGTATGTGGTGCAAGTCCCCCACCCCAGCTCTGTCTGGTCTCAGAGCTCTGGTCTCCACACCACCACCTGGAGCTCCAGGAAGTGGTTCCTGTACTCACTTCCATTGAGCATGGACATTTCTCCCTTCAGAAAAACCTTCCCCAAGATGAATTCAATTTGGAAGTTGGCCAGACCTCCTCTTGTACTCGTGGCCCTGTGTTCAGAGACATGGTTACTACTTTGATCTGGCTGTTGTTTCTATGGCACCAACAACTAAATAAATATCATATCAAACTAAAACAGGGTGTAGAAGTGTTTACTTTTGGCTTTACTCTCCACTAATAGCATCAATTGTGCAGTGGAAAGAAAGCACAGAAAAGTACTTTACCTGAGGCCACACAGACCAGGCAGTGGAGTGCAGAGAAAGCAGGCCTGTCCCATTCTGTTGCCTTTAGCACATGGTGTTCTGACTGCAAGGTGCAGGCAAACTTTTACTCTGGGTTGTGAATCATGAAGGTTTTATTGGGTGTTTAAAATTCTTGGGATTAAAAAGGAGCAGAATAACTCAAAGAGCCGTGATTCACACACAAATTGTTTCAATAGATAAAAGGGGAAAGTAAAAAATGGTGTGGCCTTGAGTCTCAAATATGTGAATGTGGGTAACAGAGCAATATGTGTGTGTGTGTGTGTGTGTGTGTGTATTCAGAGGTAATATTTATGGAGCACATAGTAGGCATTGTTCAAACATTTTAAATGTATTCCCTCATATAATGCTCACATTGTCCTATGAGTTTGGTGATCTTAGTTTTCCCATTACAAAGCCCAGAGAAAAATAACTTGCCCATGATCTCTCAGCTAATAAGTAGCATAGCGGGGATTTAAATCCAGATGTCCTAACTCTAGAATCTATACTCTTTATTATTATTGACCTCAGAGAGGAAGAGAGAGGGAGAGAGATAGAAACATCAATGATGTGAGAGAATCATTGATGCCCCACACTGGCGATGGAGCCCTGCATACCCCATACCCCATACCCATTAGTAATTCACTAATTTGGTAATGGCTTCCCCTTTCCAGACACAAATATCAATTCAGCCAGGGGCACATAATAGTCCAGAAGACAGGAACCAGACAACCTCTCCAGGTTAAAATTAGAGTCTTGGTAAGGACTGACAAGGAAGGAATAGAATGAACTTCAAAGAAGCTCAAAACCCAGCATGTGCCCTGACCGGAATCAAACTGTGATATAGGTCAGTGCTTAATCACTGAGTCATATTGGCCAGGCTAGAATCTATACTCTTTAACCACCATGCTATACAGAGACAATTTCCTTGCTAGGGGCAGGACCTACTTTATGGACCCACTTTATGGGCATACAACTTATGTGACACAAAGGGCCCTGGACTCAGAAGGACTTCACTGGATTTAATGTTCTGTTGTCACTACCTTGAAATTCTTACTAATTTTGAACAAGGGACCTTTCATTTCTATTTTGCACTGGACCCAGAATTTATGTGCTCCATCCTAGGTAGAGAATACTTATTAGCAAAACATTTCTCAAAGTACAAATTGATAGTTACAGAATAGTCATGGGGTTGTAAAGTACAACATAGGGGATGTATGGTGTCAGATGGGCACAGGATTTATTGGGAAAATCACTTAGTAAGTTTACAATGTCTAATCACTGGAACTACACCTGAAGCTAATATAATATGGTATGTTAACTGTAATTGAAAAATAAAAACGGTTTTTAAAATAATGTTATTTGAGATTTTTACAAAACTGAATGTTTCTTCCTTTGTATCTGTACCCTTTGGATGTGCTTGAATTTCCACAAGCATCTTAGAAAAATTTAAGCTTACACAGATGTGTCTTTCCCAAAACTCTGAATTCTACTAGTAATTCACTAATTTGGTAATGGCTTCCCCTTTCCAGACACAAATATCAATTCAGCCAGGGGCACATAATAGTCCAGAAGACAGGAACCAGACAACCTCTCCAGGTTAAAATTAGAGTCTTGGTAAGGACTGACAAGGAAGGAATAGAATGACCTTCAAAGAATATTTTGTCCAGACTGTCAAAATGGGACAATTTAGTAGTAGGGAAGGCTTTTTCAAAACTGGCCACTCAGTAGAAGGCCAATTCAGTGAATAGTGTTTTCCTTCCCAGTATCACTGGGGGTGGGTTTTTTGTGTTTGAAGGACTGAGATGGGGCCCTGCTGTGTATTGGAAACAAAGTTATATATTTGACTGAAGGTGAATCCTACTCTCAAAGAAAGTGATCATGGACTAACTTAAACTAGTATCTCAAGAAAAAGGTCAGAGGAAGCCAGTAATTTTTTAAAGAAATGTTTAGAATGTATTTATTGACTGATGTAAGAAACTAGGTACAAAGTCAACCTGCAAAAAAAAGGAGTAAGTACTAAGAAGTCCAAATGAACTAGATGTTCCTTTTTTGTGTGATTTTGAACAGTAACACATAACATATTTTGCAAACTGCAAAAGATATACAGGAGTACTCAGAAAAAAGTACATCTACTCACCCTGTTCCTTGTCCCCAATGCAGATCCCTTCCCTGAGTATAATCCTGCTTACTTATTTCTTGTGAATCCTTCTGGGGATTTCTAGGGCTAGCTGTGTTCTTATTTAAAAAAATGAAAGGAAAGAAGATTAAGACAAAGTAGATAGGAAGTACTTAAACCAAAAAATCTGAGACATAATTGGTAGTATCAAAATAAATGCAATCTGGGGCTAAAAGCCAAGGCAAGATACAATAGTGAAGGATTAAAGTAAAAATGCACAATATACATTGAGAACCTGCAGTGTGTTCAGTTTCATATCAGAGTCTGGGTTACAGTGGAGAGTAAAAAAGATATAGTACCCATCTTTACAAAATTTACAATCTAGACAGAGAGACATTAAGTGAATACCCACCTATAATAAATCACAAGGGAAAAGACCACAGCACCGTGAGAAAATAAAATGCAGGGACTTAACCGAGGCAGGGCCCGAGGAGGCATGATGAGGAAGTAACACTGTGACCCTCCAGCTGAGACCTGCAGGTGAGGAGTGGAGGGACAAGCATTCTGAGAGAGGGACAAGCGAAGTATGCAGGTCTGGAGAGAAAAGCTCCACAAAGGACCTGGAAGATGCAGTGGGGCTTGGTGGGAGGGAGAGTAGGCAGGGACCAGGTTACTAGTAATTGCAGTGGAAGCGATCATTGAAAGGTTTTAAACAGAAGAATCACATGGTCTGATTTATGTTTTTTAAAAGATTCCCTCTGGGAGGATGACTGGTGATGGAAAGAGATTTGACTTGGGATATTAAATATACACTACAATATAAAGATGATGTATTATAGAATTGTGTACCAGAAACTTAATTGTATTGGCTTATGTCACCCTAATAAATTCAATTTTAAAAATTTAAAAATAAAATAAAAGATTCCCTTTGGCTACTATAAGCAATGTAAGTAGCAAAACCATTTAGGAAATTAACTCAGTTACCCAGAAGATCAATAATGATGTCTTGGAAGGAGGCAGTGGAAGAAGATATGAAAGGTCTTAAGATATATTTAGAGGTCAACTCAACAGGCAATAGTAGCTCAAGTGAAGAAAAAGAACCATTTTTCCTGAAACCTCATACTATTTTTTATTTAAAATAATAAATAATTAAACAGATAAACACAATAATAACAACAGAATTTCAATGTTGCTTGCATTTATATTGTGTTATTAGCCCTTAAACATTCTTTACTTGTTTATGAGTAATTTGAATTTATTCTTTTGTGACCTGCCAGTAGGGGGTTTTGTCCCCTTTGCTACTAAATTGTTCTTTTTCTTGTTGTTTGTTTATGTATTCATTTCCTAGGGCTGCCATAACAAAATGTTACAAATTAGGTGGCTTAAGACAACAAAAGTTTATTCTTTCACAGTTCTGGAGACTAGAGTTCAAAACCAAGGTGTTGCAGGACTATACTCCTTCTAAAGCCTCCAGGAAAAGACCTTTCCTTGCCTTTCCATGTTTCTGGTAGCCCAGGTGTCCTTGGCTTATAGCTGTGTGAATCTCTTCTGTCTTCACATGAGAGTCTCCCTGTGTCTGTCTATAGCTCCTTTCCCCATAAGGACATTAGTCATATTGAATTTAGGGCCCACTCTATCCCAATAGGATCTTGTCTTGACTAATTACATCTGCAATGACTATTTCCAAATCAAGTCACTTTCTGAGGTCCTGGAGGTCAGGACTTTGCCATATCTTTTTGGGGACACAATTCAAACCATAACTTGTAAAAGATCTTTATATCCTGCAAATATTTTTCTCAGCTTGTCATTTGCCTTTTCATCTTATTTATGATGTTTGGGACAGGTGGTTTTGATTTCATGAATTTAATCAATTTTTCTTTTATTCAGTAAATATCTGTTAAGTGTCTACTGTTTACCCAAAACTGTTCTAGATGCCTTTGATCCAAAGATAAATGAGATTGGATCTCTTACCTCAACATGCTCATACTCTAGGAGGCAGGTACATAAACAAATATAAGTCAATAGAACCACTGCAATACTAGAGATTTGAACAAAGTAGAAAGTGGCAAAAAAAAAAAATGAGGAAATATCCAGCTGAATTTGGGCAGTTGGGGAAGCAGCACAGATTGGGGGAGGTCCTTGGGTAGTGGTTAAGGAATACCAACTCTCACTAATTATGCCTCAATCAGAAAGGCTCCTGGCCAACTGGGCATACAGTAGGCTACTCAAAGTGTGCCTGGTGGACCACAGCATCAGCACCACATGGGAGCTTGTTAGAAATGCAGAATCTTGGGCTTCCTCGTCCCCACTGAATCAAAGCGTGCATTTAAACATTCGGAATGATTTGGATACACATGAACGTTTGAGAAGAACTTCCCTATTCTTTGGAAATTCTTTTCTCAGGTTTACAGTCACAAGCCTCTGTCCACGATTGTAAGGACATAATTAGAAATTCCCAAGAAGCCTTGCACTACAAAGGCAAACTTTTAAACTCTTCCCATGTGTTATGTCAAGACGCTGATTAGTATATCAAATGAGCAGCCTTCACCAAATAACTTCATAATCCATGGGAAAAGAGACCCAGTTTGCACATTTCAGGGTAAGCTCAGTGGAAGCCAAAGGGACAGTTTGCTCTCGGGATGACCTTGGCATGACCCTGTGATTCAGACCGAAGATAAGCCTCCAAATCTGTGCCCTGGATCAGCTGTTCAAAGGGGATTTGTCTCCTCCATTATAATTGGTCACCCGCTTGTATTTTGAGCAGGTGGCTCAGGGAAAAGGGAAACTTTGTTTTATTTGTTTAAGCAGTTAAATAAAGGAAGTGTTTCTTTGGGGAAGAAGAGAGACAGGAGCAGTTTCTGGTCTGGTAATTGGGTAGAATAAGCAGGAGGAGGTGGGGGTGGAGGAGAAAGTGATGGGGAGAGAAAAGGGAAATGAGAACTGGAAGAGGAGAATTCTCTCAGCACGGTATTACAGCTGCTGAGTCACTCACAACCAGGCTTGTTTACTTGAAAGCCAAGTTCAATTCTGTGATGAAAAGGAAGGACCACAAGGTGGATGACAGGGATGCGGGTGTTAGTACTGCAGCCTTCAGATAGTAAATGCTCCTTAGGAAACATGTAACACGTGGGAAGTCAGCTCCCAGCACTCTGCAGGTGTGCACTACCTGCCCTCACAAGCTCTTCCTTGGTTAATTCAGTCATGGGTTTTAGTAGAACAAAGACTACTAAGTTTATCTTAATATGTTCGGAAAGATGGCATCATATGCTTATTATATGCTGAACAGAGGCATTTAACACCAATAGTAATCTGGGCCACTTTTTGCTACCTGCCTTACATGCATCCTGCTCACCAAGAACCTGCTGTGGATTTTAGAGAGAACTTATGGGAATTCATTTCATTTCAACAAATGAATATCGAGACTACTGCCTGCAATGTATTGTGCAGGTCAGGACCACCACTTATAGTTGGACAGATAGACATGGATTAGCTCTGGGCACTCTTTAGAGCTGGGTACTATATAATCCACCCACATACACAGCTGCCCTGGGCCTAGAGATACAAAGGTGGTTCAGTTCTATATTGAAAAACTTACAATATAACATAAAAATAAGTAGTTAGGAAAACACATCTAGGAGAAACCCTCAAAGTTTTTTGTAACTTGTGAAACTGGGAACTAGAATCTTTAAAATCCATTTATCTTTATACTAGAGGCCTGGTACACGAATTCGTGCACAGGTTGGGTCCCTCAGGGTGGCCCCAGCTCGCAACCCCAGCCTCACAGCCCCGCAGCCCCGCCTGGCACCCTGCCTTGGGGTGGTGCTGCCCACTCACCTGCTCCACCATCCTGCTGCAGTCCGGCTCTCGTCAGGGCCCATTGGGGCGGGCAGCACCTCTGCCACCCGCTGCCAATGCCGCATCGCTGACACCCACCATGTTTTGTGCCACCCCCTGGTGGTCAGCACACATCATAGCAAGTGGTCGAACAACTGCCCAAGGGGACAATTTGCATATTAGGCTTTTATTATATAGGATAATATACATGAACATTACTTTTGAATTTGTGGGCCATTTTTGAATGATTTTTGTCAGATATTTCAAACTTCTGTTATTTTTTAGTTGCGTCTGTTTAAAATCTATACCCTAAGCCTCTACTTTTAGATTTTTTTGCAAAATAAGAAAGTTTTTAGGCACAAATATTAATAGAACAGTAGGGATATGGCATGCTTTGCCATGCAGAATGTCACAGGCAATAGCCATCTGACAACTACATCACTAGATCTTTTTATAAAGGGAAAGCTGGCTTTCCAATTCAGTCTAGTGATGATCAATTTCAATGTCTAGCCTATGGACATACAATTTTTGAAGCAGCAAATTTTAAGATTTTGAAAGCCATTTGCTCATTATGAGTATAAACTTATTTTTAAAATACTTTAAAAATTGTATTCATAAAAATATCATATGCCCCTATCACGCAACATGTGCAAAATTAACTCAACTTAGATCATAGAGCTAAATGTAAGAGTTGAAGCTATAAAACTTTCCTAGAAGATGTGCTCCCTTTGGCAACATATACACTAAAACTTTCCTAAAAGAAAGCATAAGCATAAATCTTCATGACCTTGGATTAGGCAATGGTTTCTTAGAGATGATTCCCAAAGTAGAAGTGACGAAAGAAAAAATAAATTAACTGGACTTCATTAAAATTTAAAAAAACATCTTTTTTAAATCCTCACAGGAGGACATGTTTTCCATTGATTTTCAGAAAGAGTGGAAGGGGGAGAGAGAGAGAGAAGCATCAGTGTGAGAGACACACATTGGTAGCTCCAACATGCTCCCTGACCAGGGCCAGGGAATGAACCTGTAACCCAGATATGTGCCCTTGAAGGGAATCGAACCCATGACCTTTGGGTGTGCAGGCCAATGCTCTAACTGCTGAGCACACTGACCACATGGCTAAAAATAAAAAATTTTCTGCTTAAGGGACACCATCAAGAAAGGAAAAATACATCCTACAGAATGGGAGAAAATATTTCAAGTCATATATCCAATAAGTTCCTTATCAGACATATAAAGTAATCTCACAATTCAAGAATAAAAAGGCAACCCAACTAGAAAATGGGCAACAGATCATTTGAATAGATATTTCTCCACAAAAGATATATAAATGGCCAATAAGTACATGAAAAGATGCTCAATATCATCAACCATTAGAGAGATGCAAATCAAAACTATAATGAGATACCACTTTACATGCTCTCAGACGGTTTTAATTAAAAAGATGGATAATAACAAGTATGGTCAGTAAGGATGTGAAAAAAAATTGAAACCCTCATATAGTGCTAGTGGGATTCTAAAATGGTACAGCCACTTGGGAAAACAGACTGGTAGTTCCTCCAAAAGGTTCCTTGAAGGGTTAAACATGGAGTTTCATGTGGCCCATTCATTTCCCAGGTATATACCCACGATAATTGAAATGTATTTTCACGCAAAAACTTGTACACAAATGTTCATAGTATTATTCCTAATACTATGTCTCCCAAGAAAGGGAAACTACCCACATATCCATCAACTGATGAATTGACAAGATGTAATATAGTCACATAATGGAATATAATTTGACTCTGAAGAATCTTACATGAGGCTTCAGGACACTCTAAAATGATGCTTCCAAAATAGTGCACTTACAGACTGAAAGATTTACAAATGAAGAGTCATGATATCTACAACTTACCCTCAAATTGTACAGTGATGATAATAGCTGTCAATATATAGAAAGAGATAAAGTAAGCATGACAATAATTGATGAGTCTAGGTCAGTGATGGCGAACCTTTTGAGCTCGGCGTGTCAGCATTTTGAAAAACCCTAACTTAACTCTGGTGCCGTGTCACATATAGAAATTTTTTTATATTTGCAACCATAGTAAAACAAAGACTTATATTTTTGATATTTATTTTATATATTTAAATGCCATTTAACAAAGAAAAATCAACCAGAAAAATGAGTTCGCGTGTCACCTCTGACACACGTGTCATAGGTTCGCCATCACTGGTCTAGGTTAAGGGTATATAGTACTTCATTAGATAATTCATGCAACTTTTCCCTAAATTTGAATTTTGTTTACAAAATAAATAAGGCAAATTAAATACAGTGACTCTTATTTGAGGGGCTTGATTCAAGATCCATAAAATACTGTGTATTCATTCACCTGTTACCTGGACAATTAGATGGGGTGGTGGGAAAGGGCAGTAAAAGGAGCATCCCCATCATACTACCTTCCCTGTTTTAGTTTCTGATGAGGGCTTCTTGGTGATGGGTGGCATTTAAATAAGAAAACACACCCTGACCGGTTTGGCTCGGTGGATAGAGCGTCGGCCTGCGGGGCGTGCAGGAGGCAGCTGATCAATGTTTCTCGCTCATCAACGTTTCTAACTCTCTATCCCTCTCCCTTCCTCTCTGTAAAAAATCAATTAAATATATTTTAAAAAATAAAATAAAATAAAAAATAAATAAATAAGAAAACATATCCCACCCCAACTAATAACTTAAAAGGGTCCTCAATCTTGGCTAGTCAAGGTACCCGTTTGGAGTGCTGTCACATGTCCTCCCACCAGGGTTTCCTCTCCTGCTCTTTTAGCCCAAAATAATTGCAAGTGGTTGATCTATGTGTGAGAATAAACAAGTAATCTTTTCTGTCAAAGAACAGTTTAGACAGCCGCCCTGTTGGCCACATGGTTTGCAGCTCCCCCAGGGGCCGCCATCTTGAAACAGCAAAGGCCAATCCCTCCCTTTGAATTAGCCAATCGGGAAGGACCGTGCGCCTGAGCTCCAATCAAGAGCAAGGGACAGGTCACGTGGGTCAGGGATTATAAACCCAGACGTGTGTGCGCTCCCTCCTACATAGAAGTACAGATGTTTGCCTGCTGCCTGGCTCCCGAGTATGTTTGTATTCTAGCAGAACCCCTGACCTGGGGGGCTCCCCTTATTTCTAACATATGTCATAAAATTTATTTTTATACAAATAAGACAATGGCTGGAAGGATCCCCACTAAACTGGCAGAGAAGGAAGGAGGGAGAGGTGAAAAGGTGATTTCTGCTTTTTATTTTATTGCATATTTGATTTTTTATAATAAGTATTTTTTAAAAGACCACTGTGGGGGAAAAAACTGGTGTTTTTTAAGAGCAGGAGAATGAGGGAGAATAAAGTAGCATCCATTCCACTAAACTATATGAACAATAACTCTGCTGTCTTATTTTTGAAAAATACTTAAAGACATTGGAAAATGCTTACTTTATCTCAGAGATTGGCCAGTTTTTTCTGTAAAAGGCTGGGATAGTAAATATTTTAGACTTTACTGGGCTACAGTCTGTGCTATTATTACTCAGTTCTACCATTGTGGGACAAAAACAGCCAGAGATAAATGAATGTACACAGCTGTGTTCCAATAAAATTTTATTATGGACACTGAAATTTGAATTGCACATAACTTTCACATGTCACAAACTGTCATTCTTTTGATTTTTTTCCAACCATTTAACCATGTAAAACTATTCTTAGCCCATAGACCAGAGGAAAAAAGGCTGTGGGCTGGATTTGTTCTCCCTCAACCCCCTGCCACTATTTTGCCAACCCCTGCTTCAGTCTATTTAAAAACCCTTACTTTATTGTATATAGGATACAAAAGTATACATATTCTTTCTATCAAAAAATACTAGGAGGGATTAAACCAAAATGTGAATAGTGACTATGTGATAGGATTATATAGGAAATTTTTATCTTATTTTTTAGTATTTTCCTAAATTTTTACAATAAACATATACTTCTGAGAAATGTTTTTAAAACAATAATTCATTGTCCCCAAGAAGAGAGACAGGAAGATATAACATGGAGATTGCCCATCTGTCCTAAATGTCTTCTGGAGCCCAGATCGAATTAAAAAAAAACTTCTGAAGATTTCCTTCCTGTTCTGGGATTCTGCCTCCTCACACAATCAAATGCCTGTAACATAATTCCTTTCCATTTGAAAAGCAATCCTCTCTCCCGCTTCAGTCTGAAAGTAAATTTCCGAAATTAAGACCTGTAGGCTGAGGGGCCTCCTCCCCCATCTGGGCAAATGTGATTAGCAATGGCATCTGGTGTTCAGGGAACCAGGCAATCTTGCTCCACTCCCAGCCTGGAAACATGAAACATGGTTTAAAAAAAAAAAAAAAAAATCCCTGCGGAAGGCCACAAGGGGGCAGAGAACCTGCAACCCACAGAGGAAGTGGGGTTGGCCCCAGACAGAACATACTCTTTTGTAAATTGCTCTTATTATCTAAATGCCTTTCAGAAACCAAATGAAGAATAGTATAAAGTCTTGGATTTCTTCACATAAAATGGTAATTCACAAAACTGAGTGTGCCTTTTTCTTGGAGCTTAGATAACTAGGGTCTTTCAAAAAGGCCAAGGCAAAGTGGTTTGGGTTTTTTTTTCTCATAGTCTGAGGTAAAGATTCTGGAAAATTTACACTTTTTCCGTCCCAAACAGGGAGATTTGTTCAAGCTCACAAACAACCATTGCTTTGCAAAAATAGTCTTTTTCACTTTTTTCATATGTAGTAAAAAATCAACCAAGTCAAATTTAAGGGAGGGGGGAGAATTATCATTTATTACAACTACTCCATTTAAAAAAATAATAAATCTGGGGATCAAATGGAGAAGCACAAAGGTTATAGACAAACCACAACTAAATGTGTTTTACCATGTAAGTTACTCTTGTGCTTTCTTGTGTTTCACAGATGTTGCTTTTTTAACAAAGTGAAGGCAAAATCCTCCACCAGCAAAAAGCTTGCAACTTGCTTTATTGCGATACTCCTTCATTACAGAGGAACCAAACCTGCAATATCTCTGAGGTATACCAGTAAATTATACTAGCATTATTTCCTAAGTGTGATATTGTGATTTACAATAAGAAATATATATTTGGTCTTGGTCCTGGTCCTGATTCTGGCACAGAACTCCTAAAACCCTTGGAATTTCCTAACTGATTAGAACAGCAAGGTATCTTATGTTAATGAGGTGATTTTTAGAAAGGACCTGAGGCTTGGGGCTGTTTACTAGTGGATCAAACAAAGTGATTAGAGGAGAACTTTCAGTCCCATTCCCTGCTTTCTGGGCAGAGGAGAAGGGCTGGACATTGAGCTCAACTACCAATAAATAGCCAATGATTTAATCAATCATGTCTATGTAATGAAGCCTCTGTAAAACCCAAAAAAGGAGGGGCTTCAGAGAGCTTCCCGGTTGGTGAACATGTGACGAGGTGTGGAGAGTGGTGCTCATTTGCCTTGCTATTTTTCTCCTGGACATCCCTAAACTCAGTCCTGCTAGTTAGCATATCCTACTCTCATGCCACTTTTCCCCATACCTTGACCTACTTGACTGTTTGGTTTATATCTTCCTATATAATAAAAGGCTAATATGCAAATCAACCGAACAGCAGAACGACTGGTCACTATGACGTGCACTAACCACCAGTGGGCAAACGCTCAATGCAGGAACTGCCCCCTAGTGGTCAGTGCACTCCCACAGGGAGTGCCTCTCAGCCAGAAGCCGGGCTCACAGCTGGCAAGCGCAGCAGTGGTGGCAGGAGCTTCTCCCACCTCCGCGGCAGCGCTAAAGATGTCCAACTGATGGCTCCTGGACTGTGAGAGGGCACAGGCCGGGCTGAGGGACCCCCCACCCCAGTACACGAATTTTATGCACCGGGCCTCTAGTTTTATAATAAACCAGTAACCTAGTAGGTAAAATGTTTCTCTGAGTTCTATGAGATGCTCTAGCAAATTACTAGAATTTGAAGAAGGGGTCCTTGGAACCTCTAATGAGAACCTGGACTTTCGAGGGGCATCTGAAGTGGGAAGATGGGAAGGGGGAGGTGTCAATCTTGTAGGGTTGAACCCTTAACCTGTGGGATCTCAGGGTAGATTATGTCAGAATTGAATTGAATTATAGGTGGTGTCACGGGGAACCCCATTCTCCCCCCCCACACACACACACCCAATTTGGTGACAAAAGTGAAGCATTCTGTGTGAGAAGCAAATGAAATGCCCAGGTGGAAAACTGTTTTTCTAAAAGACAAACAAATTTAAAAGATATATAAAAAGTTAAGTTTTGCTTTTTCCAAATAGCAAATAGCAAACAATGGTAACTGTATCTAACATTTATTAAGCACTAAGTGCCACCTATTATGCCAAGTACTTTTCATGTGTTAACGAATATTCACCATGAACCTGGACGTAGATGATACTGTTAATCCCTTTACTGCCTTACTGTTTCTCTCCTGGACATTTCTAAACTCAGTCCTGCAAGTCAGCATATCCTACTCACATGCCAGCTTCCACCTGAAAGAGAGGAAACCTATGGAAGCTTCTTCAGATTAACAAACATGACTCTTCATCCATATGAACAGGCAACTGGGATCACAAGAGCAGAGCACTTGACCTCACTTCCACCTTTAACTGTGCCCATTTTTCACCTTTCCATCACAGAAAAACTCCTCGAAAGTTTAATCAGGGGTAGGGGACCTTTTTTCTGCCAAGGTCCATTTGGGTATTTATAACATCATTTGCAGTGGGCCATACAAAATTATCAACTTAAAAATTAGCCTGTTATATTGGTCAAACATTTAATTAACTCACTCCTAACGCCTTAGCAGGACCAGACCAAATAATTTCGTGGACCTTATACGGCCTGTGGGCCAGACATTACCCACCCATGGTTTATATACGTGCTGTCTCCAATCTCTCTACCCTATTGTCTATTTTTTAATTTAAAAACATTTTAATTGTGCCCTAGCCGGTTTTGCTCAGTGGATAGAACGTCAGCCTGTGGACTGAAGGGACAACCCGAAAGCCCCTCTCCATAGCTATTGAATTACCAACTCTGGAGTGAGGCCCAGCACCCTGCCTTTTAACAAACCCTGCAGAGGATCCTGATGCAAGCTCCAGTTTGAGAAATACTCTTTTAGAGTTTCTTTTGTGAACCATTAGGAGCACTGATCAACACAACATATTCCAAACAACATTTGCATGTTTAAATTTTGGACCTGTTTATGCACACATTAACATTTAAATTTAAGAATATGAATCTGCATGGCCCATGTAGCTCAGTGGTTGAGCATTGACCTATGAACCAGGTGGTCATGGTTTGAATCCCAGTCAGGGCACATGCCCAGGCTGAGCGCTCCATCCCCAGTGGGGGCGTGCAGGAGGCAGTTGATCAATTATTCTTTCTCATCATTGATGTTTCTATCTCTCTCTCCCTTGCCCTTCCTTTCTGAAATCAATATTTTTTTAAGTACCATTTTTAAAAAAGAATATTAATCCAATTCAGCTAAGTGTTTTACCTCAAATGCCTAACCTATGCTTGGATCTGCTTAAACTAACAATAATAAATACTTTTCAAGGACTGACTATGTGTCAGGAGCTGTTCTAAGTGTTTTACATTGATGAATTCATTTAATCTTCATGACATTGTATGTGTGCCATTCTTACCCTCTTTTTATCAGTGAAGACACTGAGTCTGTGAGAAGTTAAGTAACCTGTCCAGGTCAGAATGATTACTTGACAGTTGAGATTTGAATCCAGGCTCCATAGGTATTTCCAGACTATCTTGGGGCCAAAATATCTATTTGAGAGATATCTCTAGGGGGGAAAAAATCTACCCAAGAAATTTGAATATTGGAGAATTTTAATCCTCTCTGTCAAACCAATCAATGTATAAGAGGCAACTTATCAGAGTTCTTCCAAAAATACTATCATGACACTCAAAAGAGTTTTCAGAAACTTATGTTAGTTCCTTGGAAAATTTGGAAGAGATGTTAGACTTAGGTGATTTTGTGGATCTACTGATTTTAAGATTTGATGAGCCTGTTTCTGAAGCAATTTCCTTCTCTTCTATCACCGAATGATACTTCCACCTTCATCATGTAGCAGTGGGCTTATCCCCAAGTATAACACCATGCCAGAAAGCATATTTCACCCACAGATCAAATATGCACTCCATTTGTCATATTTTAGTCAGATAAGACACATAATATGTAATGAGAAAGATATTACCACAAGCCACATAACTACTATTCTCAACATTTAATTATTGGGGGGTTTTTTCTGAACCCTTTGTGGATAGCTGGCTTACTGGCTTTATACAAATATTAATTATTGCTTTATTAGCTTCATTCTAGGATTAAAGCTGGATATTCAGTACCCCCTGAAACCTAGAAAGTTTCATTGCTATTCCTATTGTAAAAGTTGTCAGTTTCCAGGTGACTGAGGAAGAGGGGAAAGACTGGGGATACCAGGTGGGTTCCAGGCAGGATGGTGCCCAGGCAATTTCTAAGCAACAGTCTCTCTGCTTCCAAGAGAATGTGTTAGGATTTTGTTCAGTGCAGAAAGGAAACATACACCAAGATTAAACTTATCTAAAACAGTGTCTTTGCTTTTTACATGATGGGAGTGTTTCCTTTGCAAAAGCCTCACCACCACTACTTCATCTGGGACTTTCTGATACATGCACAACAAAGGTGATCAGCTACTTGAAAGGAGGAAGATGATAAGGCAGGTGGTTCATTGAAATTAGAAAGTAAAGAGGCCTCGGCATCTTGGTCACTGACATGCCATCCAAACTGAGGAAGACCCAAAAACTTCAGGACCACGTAAACCACGGCCACAGCCTCATCAGCAAGCACAGGAAGCACCCGGGAGGCCGAGGTAATTATGGTGGCTTGCATCATCACAGGATCAACTTCGACAAATATCACCCAGGTTACTTTGGGAAAGTTGGTATGAGGCATTATCACTTAAAGAGGAACCAGAGCTTCTGCCCAATTGTCAACCTAGATAAACTGTGGACCCTGGCCAGTGAGCAGACACGGGTAAATGCTGCCAGAAGCAAGACTGGTGCTGCTCCTATCATTGAGGTGGTGCGATCAGCTACTACAAAGTTCTGGGGAATGGAAAGCACCAAAGCAGCCTGTCATTGTGAAGGCCACATTCTTCAGCAAAGGAGCTGAGAAGATTAAGGGTATTGGTGGGGCCTGTGTCCTGGTAGCTTGAAGCTACCTGGAGGGAAGTTCATTAAAATATCCACAAGTTAAAAAAAAAAAAAGTAGAGGCTTCTAGAGTCGCTTGTCTCAGCCTATTTCCTTCCGCAGATGCTCAATCCTGTGTCTGCCTCCGTGTGGACCTTCCCCAGATCCTTTGTGGGGTCTTTGGAGTCTTCCTATTGCCAAGGAGAAATGCAGGTTTCCCCACACACATTGGTAACTGCCAAGGGACTTGATTTTCTAGGGCCATTCCTGCTCTTGCCCGGGTCCCAGCTGGCATGCATTCTGAGCATACCATTGTCATATCCAAAAAATCACCAACAAATCCCCCCTCCCAAATCCAGACAGACAAATGTTGAAGATGTTGCTGAAAAGTTCCAGGAAAAGGAAAGGGGGATTTCATGGTACATCCTTAGCTGGGATAAATTGATGAAGACTATCCTAAGTGTTGAGAAGGACTCAAGAATGGGGCAATCTAGCAAAAGCATCCAAGTGGTAGAAACAGTCAATGCCAGCCCCTGAGACAGAAGTTGGCGTGTGTGAGAAATAGGAAGAGGATGAATGTGGCTAAAACTGGGCTTCTCAGAGTGTTGTTTATAAACAGTCTGCAACAAGATGAGGAATTTGTGCCAGAACATAAATTCAAGTACTACTTCCTCAGCAACAAAGTCTTGCTTTAAAAAAAAATAGCTGAAGTTAATAGTGTACTTAAGTATACTTAGTGATATATTCCTTTTTTAGTTTTGCAGAAGTATATGAAGAATATTGGAGATATATAGCTTAAGATTATATAGTTATATATAATTTTGTGGTTTAACAATTTAAAGATATGCTAATATATTTTATTGTCAAAAAGAGAACATTGACATGAAATAATTCAATATTTTATAAATCTCCTATAATCCAATAATCACTATCCTTTTATTTTTAATAACATTCCAATCTTTGTTCTTCTGCATATACTTTATGCCATTTCAGTCATCTGGTATACACACACACTTTTGCTTTTGCAGTTAATATCAAATCATAGGCATTTTATACCCCTATAAATAGAAATAATGAGTAATGTCATTTTAACAACTACATAATAATCAATGGTTAACAATTGACTTAAGCATCTACCTTCATAAGACATTTATTTCTTTGTTTTCCCCTTGTTATAAATAACCTGGCTATGAAAATCAAAGTACATACTGCTTTCCTTTCTTTTGCATTATGTCCTTAAAAAAGTTCCCAGAGTTGAAATACCAAGTAAAATAGTATTTTAAAATATGGGTTTAAAAAACTCATGCTTGCTATATATTGCTTTATTGCAATATGCATATTTAATTATTTTAAATTTTATCTGCAAGGCTTTTAATACAAGATAATTGTTTTTTTAATAATTCTCAATTCTGAAAGAGTTGGTATGCACAAATGAACTTATGCAAAATATTTTATTGCATATATGCATATATATATGTATTTTCACAATTCAGTTAATGAAATAATTAATAAAATTATTTGTTGAAACAATTTCTAAGAAACACTAGACACTAACATCTGAAATCTTAAGCACTTAAAAAACAGATGCAATCTCTAAATAGCCATTGGTCTTTCTGGAGCCTTTCTATATGTAACCTTGTCATTTAAAGTGCCAGTTATCAGGATGAACTCAGGTTGTGACCCAAGTCCACTCTTCCCCAAAGAGGCAGGTTTGTACCACTAGAACTGGGAAGAATCTAAAGGAATTCACTGAGATACACCAGAGACAAACCAATCAACCACATTAAAAAGGGAGAAGCTTTACGTAATCCCATCTAGTTATTTTTTTAATAGTAACATTTAGTTTTGATGTATTAACTAAATTATAGAGCTGAACACAAAGATTCACTTTTATTTAGTTTTTTAAAGATATTAAGATCTTAGCCATTTTTTCATTGCTAACAATATTATGGAATTTCAAAGTAACTCTTTTCTTTTTATGACTTCCTGGTCACCGATAGTTGTGGCAGGCCCACACAGGTAGAAGAGAGAGATGTCAATGACCCCATGTCTGATTCATGATCCATGTTCCCTGTGATTTTAAAAAGAAGACATAGTTTAAAGAGAGCCAGGCCCAAAGCCAAAATGTGATTATATTAGGTTCCCCTTCACACCGGCATTCCAGTCCATTTTGGCCTTTATCAGCCCTGAAAAGGAATTTGATTCATTCAGCAGACAATTTTTGTAGATACACGCTGAGCACTCAATAACATCCTTCCCTCTGTTCTGTTTGTGACTTTGACACCAACCCCTTATTAAATCCAATCGGTAAAGGATAGAAAATACCACTTTTCCATGAAAATGTTTGCATGTGGGATTCTGCAAAGGGTGCACTGAGTGCTGCTGGCCACCTGCAAGGGTTATTATTTCACAGTGCTAGTCACACTGTATTCTGAAAACACTTCCCAGGAAAGGTTGACCAGAGGGAGAGAGTTAGCAGTGCTGAATGGCTGAATGGAGTAGCTGTTTGTGGACAAGGGTTTCAGGCCCACCCTGAGACCATGAGGCGGTATCATAAACTGTAAGAGACCCTTCAGATAGCAGCCTCTTCGACCCTAGTCACTCACCAAAGGGCTGGCTCCTCACAGGCATGCAGTGGAAAAGACTTCTCATTTCCATTAGGTCTCTTCAAGCACACATATGTAGGCATATTGCATGTGTGTGTGTGTGTACACACACACACATACATACACACACAGCCCACAAATCTTAATAACTGTCTTCAAAAGATGAGGGGTGATAAGAAAAATTAAGCCCCAGTGCAGTCTACTGCTGTCAACTGGTTTTGCCATCAATGTTGATGATCTTCTTTCTGAACTTATATCTAAATGAATCTTATTACAAAACTAGAGGCCCAAAGCATGAAATTTATGCAAGAGTAGGCCTTCCTTCCCCTGGTTGCCAGCACCAGCTTCTCTCGGCACCCGGGACCCGGGCTTCCCTCGCAGCCCCAGCTTCGACTGGAAGGTTGTCCGGTCTAATTAGCATAATATGCTTGTATTATTATAGATATCTCTTTTGGAGGTTTATTTTTAAAATGCATTTATTGAATAAATAGAAAAGTTAATAGTAAAGTAAATAACTAAAATAATATTTCCATTGAAATTTTAAAATAAAGCAAACCCATCTTATTAAATATTTTTGAGATTTGTATCTTCTGCACTTGAAAATAGCCAATCTGATAGTTTGCATGCTACCAAGGAAATTGGCTAATGGGTAGATTGTTCCATTTGGAGGTTTATTTATATCCTGATTAAAAAATAAAGTTCATAAGTGGGAAAATACCCATTTCTCTTTAGTCATCATTTAAGAAGTTGGAATCAAGTTGCTAAAATATATTCTATATAACTTTCAGTAGGATATTTCAGAATGGTGATACTTTATTGCTAAAGACAATTTGCTTGACCGCTTAGCATATGAAAAAGTTAACTTAAAATGAATCATACATCTAAGCTAAGAGCTAAGACTATGAAATGTCTCAAAATATTTTTGTGGCTATGGATTGGGCAAAGAATTCTTAGGCAACAGAAAACATGATCTGTAAAAGAAAAAATATGTATAATAAAATAGACTTCATCAAATTAGAAAGATCTACTTTTCAAATAACTTGGTTAAGAAAATGAAAAGGCAAGCCACAGATTAG
This sequence comes from Myotis brandtii, assembly GCF_000412655.1. NCBI lineage: Eukaryota > Metazoa > Chordata > Mammalia > Chiroptera > Vespertilionidae > Myotis > Myotis brandtii. The sequence continues at coordinate 8,676,755 of NW_005356259.1, forward strand.
TACAAAATATTTGTAATTCACTATCTTATAAAGGACTATTATTAAACTCTTACAATCCTAATATATATAAAAAGCCAGGTGCCATCACGACCAGACGGACAACCAAACAGCAGGCTAGGGAGCTGAGGGAGTGGGAACTGTGGGCCCCCGGCCGCCTGTGGTGCGGCGGCGGCGGGAGGAAGGAGATGTAGGCCCAAATGACCAAAGGACCGGTCCCACGGCGTGGCCGCGGAGGCTGAGTATGGAGCTTCACAGGGCAGTGAGGCGAAGGAGCATTGCAGGATGTGGGCAGCAGTGAGGCCAAGAAGCCTCGCGGGGTGGGGGCTGTTAGCATGGAGCTTCGCGGGGCAGCGGAGGGGTGTCGTGGGGCTTGGGCGGCTGAGGCCAAGGAGCCTCGCAGGGCAGGGGCTGTGAGCGTGGAGGTTCACGGGGCAGGGGCCACGGAGGTGGAGGAGTAACGCTGGACGGTGGACGTGGCCATGATTGCAGCTAGGCCTAGGGATCCTAACTGCACTATTTAATTGTGCGCTGTGCCTCTAGTCCAATAATAAGGATACAAGCAACTCAACTTTTAAAAAAGTAAGCACTTCATCAAAGAAGAGATGACAATGTTAAGCCATAAAAAGAGGCTTAATATCATTAATCCTAAGGGAAACTTAAAACCACAATGAGATGCCACTATACTAGTACACCCATTCAAGTGTGTGTGTTTTTTAATTTTTAAATTTTTTAAATATGTTTTTATTGATTTCACAGAGGAAGTAAGAGGGAGAGAGGAATAGAAACATCAGTGATGAAAGAATTATCGATCAGCTGTCTCCTACACACCCCCTACTGGGGATCAAGCCTGCAACCTGGGCATGTGCCCTGACCAGGTATCAAACCCGTGACCTCCTGGTTCATGGGTCGACCCTCAACCACTGAGCAACACTAGCCAGGCTAAAATGGCTTTTTAAGAGACTAGTAGCCCTAGCTGGTTTGGCTCAGTGGATAGAGCATTGGCCTGCAGACTGAAGGGTCCCAGGTTTGCTTCTGGTCAAGGGCACATGCCTGGGTTGGGGCTCGATCCCCAGTTAGGGGGTGTATAGAAGGCAGCCAATCAATGATTCTCTCTCATCATTGATGTTTCTATCGCTTTCTCCCTCTCCCTTCCTCTTTGAAATCAATAAAAATGTATTTTTTAAAAAGAGACTAGTAAACATCCATATTAAAGTGAATGGATTGTGAAATTGATAAGACCTGTAGAAAGAATAACAATATCAAAAGTGCAAATCCGCAAATCTTATGCAAAAATTCCAAACTTAGGAATTTATCCTACAAATATACTGGTACATATGCAAAATAATACAAATCCATCAGTAGAGAAATAATAAAATTATGGAAGTTCCAGACAAAGGAGTACTATGCAGACAAAAAAACAAAGGTTTTAAGTTAGTGATATGGAGAGTGCTCTACTATCCATTACTAAATGGGGGGAAAAAGCAAGGCACTGTGCAGTATTATAGTAAGCTCTTACTTGATTAAGAAGAGAAAATAGTCCTGGGTGAATTCCATGACGGGATACATAGGAAGATAATCACAGTGGTTGCCTGGGAGAGGGTGAGTTAACAGAGGGTCAAGTATAAGAGGCAGGCTTTTCCCTTGTACTTTCAGAACTTTCAACATATGAGTGAATATTCAAAACAATTTTTAAAACTCTCAACAAATTAAACAGTGCATACCTGCGTGAGTGTCAGGCAAAGGCTTAATCACTGTAATATATAAGGAATGCTATAGACCAGTGGTTCTCAACCTTCCTAATGCCGAGACCCTTTAATACAGTTCCTCATGTTGTGGTGACCCCCAACCATAAAATTATTTTCGTTGCTACTTCATAACTGTAATTTTGCTACTGTTAGGAATCCTAATGTAGATAAATGATATGCAGGATGTATTTTCATTGTTACAAATTGAACATAATTAAAGCATAGTGATTAATCACAAAAACAATATGTAATTATATATGTGTTTTCCGATGGTCTTAGGCAACCCCTGTGAAAGGGTCATTCGACCCCCAAAGGGGTCGTGACCCACAGGTTGAGAACCGCTGCTATAGACCAATAAGAGAAAGAGGTAGGTGTGGGAGCAGACAGTCCAGATGGGGCAGATGGGGAGTATTTCATCATTGACTTTTTATAGTGCTGATGCAGACTGGCTTTCAGTAGGTTTTATTATTAGTTTTAAATTGTCTACAGATAATGTAACGCCATATTGCCCACACCCAGAGTAGACTGCTTTCATTGCCCTGCCCTTACTATGCCATGCCCCAATTCACCCCTGGAGAGAGAGGAGGGAAAGGAGGAAGGGAGGATGGAGGGATGGAGGGAAGAAAGGCCACATTTAAAGTGTGTTCAACTTTATTACCAATCTTTGAAAGGCATATTAAAACATCTATAGGATAATCTTTTTCATCTGGCCTAAAACAATTCTTTTTAAAATAATAACATATCATAGTTGCAAGTGAATGAAGAAATGAGTGTGCAGACTTTTTACAATTATATTTTTGAATGTTCATATTCACTGAACTCATAATTTAATTCCTGGAAATTATCTAACAGAAATAATCAGAGATAAGAACAAAGGTATAATTTGTAATAGCACAAATAAACAAGAAAAAGTAGTAAGAAATTAAATTATGTTATATCTACCTTTTGAGAAACTGTAATCTTTAAAAAATAATGTTATAAATAATGTTTATTGATTTGGAAATGCTAAGGCAATTAAAACTACATGTAAAGAAAGAAACATTTTGGGGGATAAAGTTCACATAATATAAAATTTACCATTTTGAACACTTTTAAGTGTACAGTTCTGAGGCATTAGTTACGTTCACATTGTTGTGCAACCATCACCACCAACCATCTCCAGAGCTTTTTTCCTGTTGCAAAACTGAAATATATGCCCCTTACACAACAACTTCCCATCCCCACTCTCTCTAGCCCCTGGAAACCATTCTACTTTCTGTCTTTATGAATTTGACTATTCTAAGTACCTTATATAAGTGGAATCATACACTATTTGTCCTTTTGCGATGGGCTTATTTCGCTTAACATAATGTTCTTAAGGTTGATCCATATTGTAGCATGTGTCAGAATTTCCTCCCTTTTATGGCTGAATAATATTCCATTAATTGGATATATTCTATTTTGTTTATCCATTCATTCATCAGTAGACCCTTTGGCTATTGGGAATAATACTGCTATGAACACGGTTGTACAAATATCTATTTGAGTCCCTGCTTTCAATTCTTTTGAGTATATACCCAGAAGTGAAATTTCTGGGTCATACGGTAATTCTATTTTTAATTTTTGAGGTACCACCATAGTGTTTCCCATAATTGCTGTATTATTTTTCATTCTCACTGGGAGCTCACAAGGGTTCCAGTCTTTCTATATCCTCACTGACACTTGTTATTTTCTGGGCTTTTTAAAAAATAATCATCTTAATGGGTGAGAAGTGATATCTCATTGTGCTTTTGATTTGCATTTCCTTGATGATTAGTGATGTTTTGTAGGCTTATTGGGAAAAAATCATTTTTATGAAACAAGTGACCTTTTATATAAAAACCTATTACATAGGGAAAGAAAATATAAATATCAGAATAGTATCAATGTGCTGAAATCCTATCCAGCAAATATTGACTCCCTTCCCCAGTAACACCAAGGGAGGAGGATACCTCCCCAACCACTGAAGTTGGACTTCATGTACCTTGTTTTGGCCTCCAATGGAGCATGGACAGAGTAGCAGTGTGCTGGGTCTGAGCTCAGGTCTTAGAGGCATCACATTTTCCCACTCACCCTCTGAGCAGGCATGTTCCAGGTAACCACTTAGCCTGAGCCAGAAAGTGATACCTTTGGAACAAACCTAGAGCTGGTAGCCTGAAACAGGGCTTCCCGAGCTGACCCATGGAACAGTGAGCAAGATATTACTGCTCGTTGTTGTATGCCAGTGATAGTTTTGAGACCATTTGTTCCCCTGAAAAGGCTAACTGATACACAGAGGTTATCTCTGGATAGTGAGATTAACAGTGATTTGTTTGTCCTTATTTGTACTTGTAATTATTTTCCAAACTTTCTACAATAAACACTTGGATTTAAAAAACAACAACAAAAAACGCTGAAATATTCCATTCCAAAATACTAACGGTAGTTATTTCGGTCACTAATTACATATTTCAAAATCACTTTTATTTAAATTCTACATATTTTAAAAATATTTTTATTGATGTCAGAGAGGAAGGGAAAGGGAGAGGGAGATAGAGATAGAAACATCAATGATGAGAGAGAATCATTGATCAGATGCTTCTTGTACGCCCCACACTGGGGATTGAGTCCGAAACCCGGGCATGTGCCCTGACCAGGAATCGAACCATGACCTCCTAATTCATAGGTCAATGGCTCGACCACTGAGCTATGCCGACTGGGCTATTTAAATTCTACATTTGTTTCACAATGAACATGTATTACTTTTGTAACCAGAAAAGAAATATAAAAAAACTTTTGTCTGTTTCTTTCTCTTTGTTTGTATTTTTGCTGTGTGTATGTGTATGTGTGAGAGAAAGAGAGAGAAACACTGGCCATTCAAGCATCCCAAAAAGAACTTCCAGGAGTTAATAGTAAACCAGCTAGGAAAGGATAAGATTCTTGCTGGTTGCCTGGGCTGAAAGTGGAAAGGGGCAGTGACTGCAGATGGGCACTAGGATTTTTTTGGGTGTATTAGAAATGTTCTAAAATAGAATAGTGGTTATGGTTTTACAGCTCTGTAGATTTGCTAAAACGTATTAAGTTATAGATTTTAAAAGGCCCTGGCTGGTGTGGCTCAGTTGGTTTGGTGTTTACTGTGCAATAAAAGGTCACTAGTTCAATTCCGGCCAGGGCACATGCCCAGGTTACAGGTTCAATCTACCATTGGGGTGCATAAGGGAGGCAACAGATGGATGTTTCTTTCTTTCTCTCCCTTCCTTTTTCTCTAAAAAAAATCAATAAAAACATATAAATTTAAAAGGGGTGAATTTTATGGTATGTAAATTATACCTCAATAAAATTGTTCAAATAAAAAAACACATTCTTCCTCTGCATGACAATGTAAAGAACTGGGCTTTTGTTTCAAGAACTAGAACCACAGATAATACTTTCTCCCAACAAAAATGCAAATAACAATAAACAAAAAATAAATATACAGACTTTCATTTAAAAAGTAGAATAATTAAAAGGCAAATTTGAGGATATGAAGCAAAGAATCTTAAAAATAGCAACCCTAAATTTAATACAAACACTTGCCTTTCAGTGAGCAAACTGTGATCTGCCAATCCTATTTTCCTGAATAGGGGTCTCACAGAGCAGGTAAGAGCCAGGCGTGGGGGCAGAGGGTTAGTAGTAGGATCAATTAGTGTTACTGAAAGCCCCACACTGGCAGATGGGTTAGGCGGCAAAACTATACAGCACCCAACTTGCTAACAACTGCAATATGACAAGCGACTTTCCCTTCCCCCACATCTCTGGGCTAACTAATCTGCTACTAGGTGAACCTTGAAGAATATAAATGAATGTAGGGACTTGGGATATAACCAAACACTTCATGGTTGGTCCAGAGGTTAGCTTATTTAAATCGAAATGATTTATAAATTATGTAAACTAGTTTTAAGTACAGTAAAAGCTCTATGTCCCAGCCCAAAAGTCCTAAATCTGCCCCTATGTCTGGAAGTCATCTGCTTGTAAAACCTCTAGACTAATAACATCTAATTCTCGCAATATGAAAGTTGCCATGACAACCAAGGGGAAAGTTTTGGTCAATAAAATATAATCCAAAACCAATTAAAAAAACACACACACATAACCCTTTGAACAGCTTCTCTAAACCAAAGGGGATTAGAATGATGCACACCCAAAAAGCACAGTGTCTCACAGGTATGAAATCTGGGGATCACATGGCAAGAAGCAGAAAACTACAACTAGCTGGCGGTATCAAATTGACAAAGCAGGAAATATGGCTGCCTAACCACCTTTCTTTACCTTGGGCACTTTGGACATAAGATGTCCAAGAATATTTATTAGTCTGATCTGACTGAGAAAGCTCCAAATCCTTATTTCAATAGAATGAGCTTGTCTAACACACTAAATGGGTATGGATTTCCAGAAATCCCATTCCTGGAAATAATCCACTTTTTATTGTTACATTCCCTCACCCACTCTAGAGTTAGTATTTGGTTTGACATCAGTGCAAGGGAAAACTGCTTTTGCAAAAATGTTTTCTCTGTGTATAATTGAAATTTCTTTATTTTTCTGTGTGTCATTTATTCTTTCATTATCTGATGTTTGCCCCTGATTTTCCATGTCCCATTTTCAACTATGTGGTTCAGGGAAGCAGGTTCCATTCCAAGTTTCAGAAAGAAGCTGTAACTAGGCTTGACCAAATGATTGGTTCAGGGTTGAACATATTACCCAAACAAAACCAACAGAGTCAACTCTGGACCATTCTCTGAAGGCCTGAAGAGTCCTTATGATGTCATCAGGTCCTCTGAGGTGGTGAGGCACTGTGCAGACTGCAAATACCAAATCCCACTGCACGGACACAACTTGTTTGAAGACCCTGCTTCCTACAAACCCTGTGACTGGACAAATCATTTAACTTCCCTGGATCTCATTCTCCTCATCTAAAATTCCTTGGGGGTATCTGATTTTATGAAGGAGACATATGTGAGGGCACATTATAAATTGTAAATCTTTACTGAAGTATAAGACCTTGCCTTTTGCTCTCCTAGCAGCCAAAACTAAAACATGTAGAGATGTTTGGACCGGTCCAGTGCACTGGAAAACAAAGAACAATATCCAAGAAAGAGGAAGAATCTGAAGCCACAGAATGTCAGAGCCAAAGGACCTTGGAGGATATCAACTCAACACCACCACCCCCCTCATTTCACAGATGAGGAAACTTGCTCTATCTCCCTTTGAAAGGGAGGAAATGAGATAAGAGATAAGGACAACTATTGCAATCATTCAGCCAGGTTCCCCACATGAAATTACAACAATCAGATAATAAACTGTGGCCTCTGCGCCCTGAGACCATGCCTGTGTTTGAATAACGTGGTTATCTTCTCCCCATGGTAAACAGCCTCACCTTCAGAAATGACAGCTACAGGATCTTTTTTTAAAAATTGATTCACCCAAAGTTCACCTCCTCCACACAGCTCAGCCTTCTGAGTCCTAACTGGGAGGAAAAGAATTTTGCACTTGGAAAAATTGCTGAGCCATGTGTCTGAAATACTTAACAAATCACAGTGGGGATTTTATTTTAATTTTTTTCATTTTCTCTGTTGGTGAGAACCATGCCTGCCAAGAAATGATTTGCCAAATGGTGACTTCATTTATGATGCCGGCAATGTGATGTTTAACAGCTGACATTTGACTGCTTTTGAAAAATCTGTCCTTTAGCTTACAAAGCAACAGAAGTGTTGCAGAAATTTAGAGATCCATGTGTAATGCTCAATAATTTCATGTGGATAAAAGTTATTAGAAGTCAATATTTTTAAGCATTGTAATAATAAAAAACACCTAGTCCAGGAACTACTTACTGTGTATAAAATAATTAATTCTCACAACAATTCCAAGAAGTAGGTGCTATTTTTATCATGCACAGATTTGAAATGAGACACTGAGAAGTTGAGCTACTTTCTCAAAATCACCCAGCCAATAGCAAGAGAGCTGCGATCTGAACGTAGGCATATTGGCTCTGCAATCTGATTGCTTAATTACTCTGCTACACAGACCTTCTTAGGGTAATCCTCTGCACAGAATACCTTATATGTTCTTAAAGAAATAACTTGTGTGTGAAATTAAAATAAGTTAAAACATCTATTCAAATTTATCTTTCTAAAACTCTGTTTCAATCACAGCATCAAAAGAAAGCAGAGTGATATGAATGAGGGTGAAAGCTTTGGCACCAGGTTCGATTTTACTTGAGTTCCATTACTGGCTAGCAGCTGTTGTGACCTTGGGAAAGTTGCTGAACCTCTCTGTGCCTCAGTTTCTTCATCTGTGAAATAGGAATAATAATGAGATCATTGATGTAAAGAGCATAGCCCGCTGTTGAGCACATAGAACATCAATAACTATCACTCATCATTGTCATTATTATTATCAATATTTTTAGTACCCTGTGGATCAATACCACTTCAACTCTGCTTCAGCTTTTATCAGCCTTACCTATCTCTTATTCCAACCTCTCTCTTTTCCCCATCTTTCATCCTTACAGCCCAATATACAGGTTCCAATCTGCTTCTTACATCTGGTACCCACTAAGGTCTCACCTGAAATCCAACACCTGCTGCCCTAGGACATCTGTTGACCCCAATGCATGAGACTCCAGAGCAAAGTGTTTGACACCTGAGCATGTGCAACACAGAAGTGCTGGCAGTGAGCCCTCCAACAGTCAAAACTGGCTCTTTCTTCTCCCTTGTTAGAGGGAGTATTCATTTGATAGAGCTGCCATAACAAAGCACCACAGACTGGGTGGCTGGAATAACAGGAATTTGTTGTCTCACAGTTCTAAAGACTAAAAGTCCAAGATCCAGGTGTCAGCAGGATTGGCTTCTTCTGAGACTTCTCTGACTTGTAGATAGCCACTTTCTTGCTGTGTCCTCAATGTGATCTTTATTGTGTATGTGCAAAAATGTCCTCTTCTTTAAAAGATATCAGACCGCCTGGTGGGTATAGCTCAGGGAACCAGGAGGTCACACAGTTTGATTCCCAGTCAGGGCAAATACTCAGGTTTCTGGGCTGGATCCTCAGTAGGGGGCATGCAGGAGGCAGCCAATCAATGATTCTCTCTCATCACTGATGTTTCTGTGTCGTGTGTGTGTGTGTGTGTGTGTGTGTGTGTGTGTGTGTGTGTGTGTTTTAAAGGCACCAGCCCTAGCTGGTTTGGCTCAGCCTGCGGACTGAAGGGTCCCAGGTTCAATTCCAGTGAAGGGCACATGCAGGGGTTGCAGGTTCAATCCCCAGTAGAGGGCATGCAGGAGATAGCTACTCAATGATTCTCTCTCATCATTGATTTTTCTGTGTCTTTCTCCCTTTCCCTTTCTCTCTGAAATCAATAAAAATATATATTTTTAAAAAGACACCAGTCAGATGGATTAGGGCTTACCCTAAAGGCCTCATTTTAACTTAATCGCTTCTTTGAAGACTGTATCCCAACTACAGTCACATTGTGAAACACTGGGGGGACATACGAATTGGGGGACACGATTCACTTCCACAACAGGGTCCCGAGATGCTTTCATAGATTCCTCAGAAGAACCTGTGTGATAGAGCAAACAGTTGACTATAGTGGTGGCCAATTTGGAACATTGCCTCTTCCCAGGTTTGCATCTTCTCCCCTCTTGGGGATCACAGTCACCAATGAAGTCCTCATGCATAAGCCATGGTCTCAGGTTTGTTTTTCTGGGAATTTGGCCTAACACACCTGGTGGGAACTGTAGATGGTGTCCTACCACACGACCAGCCAGACCTGTCAGATGTGGCCCTAGCTGTCCTTTTAGCCCTCCTTGCCCCGCCTGAACTGGGCTTGGCATGTCCTAGCCAAACTTAGCTGTTCATTCTCAATTGTCTTCTCTAAGACACAGTCCTCATCTATAAACAACAAGGCTGGGTCCCTTCCTCCCCTTATAATGCCATAAAAAACACATTTCATCTGCCTATGAATGTCCTCTATTACCCTTCTGGAGATGAATTTTTATCTCCACATAATTATAAATAAATAAATATTCTGGCCTAAGTAGGCAAGATTAAAATGTTCCAGATTTGCACAAAAAGGAGAAAGAAAACCACAGTATCTAAATTAGGGCTTGAGAATTATATAGGGAAAGTTAGCAGATGTACAGCTGGCCAATCCCAGATTTTAATTAAAATCCATCTTTTATTGGTCAAAACATGACTAGAATGACAGCCAAGCCAAAAAGAGAGCTGGGTTAACACACACGTGCTCACACACACATACACAAACACATGCTTCTTAGCATTCTGTTATTTTATACTATGTGGAAGCAGCAGGATGTGGGTATAAATGGATTTTGCATGTATTTCTCTTGGCATTATGGCCATATTTAATGTAACATCCAGTAAAGTAGAAATTTTAATTAAGTTTATGGTCTGACCATCTGTATTTGTTTGGAATTTCTGTCTCTTCAAAGCAAAAATGTGAACCTGGCTTTAGACCTGGAAAAATCTTAGGCTGGGACCAAATGCATTATCAACAGACTGAGAATGTGTGGTCTGAAATATAAAGTAAGATTCGAAGAGGGGGAGCCCACTATCAAAATATCACAAAATACCTAGATGTTAATTATGCAGTCACTAATTTATTCTCTCATGCTTCAGGGAAGATAGAAGGGAAATTTGATATATTTTCAAGGGGAAAAAGTCTCAGTATCATTAAATTGCCAAAGAATCAATTCAATACATTTGACTTGTTTCTATGGGTTTGATGTTACTTTTCTTTTAATCTTTACTTCTTGCATTTTCTAAATGGATAAAACCTATGTTCAATGTGTATCCAAATGTTTTATATAATCATTTAGGCTCATTTCCTTTAAAATAGTAAAAACTCACTAATGTACATTAAATGATAATAATGAATTTGGCCAATATAAATTATTAAAAGTATTTGTGTGGCCCTGGCTGGGTGGTTCAGTTGTTTGGAGTATCATCCTGTATACCAAAAACATTTGCAGGAGGATCCACCAAAGAACATACATGCATAACCCAGACAATAGTGGGGTGAAGGCCTTGGCGGGGGGGATGGAAGAGGGAGGAGGGGAGTCAATGGGGAAAAAAGGGGGGCATCTGTAATGATTTCAACAATAAAGATACACTTTTTAAAAAAGTTTGTGGGTTTGATGCCTGGTCAGGACACAAAACTAGGTTGCCAGTTCAATCCCCAGTTGGGGCATGTACAGGAGGCAACTGGTCAATGTTTCTCTCTCATATCGATGTTTCTCTCGTCCTCTTGCTCTAAAAAAAATCAAAGGAAAAAACATATTCTTGGGTAAGGTTTAAAAAAATAAACCAGCATATGCAATTTTATGTATACCATGTAATTACAACTATATAAAATATATACATCAAAAAGAAAATGCATCACAATGTATGTGTAAGAGACTATCAGTAAATTTTTCCCATTTATTTTTATTTTCATTTTATATATTTCCAATAAGAGTAGGTATTCCATCTATAAAGGAAAATTTTTTTAAGTTAAAATTAGATGGTGAGTGATTTGAGCTAGCTTAAAGAGGGAAGACTGTTGTGTGGATGCCAAAAACAGTAATTGCTAATTATAAACAATTCTCATTTTCATCAAAACTGATCAGGCAGTTTCCACTTCTAGCAGAAGCCAATGTTTTTAGCTGGAAAGAGCAGAATTTCTTTGATAATATTTTAAAGTTCAAGCTGCTCACGCAAGCTCTTCAGGAGCATTGGTAAAAATTTGCACTGAGCTAGTCCAAATTTAGAAAAGGTTTCAGGAGGGGGAAGGGGAAGAGACCATCATTTGTAGCCTTAAGAGGGATTAATGGTCAGATCTTTCTAGGTCTGGAGCAAATCCTGACAGTTGCTCAGAAGGCATGTTGGCCTTTTGTGTAAAACCCCTCATGCAACCTGGTCCAATTTGGACACCAGCTCATTTCTTTGTTTTATTATATTTCTTTTTTGATTTTAGAGAGGAAAGGAGAGGGAGAGAGATAGAAACATCAATGATGATAGAGAATCATTGATTGGCTGTCTCCTGTATGCCCCACAATGGGGATAGAGCCCACAACCTGAGCATGTGCCCTGACAGGAATCAAACTGTGACCTCCTGGTTCATAGGTCAGTGCTCAACCACTGAGCCACACCGAACAGGCTCATTTCTTAATTTCCCTTACATGTCAGGGTCTAAAGTTAGAAGGAGAACCCCTCCAAAGGGGAGTCTACTGACTCTATCTCCCTAATCACTGGCCTAGGACCACCATTTTGCAACAAGTAGCACCTTCCCCAACAAGAGCACCCTAGACCAGTTTTCTTCTCCCAGAGCCAAGGCCCCAATCAACACTTTTTATTTTTTTGCTGACCTCCTTTTTTGTATTTATTTATTGTCTAAAGATTTACATATGTCTCCTTTTTCCCCCGATTGATTCCCCCCATCCCCAGCCATTCCCACCCCGGCAAGCCTCCACTGCCCCAGTGTCTGTGTCCATTGGTTATGCTAATATTCATGTATACAAGTCCTTTGGTTGCTCTCTAACCCCCCCCCCTGCCATTTGTCTCTGGATCTATTTTTGTTTATCAAATTATGTTGATCATTATATCCCATATATGAGTGAGATCATGTGATATTTATCTTTCTCCAACTGGCTTATTTCACTTAGCATAATGCTCTCCAGTTCCATCCATGCTGTTGCAAATGGTTAAAGTTTCTTCTTTTTTATAGCGGCGTAGTATTCCATTGTGTAGATATACCACAGTTTTTTAATCCCCTCATCTGCTGATGGGTACTTGGGCTGTTTCCAAATCTTAGCTATTGTAAATTGTGCTGCTATGAACATAGAGGTGCATATATCCTTTCTGATTGTGTTTCTGGTTTCTTGGGATATAGTCCTAGAAGTAGGATTACTGGGTCAAATGGGAGTTCCATTTTTAACTTTTTGAGGAAACTCCATACTGTCTTCCACAGTGGCTCCACCAGTCTGCATTCCAACCAGCAGTGCACAAGGGTTCCTTTTTTTCCACTTCCTTGTCAGCACTTGTTGTTTGTTGATGATAGCCATTCTGACAGGTGTGAGATGGTATCTCATTGTTGTTTTGATTTGCATCTCTCAGATGATTAGTGACTTTGAACATGTTTTCATATGTCTCTTGGCCTTCTGTATGTACTCTTTCGAAAAGTGTCTATTTAGGTCCTTTGCCCATTTTTTATTGGATTGTTTATCTTCCTTTTGTTAAGTTGTATGAGTTCTCTGTAAATTTTGGAGATTAAACCCTTACCTGAAATATCATTGGCAAATATGTTCTCCCATGCAGTGGGCTTTCTTGCTGTTTTATTGATGGTTTCTTTTGCTGTGTAGAAGCTTTTTATTTTGATGTGGTCCTATTTGTTTATTTTCTCCTTAGTCTCCATTGCCCTAGGAGCTGTGTCGGTAAAGATATTGCTACGACATATGTCTGCTATTTTGCTGCCTATGAAATCTTATAGGATTTTTATGGTTTCCCCCAATCAACTCTTGAATGAGGACTTTGTAGCTCAGGATCTTCTACCTTCTGACATGGCCAACCGTCCCAGACGTCCTGATCTACAGGAAGATCTTATTCCTATTGCCAACAGGACAGTGCATCAGGATCCAAGGTGACAATAGCACCTTTTCCAAAGTTTGGGGTCTTTGGTCTGAAGTAACACTAGAGGGAGTCATGCATAAAACTGAAAGTGTTGGATTGAGGCACTTCCGGCCCCACCCCTTTGCTGACTTTCCATCTGCAAAGAAAATCTGGACTTCCTGGTTCTGCTGCTCCTGCCCACCTCTGCTCCAGCTCTCCAGGAGTGTAACTACTTGGTACCTCTTTGGGAAGCAAAATCATGTCCAGATTCAGAGTAGTCTAAATCGATGTTAAAAACAAAGAAGCATTTCCTTAAAGAATCAATCTGCCAAGATTTCATCTCTCTCGCAATGAAGGTGACCTTTTATTTTACTTTGTTGATCAATTTTGTTTACATTGTCCTAAATCTTTCCAATTCTGAACAGGATATTTGCTCATCCTTTAAATTACCAAAGGCCCTAAAAGAGACTTTTCCAAAACAGTGTATTCTCAAAGTGGAATCAAGGTACACTTTCTCCAGCCATGTTTCTCAACTTTTGTTCATAGCTGTCATGCCTCAGAATGAAATACAGTGCTTTTAAAATATAAATATATATTTTATATTTTTTATATGTAT
>NW_005356259.1:8690776-8728220 GCF_000412655.1 Myotis brandtii
TATATATATATATGTATGTGTGTGTGTGTGTGTGTGTGTACTTATTGATTTCAGAGAGAGGAAGGGAGAGGAAGAGAGAGAGAGAAACATTAATCTGCTACCTCCTGCATGCCTAGTACTGGGGATCGAGCCAGAAACACAGGCAAGTGCCCTGACCAGAAATTGAAGCTGCGACCTCCTGATGCACTGGACAATGCTCAACCAACTGAGCCACACCAGCTGGGACATACAGTGTTTTTTAAAAATGCAAATTTCCTGAGACCTGTCCATGATCTGCTGAATCAGAATTTCTTAGGAATGGGCCCCAGACTTTGCATTTAAAAACAAGTTTCCTGAAGGAAGAATATATGTGGTTCACTGATATGTTTATAGTTAATTTAGGCTGAATAACTTAATATATAAAGGGGAGGAAGTTTCCTGAGTGATTCTAATGCAAACTAAAGTATAAAAACCACTGCTTGACTCTAGAAAAATACACTGAAGGGGAAAAAAATTGTCTGTTCTTCTCACCCTATCTTCCATGTTATTCCATTAGTATTTCAAATTATTGGAGTTCAAATTCAAGAACCCTGTTGTGCCCTAACCGGTTTTGCTCAGTGGATAGAGAGCATCGGCCTGTGGACTGAAGGGTCCCAGGTTTGATTCCAGTCAAGGGCATGTACCTTGGTTGTGGGCACATCCCCAGTAGGAGTGTGCAGGAGGCAGCTGAATCGATGTTTCTCTCTCATTGATGTTTCTAACTCTCTATCCCTCTCCCTTCCTCTCTGTAAAAAATCAATAAAATATACAAAAAAGAACCCTGTTGTATCCCGTTGTATTACAGATGGAAAAAGAGATAAAAGAAGGGCTCTTTCACAAAATTCACAGCTACCTTTGTGAAAAACATAATGACCAAAGCCAATATTTATTGAGTGATCACTGTGGTCCATGTGCTTTACAGATATGATCATACTTAATCCACACTATCAATAGGTCAAATCTTATAAAATAGATATCCTTATCCCCATTTTGTCTTAAAGAAACTGACACTCAGAAAGAATTTGAACCTAGGTTTGTTTTGTCATCCTAAATTTGGGCTCTTCCTCCTGAGAGCTGATGCCCGAACCCACTCCCAGCAGGTTTGTTATTAGTTTTTCCTTCTATTGTTCTGCCCAAATATATCCTTTATGCTCACCCATGCCTTAAATTGCTTACTTAGCACTATCTGTTTGATTTAAAGCTTTGTCTCCTGCTAAAATATACATTTCTCTTTTGGATCTAATATCAGATTGGTTACTGTAAACCTTTAGATAAGGAAATGGTGGCAAAGGTGTGAGAGTTTGATACAGAGTTGAGAAGGAGGCCTCTCACTGTGCAGAGAAGAGGGCACCAATGATAGGTGGCTATTACCCTTACAGTTTTACCCCAGACCACCTTGCCCTGGAAACCTAGCTGACCTCTTTGGTTCTGTGGTCACTGACAACAGTCCTGTTTTACCAATAGCTGAGGTTTCAGAGGATCTTTCTGTATTGTATACACTGTATGGATAAGAATGGGGAAGATGTTAACCACCTGGAGAGAGGCTAGGAATACACTTGAGATCAATTAAAATCACATGTTATTTATGCTGCTTTGTTATTTCCTGCTATAAAAATGGGTGCATTTGTGTTGGGATCCAATCTGCCAAATCCTTAAAAGTTAAGCCAGTGCCAAGCCATCATTGTTCAGAAAGGAAGTGACTCCAAAGAGATTGTTAACATCAGAGAAGGCAAAGGAAGCCAGGGAAGATTATGGAAAATTTCGGCATTTGCTTCTTAATTTCATTGTTTCCATTGCAGTTTAGTTTTTAACTACAGGCCCAGTGCATGAAATTCATGCACGGGTAGGGTCCCTAGGCCTGGCTGGCGATCTGGGGCCCCCACTGGCACCCGCGTTGGCTGGCCTGGGGCCTGCGTGCTGGGGGCAGCTCCTGTGTTGAGCGTCTGCCCCTTGGTGGTCAGTGCATGTCATAGCAACTGGTCATTCTGCCATTTGGTTGATTTGCGTATTAGGCTTTTATTATATAGGATGGCAAGCTCTGTGAGGTCAGGAATGGTGTCTGTCTGGCTTAGTGAATCATCCCTTGTGCCTAGCACTGCAACTAAAATAGAGAAGGTTCTCAGTAAACATTTGTGATGAATGTTAAATTTGATGCCTTTCAGAAAACCCTATGTTGACTTTGTTAATAGTGACTTTGTACTTTCTAATCTTTTACAGAGTAATAGAATTGAATGTTGTGATAATAGCTTAAGTTGTTAAATAATGGAGGCTAAATGTAAGACAGCAAACATTCTTTTTTTGCCATTAGAGCTCTGACTAGAAAAATGGAAAAAAACAACATATGATACATTAGAATAGTGTTAAGAAGTCAAATAAGTCCAAGTTCAAAAATATCACAGCAGTGTTTGTTACTATTTTTCTCTTTTCTTTTGTTCCAGAATAATATTAGTTTACTCTAGGAGGAATGAATCATTTGTCATCTGCATTATACTCTCTTCTAAATAAAATAGCTATGTAGGATGGATTTATAGACAAAAGCCTTCTTGAGTCTAAAGACATGCTAGAATAATATATTTCAAACTGGTGATTAATAGCAGTTATGGAAATGTCTTATTTAAATTTTAAAATCTAAAAAAAAATCAATCTCTAGGTTGCTACAAGTTTGTTCCTGTGGATCATAAATATGGAAAAAGTATACTATTTCTTTATTTAGGTAGGCTCTTATTAAAGTAAAATGGCTTTGTTTTGTTTCCAAAAGTATGTGCTATTCAAGGCTATTGGACATAGAGTCATAAGCAATTTATTTAGTTCTTTATTGTGGTTTATGCTAATCCTTCAAGACTCATTGATACTTCCATATTAGAATGAGAGAATTATAGACTAATAAAGTTAGAAAAGACTTCAAAAGATCATAAGGTATGGGCTTTGTTATAAAAATATTATGGGCTAGGCAATATGATAAAAAGATAAACATATTATGGGCTAGGTCAGTGGTCGGCAAACTGCGGCTCGCAAGCCACATGCGGCTCTTTGGCCCCTTGAGTGTGGCTCTTCCACAACATACCGACTTCTGCACATGGGCCACCAAGTTTCAATCACACTGTATGTGCGCGCCCGCACATGGTATTTTGTGGAAGAGCCACACTCAAGGGGCCAAAGAGCCGCATGTGGCTCGTGAGCCGCAGTTTGCCAACCACTGGGCTAGGTAATATGGTAAAATGTCTTAAAAATATGCATGTCTTCTAACCCAGCAATTGTACTTCAAGGAATTTGTCAGAAATATGTATGAAAATATATGTATAAATATGTACATCATATATTTATAATAGTATGATGTAAAACAGCAGATCAGTGAAATGTGGTATATCTAATAATTTGCAACCACTGAAATATCTGTTGACATGGAAAATGTTTACAATTTATTGTCAAGTGACCAAAAGCTGAGGAGGAGACAGAGTATGGCTGGTATAATGCCATTTTGGTGAGTTCAGAGCTGTGATTTGATGTGTGTGCATGCACATGGGAGTGGACATACACCTGGGAGAGGACTATCTAAATATTAATACTACCTGGATTAGATATTTCTTGTGCCTCACATCCCATTAGTCAGCCTTTTTACTTCAGCCATTGCTATTGAAACCAAGTGAGCATGTATAACCTGCCAGCACCTTGCTGCCACTGAGAAAAGGTCTTCTCAACCTTGTGAGTCATTTATAGAAACCCTCTCAGCCTCCTGAGGTCTGTGCAGATTTGGAAGAAGAGGGTGTTCGTGCCCTAAGAGGTGACCCCTGACCAAGGGATGATGGGAGCTAGTGGTTACATATATCAGTAATTCCTTCCTTTTCATTGTTGAACTAGAAGCCCAGCACACGAAATTGTGAGCGGGTAGGGTCCCTAGGCCTAGCCTGCGATCAGGCCCATTTTCCACCCACTCACCAGTCCCCGGCAGTTCCCCTCACCTGCCCACCACCTCATAGCAACTGGTCGAGCAGTCATTCCGGTCATTACACTTATGGTCACTTTGCCATGACAGAACTGCAAAGAGACATTGACATTTAAAGTAGACTTTTGAAACTAGAGAGAATAGTTTCAAATAAAGGTGTGTTTTTTTATTATCAAGATCAAAACCAAGCCGAAACAGGTTTGGCTCAGTGGATAGAGCATCGGCCTGCGGACTGAAAGGTCCCAGGTTCGATTCCGGTCAAGGGCATGTACCAGGGTTGCGGGCACATCCCCAGTGGGGGATGTGCAGGAGGCGGCTGATCGATGTTTCTCTCTCATCGATGTTTCTGACTCTCTATCTCTCTCCCTTCCTCTCTGTAAAAAATCAATAAAATATATTTTAAAAAAATCAAAACCAAGGTCCTTAAGGCCTAGAGGCATAGAGTTTATCTATGGATTTGGAGAAAAAATGCTTTCCAAAGGAAATACAGACCCCTCAAACTGAGGGAGGAGGAGGAGGAAAGCTAGACATTGGTGGGTGTCTGAAGAAGTTAGATAGGTAAAACCCTCTTATAAATTTGGGGATCTGATTGCAATCAATGGCTGTGTCTTACTCCGTAGTTGGGACTCATAGAAGCAGCGATCTCCCACAGCAGCATGGCAGAACATTCACAGTAGACATAGGACAGCCTGTCTAGGCAGAGAAAGCCTTTGGTGGCCTCACTCCCCAATTCATGCAAGAGAGTGTTGGAAAAATCTTTGACTTACCCCCAAAGTCATGAGGGTAATTACCTTGATGCCATGGTAGCCTATAAGTATACTACCAAGCAAGCTACCCCAGAGGGGCTGGGTCAGAAAGGCTCAGAGACCAAATTAAGAGCTTTAAATCACACAATTGATTAAATCGGTTTAAAACACACAGCAAGAAACAAAGGGAAAGAGATGTAGTAGGTAACATACTTAGGAAAGGGTATAAGCAAGGTGGAAGGACCACACTACCCAAAACCTGCATATGCATTGCTCTTAGGCACCCCACTCCATGCCCCATCAGCCTTCCCTGCTGATGGTATGGCGACAAGGACCAAAGATTTGAGCAAAGAGGCCCAATAGACAGAAGATGCCTTGGAGACCAACACAGGAGACACACAGGGGTGTGTACACATGGTCAGAGCTATTGCTTACCAATTAGCCTGATAAGCAGCTATAGATTCTGTTTGGCAGAGGATATTTGGAGCCAGAATGGTGTCACCAATGACTAGCGAATTTAAGACCCTGTGAGGGCAGGTGCAAGGTGGAAGGGGTTAACGGGGGAAGGGGGGGAGGGGGACATGTAATAAAGATAAAATTTTTCAAAAGATTCTGTGAATATTGAATGCTTATATGCCTTCTGTGTATTAGTGTATCATGAATATTGGGTGCCTCTGATGCACCATGTATATTTATTAGTAGTGCTTTGTGAAAATGAGGTGTCTTTTAGTTCTTCTGTTTCTTATCTGTGCTCAATACACATAGCTCCCTACTTAATTTATCTATGTTTAACATGCCTCACAAGTTACTAACTTACTTATCTATATCTAACATATTTTATGAGTGCTACCATTCCATTTCTGTGTTTTTTTTAACACAATTAAATATTCTCAAGTATTAGAGCAAATGCATATTCATCCATCACACCCAATGCAAACACACATACCACAAGGTCACAAATAATACTTATGGGTTTACCAGCTAACCAGAAGATACAACATCTGAGAGACCAATGGCCAGAGACCAAATAAGGACTCAGACATTTCAGCAAATGACAGTTGGAAGACTGAGAATTAGAGACTCTCAAGGAACCTTGTAAAACTTAGATGCAGCTGAAGGGATAAAGAGGGCGTATGGATCCCTGAACTGACTGAGAAGTCCTTGCTCTGACTGAATTTGCTCAGCATTGAATATGTTTTCCACCTATCAGTCTGTGCTGTCCAAGGATAAATGTACACTATATTTGTCAGTGCCAATATGGAACATTTTCATCATCTCAGAAAGTTCTATGGGACAGGCACTGCTGTAGATATAAATGGAGCTATAGAATAAAAGTATATCCTAGGAATACCTGAGATTATAGACTGACATTGTTACTTGCTATACATATAAACATTCATCACTGGAGCATTATCAACAGTGCTTTTTTTTTTTACTCTCACTTATTTTTGTTTGTTTTTAGCAGATAGAAATACTCTGCCACTTACTCTCAGTATTCTCTGTGTTTAGTTGCCTATGTTTTTAAGATAGCTAGCTGCAGGGAAAGGGGCTATCCAGAACAGAGTGAAACTTACCCTGATAAGGGCAAGAGAACCATGGTTTGCTAGATAAGGTCACACATGGGGGGAAATGTAAAAATTTGGCATTTTCCTCTGGGTGAGATGGGAGCCATTGGAGTGTTCAAGCAGAGGAGTAACATGATCCAGTGTACTGGTATGTTTTAAGAAGTTCACTCTGGCTGTTATGTGAAGAATGGGAAAGGTACTAAGGTAGACACAGGGGGACCATTTAAGGCAATAATACAGGCTGAAATGCTGGCTTATTGACCCAGGACTGTGGAAATGGAGATGCTGAGAAGTGGTCTTCTGAATATATCCGATGGAAGAGCTTTCATATTGTTGATGGATCACAACTGGGGTATGAGAGGAAGAGGGGGACAGGGATAAGTCCATGTCCTTTGGCCTTTGCAACAGGAAGATGTGTATTGTCATTTACTGAATTGGGAAATTCTGCAAAAGAATAATGATTGGCAGGGGGGAGTGTTTTGGAATGTGTCAAATTTGAAATGATTATTCATCACCCAGCTGGAAACAATGAATAGGTAGCTGAAAGTACAAGTCAGGAATTCATAGAAATGGAGGCTGGAGATAAAAAGTTGAATCAACATAAAGATATCATTGAAAGCCATGAGACTTCCATAAGATAGTTGAGGGAACCAGTAGGTGAGTGAAGATCTGAAGACTGATCTCTGAGGCCCCAGTGTTTAAAGGTGTGACCAACAAAGAGGACTAAAAAGAAGCAATCAGGAAAGCCAAGACAGTAGGGTCCTGGAAGCCAAGTAAAGATGGCAAATGAGTGAATGACCACCTGAAGTTGATAGGCTGCATAAGACGTGCACCAAGAATTGACCACTAAGTCTAGAAACACAAAGATCACCTAGGCTTTGAAAGGATAAGCTTTGGAGATATGATGGAGCTGAAAGCCAGATTGGAATGTGCTTCAGGCTTCCTGGGATGTCTAGTCATCTATGTGAAGTATAAGAACCCATAGAATTCATGCATTAAAGGAACCAATATATGTTACTAATTTGGGTGGACCCAGTGAAACAAATCTATTGAGAGAGATGTTTCACATCTGGGAGACAAGAGCAACACAAAGTTAGACAATCAGAATAACTAAAGAATCAAGAATCTTGAGGTATTAACGCACATCAAAAAGATATTAGTTGCCCTAGCTGGTTTGGCTCAGGATAGACTAGAGCATCGGCTTGTGGACTGAAGGGGCCCCGGTTCGGTTCTAGTCAAGGGCACATGCCTGGGTTGCAGGCTCAATCCCCAGTAGGGGGTGTGCAGGAGGCAGCCGATCAAATGATTCTCTCTCATCATTGATGTTTTTCTCTCTCTCCCCCTCTCTTCTTCTCTAAAAATCAATAAAAATATATATTTTTTAAAAAGATACTAGTTATTGAGGCTATGAAAACACCTAAGATTACTTGGCATTTTTCTCTGGGTGAGATGGGCTTTGAAAGAGTGAGATGACTGTTTCCTCATGTTAAATTTAAATCTCTGGCATTTTTCTCTTAAAACTCTTGGTTTTTCAGATTTACTCATAAACGATAGCTGATAACCTCAAGAGGGATCAGATTAGTGAGATTAATAGAGAATATAATCTGCCTCATTAGAAGGTTTTTGGTGGTTTGTTTTTTTTAAATAAACCTTTATTTTCTAACTTTTTAAAGTACCGAAGGCTGTATAATTAAGAGACCCACCCCACCCACCTCATCAGAGAAAATTTCTTCTAACCATTTTTGGATTTAGTTCTTTACATAAATTTATGTTTCTTTTCAAAAATTTAATTGTCAATTTAAGAAATTATCATTCAAAAGGTTCAGGAACATTCAAAAGATTGCCAAAAGGATAAAGACTTAATTTATTTTCATTACTCTTTTTCTCCTCTCTTCCAAAAATGTTAATGACTATCTCTTTAGTTATTTTTATAGGGTACTGCCGTTATCTATTTAAATATACTGTCAGGTTCTTTTCCATCAACTTTAACCATTACCTCCTGACTCACTGCTTTAATAGATAAGTATATTAGGACCCTTTTAGGAGCATTTCTGGATATATCTGATGAAAATAATTTTAAGAGCAGGATCATTTGAGGTGGGGGAGAGAGTTGCTCTTACTCCACTTTCCCTTCCAATCAATCTTTATCCCCATTTCTATTCCCTTACTTCAGGCCACCTGTGCTCTCCATAATTTTCTACCTAGATTATTGAAATAGCATCCTCAGTCCTTTATTATTCTCTAGTCCAGTGGCTCCCAAATTTGAGCATGCATCAGAATCACCTAGAAGACTTGTTCAAACACAGATTGCTGGGCCCCACCTCCAGGGTTTCTGGTGCAGGCCATGTGGAGTACAGCCTGACCATCTGTATTTCTAACAGGTTCCCAGATGAGGCAGATACTGCTTGTCCAGGGCCACAGTATGAGAACCATTGCAACACTAACACCAAACTCCTAAGCACTGACATATAGGATCCTTCATAATCTGACACAAAGCATGTCTTTAAAAAAATATAGCTTTATTGAGATATTATATTATATACAGTTCACCCATTGACGTGTACAATGTAATCATTTTAGTGTATTCACAGAGTTGTGTATATATCACCACAATCAATTTTAGAATTGTGAAGGAAACCCCACATCTCTTAGCCATCACCCTAATTTTCCCTCTTCAGCCCTAAGCAATCATTAATCTACTTTCTGCCTCTATGGATTCACCTATTCTAAATGTTTCATGTAAATGGAATCATACAATGTGTGGTTGAAAGGGATTAAATTTTGCTACCCTAAAGCTGCCTTTTGGGATATTGTTTTTAAGCTGGTTATTAAGAAACTAGAGGCCTGCTGCACAAAATTTGTGCACGTGGTGGGGGGGGGGGAGGTGCCTCAGCCCTGCCTGCTCCAGCTCCAATCTGGGACCCCTCGGGTGATGTCCAACTGCCAGTTTAGGCCCGATCTCTGCGGGATCGGGCCTAAACCGGCAGTCAGCCATCCCTCTCGCCATCTGGGACTACTGGCTCCTAACCGCTCAATTGCCTGATCACCCCTAACCACTCTGCCTGTCTGCCTGATGCCCCTAACTGCTCCCCTGCCTGCCTGATGATCGCTAACCGCCTCTGCCTACCAGCCTGATCGCCCCTAACTGCCTCTGCCTGTCGGCCTGATCGCCCCTAACTGCCCTCCCCTGCCAGCCTGATTACCCCTAATGGCCTCTGCCTCGGCCCCCACCACCATGGCTTTGTCTGGAAGGACGTCTGGATGGATGTCCGGAAGATGTTTGGTCTAATTAGCATATTACTCTTTTATTAGTATAGATAGACTCAGAAAGAACCTTCGATCCTCCCTCCTTTCCTGTCCAAGAGATTCAGATAGAAAGGCCTACTCCAGGAAGGGAACCTTAGGATGTTGCCCTAGCCTAATTAATTATGATAAATAGGAGAGCTCTAGGCAGGGGCCTGTAAGCTAGGTACCCCTTTGTCCCATTGTCTCTGAGTTGTCTAGCAAGAATTTGCCTGCCATGTGTGTTCCACTTCCTCTACTACCTGTAAATCTCCATTCTCACTTCTGAAATCTAATACTCTCCCCCTCCCATTTTATACTTTGCCCAATATCACCCGGTGTTGCCTCACTGTCTTTGGAATTTTGATGCTCGTGAAGTCCCCATGCACATGTATTAAAATTTTTACTTTCTTCTGTGAATTTGTTTCTGGTCATTTGATTATTATCCCAGCTAGAAGAATGTAGAAGGTGGGAGGAAAAGTACTAATTTTTGTTTTAGTCCCCACATGGTCCTTTGTGATTGGCTTCTTTCACTCAGCATAACATTTTCAAGGTTCAGCCAAGTTGTAGCATGAACCAGTACTTCATTCTTTTTTATTGCTGCAGAATATTCAATTGTATAAGTACACTACATTTTGGATCTACTATAAATAATGATGTTGTGAACATTTATAAAGAAATTTTTGCATGAACATATGTTTTTTATTTCTCTTGGGCAATTCCTAGGAGTGGAATTGCTAGGTCAGATTGTAATTTTACATTTAACTTTTTGAGGAACTGCCAGGGACAAAAACAGAACTGCTTTCCAAAGCAGCTGTACTGTTTTACATTTCCAATAGCAGAGTGTGAGGGTTCCAATTTCTCTATATCCTCACCAACTTCACCTTTTTTATTATAACAACTAGAGGCCCGATGCATGAAATTCATGCAAGAGTAGGTCTTCCTTCCCCTGGCTGCCAGCACCGGCTTCCCTCCGGCACCTGGGACCCGGGCTTCCCTCGCAGCCCGGGTCTTGTCCGGAAGGTCATCCAGAAGGACACCCGGTCTAATTAAATATTACGCTTTTATTATTATAGACTAGAGGCCCGGTGCACGAAATTCATGCACAGGGTGTGGGGGGGTGCCTCAGCGCAGCCTACACCCTCTCCAATCTGGGGCCCCTCGGGGGATGTCCAACTGTCGGTTTAGGCCCGATCTCTGTGGGATTGGGCCTAAACTGGCAGTCAGACATCCCTCTTGCAATCCGGGACCACTGACTCCTAACTGCTCACCTGCCTGCTTGCCTGATCACCTGCTGGCCTGGTCGCCCCTAACTGCTCCCTTGCCTGCCTGATCACCCCTAACAGCCTCTGCCTGCTGGCCTGATCGCCCCTAACCACCTCTGCCTATTGGCCCGGTCGCCCCTAACTGCCCTCCCCTGCTGGCCTGCTGGCCCCTAACTGCCTCTGCCTTGGCCCCCGCCACCATGGCTTTGTCCAAAAGGACGTCCAGATGGATATCTGGAAGATGTCCAGTCTAATTATCATATTACCCTTTTATTAGTATAGATTCTAGTAGGTGTGAAGTAGTGTCTCATTATAGTTTTGACTTGCATTTCCCTAATGATTAATAATGTTGAGCATTTCTAATTTACTTAGATAACTTCTTTGTAGAAATGTCTATTTAGATCCTTTGCCCAATTTTTAAATGGATTCTTTGTCTTTTTATTAGTGAGTGTAAGGGTTCTATATACACTGAGTGGCCAGATTATTATGACCACCTGACGTTTGTAGGCAAATTAGCTATAATTTCGCACTGAAGTTGCTAGAGGGCCAGATCATTATAAACGTCTGAATAGCACAACATACCTAAGTATCATTGCTGATCAAGTTCATCCTATCATGTTGATGGCGTATCCCAATGGAGACAGCTTCTTCCAATAAGACAGTGCGCCATGCCACGGTGCTCGTATTGTGCAGGAGTGGTTTCAAGAACATGAGGGAGACTTTACCTTGCTTAGATGGCCCCCACAATCACCAGATGTCAATACAACTGAGCATTTGTGGGATGAAGTTAAAAGAGCCATCAGGCAGCTGGTTCCACAACCATCAAATCTCACAGAACTGGACAGTGCTATTCATCAGGCATGGTGTCAGATTCCTCGCATCACCTTTCAACATCTCATGGAGTCAATGCCAAGAAGAATCGCCACAGTATTGAAGGCAAAAGGTGGCCCAACGAAGTACTGATGGGGTGGTCATAATAATCTGACCGGTCATCATAATCTGGCCACTCAGTTTATATTTTGGTTACTATTCTTCTATTCGATGTATCATTTGCAAAAAAACTTTTCCCATTCTCTTGAAACCATTTTCTTTTTCCCTTTATATTCTTTTTTTAAATTTATTTATAGATTTTAGAGAGAGAAAGGAAGGAGGGGGGAGAGAAAGAGAGAAAGAGAAACATCGGCTTATTGTTCTACTTATTTATGAATTCATTGGTTGCTTCTTGTATGTGCCCTGACCAGAGATTGAACCCGCAACCTTGGCATATTGGATGATGCTCTCACCAACTGAGCTACCCAGCCAGGGCTGAAAGAAACCACTTTCTTAATGGTATCTTTTAATGCACAAATTTTTTTAATTATGATGATGTCTAGTTTAAATTGTATCTTATTTGTTTTGTACCCCTAGCATTTAACACAATGCCTGACATTCAGTAGACATTGACCTGTATTCGTTGAGTGAATAAAAAAATGCAATCAGTTAACAGACTAAAGCTAACATTCTACTATATAATACAGAAGCATAAGATATACAGGGTTGGCAAAAGTAGGTTTATAGCTGTGAGTACGTGGAACTTCTTTATTTATTATTTGTATTTATTTATTTTACAACTGTAAACCTACTTTTCCCCACACCTGTATTAGAGCAAAGACTGCCAGTTATCTCCTGATAACCAGACTCCTCTTCTTAGTCATAAAGGACAGGATGACTGGGTGGGGAGGACCTGTGCCCAGGACCTGCTTTACCTGCTCTGTTAGGCAGAAGAACCCTTCTCACCCGCAAAGCGCTTGAGAGCTAATTACCGAAAATTGCTGTGAGACCCTTTACAAAATATGATATCCCTAGTGATTCCAGTCAGAGCCTCAGGAGAGAGCAGCTTTCTCTCTCCTGCCTATTTTTACATTTTAAAAGGTTTAATTGAAGCTCCCTGCAATCCCCATGGAAATTCCCTGTGAATGAGCTGGAACCAAGTACCAGCGTCTCTGACTGTAGACAATCATTGAGAAAGAGGTGGAGTCTCCAGTCCTGCATGTCAAAGAACAGCATCAGTTTTGATTCACAAAAAATTTCCAGGAAGCACACTTTGCAAAGGAGGTCAATTCAATATGTGTGAAAAAATTTGGAGCCAAAAGCATGAGAAGAGAGAGAGGAAGGGAAAGGATATGGCAACCTTCCCCTGGAAGGCATTTTCCACCTTAAAAAGACCCTCATTACCCTGGTTAGGTTTAAATCATATTATGCTTTATGTAGAAATTTACATAATTTGTACTGCAACTCCATTCCAGAAAGGATGCTCTGTGGTTAGCTGGGCAAGTGAATATATTTAATCCATGTATGCAATTCAGAATTTCCCAATGGGCACCCCAGAGCACACTAAGGTTTTCAGCTGTAAATAGGTGTCATAATAATAATTTTTTAAAAGGTTCCACAGTCAAAGAAATTGGGGGATGACAGTGTTAAACAAATTTAAACAGGATCTCGACTGTCACAGTGCTCAGAGTTTTATTAGGCATGTACGCACCGTGAATCTCCAAGATGGGGATGGGAGCATGCATGGTTCACCCAACTGGTTTAATTTTGAAAACTCCCGTCACAGAGCATCGTGCAGAATCAGCCTTCCATGACACTATGCTGGCAAATGCTAGTATAGGTCTCTAATCTCAACAGGAAACCCTGGACGAGTGTTATCATGCAAAAATTAATATAGGCCTCACACAGTTGAAATATTTTCAATTACATGTCAACCTCAGCTTTTAAAAGTTCAATGGCAAACATTGCTTTTGCCTTCTAAATTCTTTTCATTCCCTACTTAATATTTATAAACATAATGAGCATTCTAGAGTAAACATTCACTTCTTTACTAAATAAGTAATTCTCCCGTCTAACTCCACTTGCTTCTGTGAAATGGAATTTGTATTATTTTTCTCCTGAAATAGAAAGGCATTCTAAAAACACATAAAAATCCTCTGTAATCCTCCTGTCCCTGACCCACAGATCAAATCATTCTCTCAGGATTCCACTGCCGCATTTCTCGGCAAAGATGTACTGGCAGGCTAACTGGGGCAAGTTTCAGATTACTCAGACTCTATGAATTTTACAAAATATGCTTTGAAGTACCATAGTAATAATTTAAAGTAATTTAATTATTAAGTTAGTAAATTTAATATTTAATTATTAAATTAGTAAATTTAATATGTCACTATTAAATTAGTAAAGTTAATATTTAGTTATTAAATTAATAATTCTAAGCACATTTGAAATTGGTGGGCAAATGTGAGGGAGCATCACTTTCCTTTTTACCCTGTTGTTTTCCACTTATAACACAACAGAAAAGACAGTAATCCACACTGCATCCATTGGTGGGGTCCATTAGAAATAACAATTTAAGCCCGGCCAGTGTGAGTCAGTGGTTGAGAGTTGATCTATGAACCATGAGGTCGAGGTTTGATTCCCAGTCAGGGCACATGCCTGGGTTGTGGGCTCGATCTCCAGTGTGGGGCGTGCAATGATTCTCTCTCAGCACTGATGTTTCTATCTCCCTTTCCCTTCCTCCCTGAAATCAATAAAAATATATTTCATTAAAAAAGAAATAACAATTCAAGAGGGAAAGCACTGTCAGTCACTGAGCATAACTGGACAGACAGAAATGTGAAGAAAAAATATTGTAGACTGAGGAAGGCACCAAGTCAAGGAACTTCAGGTGAGTGGGGCATCCATCATTAGCTCTCTTTGGCAACTAACCACAAGCAGCATTTGCATAGGACTTTCCAGTGTTCAAAGTACCGCCACATGCAGTGTCTCACTTAACCTTCAAATCAGCTGTGAGATGTGGGTCATGTTTCCCCTGGGGAAACGGGGTCCCAGAGAAATGCAAAAGCCACCCCTGTATTCTCAGATACAATAGCAGTACAGTGGTTTGACTCCCTGGTTTCTGGATTCAAAATCTAAGCACTTTCCACCTCTACTTGACTGGGAAAAGGAGTTAGAAAGGCAGGCAGGGAGAGGTGAAGGTCCTTGAACAACAGACAAGTTTATACTTGACCCTGGAGGAGGCATGATTGTTATTTGTTATCTTATCCAAATGCCTACAGATGCAATATGCTGAGGCAAGTAGATTAGCTATTTCTGATTCTCCTAAGAAAAGTTCCTGAGTGTGTCTAACCCTCAACTGAGTTCAAATAATCACAGTAAACATCATGTATTTTTACTTGCTATTTTTGTTCAGTTTTACAAATGTTCATGGTGCAGTTAGGCCAGGATCTTTTTACAAGAGCTCAATCTTAGTCATTTACAAAGGATACAGATAAGCCAATTCCCTAGTGCTACATCTGTACCCATAAGCTCGATACTGGATCAGAAAGCAAAATGACAGTTCTAAGTCCAATTGTATGTACTAATTTACTAATGTATTTAACACACATGAATCAAGCACCTGCTATGTGTTAGGCATCATGCCAGGAGTTGGGTATTCAATAAGTGAAGATAATATGAACTGATCTTTATAGAGTTGACAGCCTGATACAGCAAAGCATCCATGCTAATATAGTGCAGTGTGATGGAGGATATGGTAGAGAAAATTCAGAGGGACTTAGGAGCACATAACCTAGACCTGGTTGGTTCGGGAGGGCTCCCCTGGGAAGGTGGCTACAGGGTAAAGGACTGGCAGAGGGCAACAATGTCAGAAAGAGACTCAGGCTTTGCATTAGACTCACCAGAGAATTTTAAAAACTATAGTAGTTCCTCTTATCCACAGAGGACATGTTCTAAGACCCTGAAATTTTCTTGCCCCTTTGAAATTTCAGTGCCTGAAACTGGGGATAGCACTGAACCCTATATGAACTATGTTTGTTCCTATATATACATACCTATGATAATTTATAAATTAGGCACAGTAAGAGATTAACAACAATAACTAATAATAACATAGAACAATTTTAACACTATCCTATATAATAAAAGCCTAATATGCTAAGTGTCCGACCATTCCTTTGACAGTTCGACCAGTCGCTATGACACTGACCACCAGGGAGCAGATGTTCCAACCAGTAGGTTAGCTTGCTGCTGGGGTCCGGCCGATTGAGATTGGGTGAGATAGGCCAGACATGCTCTGGAGCCCTCCTGAGGTCCCTCCCCAGCCCTGATTGTGCACCGGTGGGGTCCCTCAGCCTGGCCTGTGCCCTCTTGCAATCCGGGACCCCTTGGGGGATGTCAGAGAGCAGGTTTTGGCCCAGTCCCCACAGGCCAGGCCGAGGGACCCCACCAATTCATGAATCCGTGCACCGGGCCTCTAGTACTGTAATAAAAGTTATGTGAATGTGGCATTATTAAGTAAAATATGAGTTACTTAAACACAAGCACTGTGATACTGAAACAGTCGATTTGATAACTAAGACGACTACTAAGTGACTAATGGTCAGGGAGCATGTACATAGCATGAATACACCAGATGAAGGGACAATTCATATCCCAAACAGGACAAATCAGGTGACATGAGATTTCAGCACGCTACTCAGAACGGCCCACAATTTAAATTCATGAATTATTTCTGGAATTTTCTATTCAATATTTTCAAACCTGCATCGACTAAGGATAACTGAAACTTCAGAAAGTGAAACCGTGCATAAGGGGAGACTCCTGCGCTGCTATCCAGGTTCCACCCCAAGCCTATTATACCTGGGTCTCTTTGAGTGAGGGCAGGGCAATTATTTTTATAAACCTCCCAGGTGATCCTAAAGCATGGCTTGGTTTATGAATTGCTGAATTGAATATTACTAAGATTGCCACCAAATGGTAATATTTAAATTTCTTTTATTTCTTTTATATTTAATAGCTAGCTTTCTAGCATTCGGAATATTTACTAAAAGGTTTTTCTGAGTAGAAACTATGGGAACTGAAGGGAACCAAAATTTTGCCACCCTGAAGCTACCGTTTTGGGGTATTATTTTAAACTGTTTATTAAAAAACAATATTTAGAAAGAACCTTTAATCCTCCCCCTCTTTCCTGCCCAAGAGATTCAAACAGAAAAAAAATCCTGTTTAGGAAGGAAATCTTAGGATGTTCACTTTTGCCTAATTTGAATTAAGTGTGGTAAAGAGAGGGCTTCAGTAGGGGTCTGTTAGCCTAGATACCCACTGTGTCCCATTATCTCTGAGTTGTCTAACAATAATTTGCCTGCCAGGTATGTTCTGCCCTTCCTCATCTACCTATTCCCACTTCTAAAATCTAATACCCCTTTCTCT
The DNA here is from genome assembly GCF_000412655.1 of Myotis brandtii. Taxonomy (NCBI): domain Eukaryota; kingdom Metazoa; phylum Chordata; class Mammalia; order Chiroptera; family Vespertilionidae; genus Myotis; species Myotis brandtii. The sequence continues at coordinate 8,707,836 of NW_005356259.1, forward strand.
CTTGTTCAAAAATGTCATATGTCCCAATGTTGCCTCATTGTCTTTGGAATTTTCAAGCTTATGTGAATTCCCCATTTGCATGTATAAAAACTTTTATTTTCTTCTGTTAATTTGATTATTAGCTCAGCTAGAAGAACTAAGAAGGTGGGAGAAAAACGTATTAATTTTATTCTTAGCCCTCATTGAGCCATCTTTAAGTTCAGACTTAAGTCCATATAAATTTGGAAGTAAATAATTTAAAATGATTTTCTTAGTTGCTATAATGTGAATTTTACCTTAATTATCTTGGATCTCAAAAAAATTTATGGTTATGCATAGATAATAAATCTTTTTTACAAAAACAGATAAATCTGAATATTGCTAGCTTTATTTTTTAAAAATATATTTTTATGGATTTCAGAGAGGAAGAGAGAGGGAGAGAGAGAGAAATGTCAATGATGAAAGAGAATCATTGATTAACTGCCTCCTGCATACCCCTACTAGGGATTGAGCCTGCAACCCAGGCAAGTGCCCTGACCTGGAATCAAACCATGCACCATGACCTCCTGGTTCATAAGTCGACGCTCAATCACAGAACCACACCAGCAAGGCACTAGTTTTATTTTTAACAGTTCAGAGAAAAAAGGCTTAGTGGTAATTATTCCTATGTTGGTCAGTATTTTTTATTCTCCTCTCATGGGCAGTAGAAAGGATTATTCTTTCTTGCCCCTTTGAAATGAAGAGTGGTCATGTGAATTTTTTTAGCCAATAAATAGTGAGCAGAATTGATACGTGTTCCTTCCATCAGAAAGTATCTTAGAGCTGGTCATCTTGCGTTCTCTCCCCCTGCCTCGAAGATCCTTGGAGACTTGTGTTGACCTGGTAGCATCATAGGTGGAGGGATGATGAGGTCAAAGTAGCCTGGAGTGCTGAGCCACCTGACAGAGCAGTCACCTTGCAGAGCCACAAAAACATAAGATGAGTATGAAAGGTAATTTGATGTCAGGAAGTATGAAGGACTCAAAAAATGACAGGGTTGTGTCAAAATGATGCAGAAGCCTGTTTGAAGGGCCAACCATTGGGCAAATTTGAGACAATTAGAGCATCAAAATACTTAGTGAGAGGAATGGAATATAGCCCATTGAATAAAGATCCTGGGGTCCATACAGATTTACACAAACAAGTGAAGTAAATGGGGGGAAAGGCTATTCTGAATGGTAAAAGGCTAGCTATTAAATATAAAATAAGTAAAAGATATTTAAAAATCACCATTTGGTGACAATCTTAGTAATAATCAATTCAGGCAAGAAACATAATATTATTAAACTTTGTGGGTAAAAGTTAGACGACAAAAGGGATATTTACATAGTATCTCTTCACAAAAGGCAATTATAAAGGGGGAAAGAATAGCTTTCTAGTGAAGTAAGCTGGCAGACACTACATTATTCAAGTGTAACATCAAATGTAACATCATCAGACTAAAATTATGTGTCACCTGACAGGATGCAAAAAGAAATTAGCATTGTTCTCATGATATTCCTGCCAAAACTGAATGCATAACCTGAATCTAATTATAAAGAAACATTAGACAACCCTAAATTGAGGAGCATTCTACAAAATAACTGCCCTGTAGTCTTTAAAAAAAAATATTCTAGTCCTGAAAGTCAAGGAAAGACTATGGAATTTTCTTGCATTGAAAGAGACTGAGGAGGTATGGGGGTTAAAAAAATAATACTTTTCCTCCCATCTTCTAAATTCTTCTAGCTGAGCTAATAATCCAACAGAAACAGATTAACAGGAGAAAATCAAAATTTTAATATTTGAGCATGGAGATTTCACAAAAGCATGAAAATTCCAAAGACAGTGAGGCAACATTGGGTTATATTTAACAGTATTGGACAAAAGAGAAGGGGGAGTGGATGGGGTATTCGATTTCAGAACTGAGAATGCGTGATTTACAGGCAGTTAGATACTCTGTTCTTCAGATTTTATACATCTTTCAGCTTTTACAGGTAGTTGAGGAAGAGCAGGAACATACAGGGCAGAACTCTTGCTGGGCAATTCACAGACAAAGGGACACAGAGCATCTAACTAACAGGCTGGGAGTCTCCTTGGTCAGTGCTAGGGTGAAGATTCTTAAAGAATTAAGCCAAGACTTCCTTCCTAAAGCAGGCTTCTCTGTCTGAATCTCTTGGGCTGGAAAGGGGGAAGGGTTCAATGATTCTTTCTGAGTCTTGTTTCTTAATAAACAGCTTAAAATCAATATCCTAAAAAGGCAGCTTCTTGGTGGCAAAATGTTGATTCCCTTCAGAGGTATGACAACTAAAGGCAACAGATGATACCATATTGAATTATTTTGCTATGAAGAATGTTGCTAGGACAATTGGTGAAAAGTTGATAGGGTCTCTGATGGATATATAGGTGTTGGTGGAACTATTCCTGCAACTTTAGGGTAATACTGAAATTATTTCAAAAATAAAAAGCATAAATATTGTTGCAATGTGAAATACTTCTATAGAGTTCCTATTGAAGTTTACAAAAGACATAGGAAGTTTGAGAGGAATCTCAAATTACTTGGTTCAGCTATAGTGAATGTCTTTACTTTTTTTTTTCCTAAATGAAGTACCTGAAGCAAGGGATATTATTTTTTTAAAGTTTGTTCTTAAGTTTGACTTCTACATTTAAGTTTGCACAATCACTTAATGCTTGGAGAACTGTGATGGGCCCTAGGGAAATATAAATATGTCAGTTATGCATGTGTATAATATAAGTGATTTAATAAGAAATTATTTCATCCAGGTCTTTAGTCATTTGAATATCCAAAGCATATGCTACAGAATATGACTCCAGGCCATTAAATTGAAAATATAAAAGAAAAACATATCCCAAGCACTGAGCTTTTTTCTCCATGCTTAACAAAAGTAAATTCCTTTGACCAGAAGAATATCAAATAATAATTTTTCAAAAGCCTCCTCAAAAAAATGCGAAATATAGCATTTTTATCATAAGCAGTCTAAAAAATAAACAGAAAATTTTATTAAGCAAATAAAAGTAATTTTTATATATCAGTAAACATATGTAAATAGTTTGCAAATGGTACCAAAAAGGACTGCACTTCAACTTGCTAGTAAACAGGTATCCTGTTGAGAATCCCAGCATGCCATCTCCTGTCATCGCCTTCTGGGCCAAATTCTACCCTCATCTACTGAAAGACACAACAGGGAGTTCAAAAATCTTGGCTTAATAAATCAGGAGGCTGGTCTCTAAGCGAGCTTTCAGAGAAAGGTTTGCATTCTAAAATGGCCTTCCTCCCCAGAACCGTGTACAGTCTGCCCACTCTAAGTACCAGCCATGCAGTGAGGTATTCATATGGATGTCCACCTGTTTCAGGGAGCAGGAGCCAATCTGGATTCTCCACTCCATTATGGGGGAGCACAGTCCAGAGAGAAGTAAAAGCCCTGCCCCTGTCTAACACAACCATATCGAGAAAGCATTAGTTATCAGAACGAAACAGGAAAATCCAACAAATGAAAAAGATATCTAAGCAAAAGCAAGAAACCGAAGAAATGAGTGCAGGAGCCGCTTAGGTCCTGAGGTCATTTTTCAATCCCAGCAATCTTGACTTCTATTTGTTAGGGTGAAAAAGAAATCAAAGCCTCAAGCCCACCCCAGAGGGGGACAATAACCCACACAACAAGAAGGAACCCCAGGGTAAGAATGAACCAGAAATAAAATCAACACTAACCCCAACCCCAGGGGAATATAAGGGAAGTTGCTTTTATTCTGGGCTGAATAGAGAGTGGGGAAACCCAATTCTGCAATTTTTTTAAGCACCAAGTGGCCCTTATAAAGATTTTTACCTCAAAGTTATATCATGTGGGTAGTCCTAAGGTACTTCAAGGGATGAATTTAGTTTAAAGTAATCCTAGACTGACAGTACAGGTATGTGTATGGCAACAACAAGGACAAATCATCTCTAGAAGGAGCACCTTTATTCCTGGCCTCAAAGCACCCCCACATGTAATTTTTCAAAGGCAATGAGTACAACACAGTCAAAAATAACCAAGCACCCAAGGAAATTAGGCATTAAGAGTGAGAAAGCAGCCCTAGCTGGTTTGGCTCAGTGGATAGAGCGTGGGCCTGCAGACTGAAGGGTCCCAGGTTCGATTCCAGTCAAGGGCATGTACCTTGGTTGCGGGCACATCCCCAGTGGGAGGTGTGCAGGATGCGGCTGATCGATGTTTTCTCTCATTGATGTTTCTACTAACTCTCTCCTCTCCCTTCCTCTCTGTAAAAAATCAATAAAAAATATATATATTTTTAAAAGAGTGAGAAAGCAGAAACAACAAAAAGTAGAAACAGATCCACAAATAATCGAGATATTGGAATTATTAGACACAAGCTTGATAATGTCTGCAGATATAGAAAGTATAAAAAGTGGTTCAGCATATTTAAAAAAGAACTAAATTGAGTGTCTAGAAATGAAACTAAAAATTCAAATTAAAAACTTAATAAATGGGGTTAACAGTAGCATTTGACAGAAGAAAATATTCAGAACATAGCAAGAGAAAAAAAGATGGGGGAAATGGAAAAGAGATTAAGAGGCATGGAATATAGAGTGATAAGTTCTAATATACACTTACTAGAGATTATATTTTCCATGTGCTGAAAGAAAATAGCTGCCAATGTAGAATTTTATTTATTTCCCAGTGAAAATAACTTTCCATAAAGAGGTCAATAAAGACCTTTGTAAAGAAACAAAAACAATGTCTTACAAGCTGACCCTCATTCAATGAAATTCTAAAGAAGGCAATGCATTCAGAATGTAAGTGAACTCAGATGGAATTTTTGAGATGTAAGAAGTGTTAAACATAATGAAAAGAGAGAGGACATAGAATGGCAAGCAGAAAGGTAAGGGGTGATAACATATGGGGGTAAAGGCAGAGGGTTAGAAAAATGTTTAGGTAAACCCAACCCACACCTATAGCATCTTCTTTATCTGTCTTGCACAACTTTTGCAGCCAAATTGACATGTGCCTAAACATATAAGTAGTCATGACAAAACTAAAACCACCAGTTAGAAACTGAGATAACGGGAGGGTGACATTACCTCAGGGGGTGGGTGCCAAACATCCTGAACTGATAATATGACAAAGGGGGGAGCGAATGAAATGAATACCAACAACAATATTGAAAATAGTAGGACTAATCCATATAAAAGTGGCTGTGAATCTCAACACTGAAAGAGTAAAAAATTACAGTATTTATATGAAAGTAAGAGAGTGGAGAGACATAGATGTCATCTCTAAAGGCTGGGCTTTGATGTTGTCACCACCTCTCACTCAGGTCCATAGGTCCCAAACCCCAGTTTCTCAGTGGACCCCAAAGTGGACCCCACTCTTTGTGACTCTCAGTTGCCCATTTATTCAAGTGTAGCTCCTCCAGAATGTTTGCTTCCACTCCTAAGGTCAGCTAAAGCAAATGTGTATTTGTATTTTCTTGTATGTGGCTGAAGAGGCTCTGGAAGGAGCTGACTATGAGACAAGAGTGGGGAAGACTTTTTGGTATATATATTCACATGGCTCAATAATCTCTAAATCATGTCAATTGTCTAGAAAATGTAATGAAATATAATTGTTTCCTCTTCTTTGAAAGCTCTTGAAGACACATTCAGAGCAATATGGTGCCTTGTAGAGATAGATAATGATGGATCTTCTCTGTTCTGATAGTGTTGACATAAATCTAAACCATATATGCCTTCCTGCCTTAAATTGCACACTTCCTGCCTTCTGTTGTTCAGCCACAAAACAACCTGAATCCCTCACTGTTGCCTCCTCTGGACCTGCCAAGGAAGTAACCCCCTCCTGAGCCAGGAACAAGCCTACATTCAAACTTCCTGCAGGAATGAAGAGATGAGCTACCAGGGTGACCAACTTGTCTCAGTTTGCCCAGGACTTTCCCTAGTTTTAGCACAGCAAGCCTCATCTCCAGGGAAGCCTTTTCATCTCAGGCAAATTAGGATAATGTGTCACCCTAGCTGCCACCAACTTGGCTATTCTCTTCTCTTCTTAGAAACAAATAAACCTGGTTGAATATATCCCCAATAATATCAAACTGCACATATGTAACAATTACCATGTGCTAGACACTATTCTAAGCAGTCTATTCATGTAGACTCATTTAATCTGTCCCAACAATTTTATTTTAACTCCATTTTATGGATGAGAAAACTGAGGTCCAGGTAAGTGAAGTAACTTGTCCAGGATCTCAGAGCTAGTATGTGGCAGATCTGGGTTTCAAAGCCAGGTGGTCTGGCTTCAGAGAACACAGGCCTTCCTACTTCACTCTACTGCTTTTATGTTCCATTCCCCACATGATTTCTAGTCCCCAAATGTTGCACCCTCTTCTGCCATTTATTCTCTCTGTTGTCCCTGCTACTTACTTATATGTGATCTATATCACATAATATATCTCCCATTTACTTGTATTCTACTCTTCATTCACTCATTCAACAACCATTTTTGGTGTGCCTACTATATTCCAGGCTGCTTTACATCTGGTCTGGGAGTACCAGACATGTAAATGGACAATAGCATCATACAGAAGTTCCAAAACTTTCTCAGTTCACAGTGCCTTTAGCATAATATTTCACAGTGCCACTACATCAAAATACCTAAAGGCTTTATGTATTAGTTTAGTTCAGAACAACTTAAGAGCAGGAGTTCATGTGGTATATGACATGTCTGTGTTTCCCTAAAAAAGTAAAAGCTCCTGCCATGGGCAGGTGGCTCAGTTAGTTGAGGTGTCAACCCATACATCAAAAAGGTTGCAGGTTTGATTCCCAGTCAGAGCATATACCTAGGTTGTGGGTAAGATTCTTGGTCAGGGGTACGTACAGGAAGCAGCAGATAGGTGTGTCTCTGTGTCTCTTTCACATCAATGTTTCTCTCTCGTTCTCTCTCTCTCCCCCTTCCTCTCTCACTAAAAATCCATAAACATATCCTCAAATAAGGATTCAAAAAAAAAAAAAAGCTCCTGCATTGGCCTTTCATTCCTGATAGCCCTCTAGGGTACCTCGGCACACAGTTTGGAAACCATGTGCATTATGTTAAATGCTTGGGTCCTAGAGTTAGTTGCTTGGGTTCAAATTGTGACCTTTCCCTTGTAGTGTGAGCTTAGGCATGTAATGAGGTCTCACTGAGCTTTAGCTTTCCTCGCCAGTAATAGGGATTGTAATAGTAGCTCTCTCTCAAAGCTGTCACAAGAATTTAATGAGGATATATATAAAGCCCCCCAAAAAAGGCTTAGCATTTAATCACTAGACTATAAGTTTCACAAGGGTGGGATTTGGGATCTGTTCGATTTACTGTTGTATCTCTACTACCTTTTTCTTTACTTTTTTCTATATTTTAAATAAACTACAAAAAAAGGTCAGTCCTGAATCTAATGTAATGAACAGGGGCCAAACTACAGAGAAAGTAGATTTCTACAACACATTAAAAAGCAGGAACAAGGTTTGTGCCACTGACTAAATGCTTGTGCCCCTCAAAATTCGTATGTTGAAACCTAATACCCAATGTGATGATATTTGGAGGTGGACTTTCAGGGAATGATTAGGTCAGAGGGTGGGGCCCCAATCGTGGGATTAGTGCCTTTACAAAAGACACTCCATAGAGCCTTCTCATCCCTTCTGCCATGTGAAGACACAGCAAGAAGGCAGCTGTGTATGAACCAGGAAGCAAGCCCTCAGCAGACACTGAATCAGCCAGAGTCATGATCTTGGGCTTTTAGTGTCCAAAACTGTGAGGAATAAATTTGTTGTTGATAAGCCACCCAGTCTAGGTATCTATAATAATAAAAGCATAATATGCTAATTAGACCAGATGTCCTTCGAACAACCTTTCGGACAAAGCCGGGGCTGTGAGGGAAGCCCGGGTCCTGGGTGCCAGAGGGAATCTGGTGCCAGCAGCAGGGGGAAGGAAGGCCTACTCTTGCATGAATTTCGTGCATCGGGCCTCTAGTCTATAATAATGAAAGCATAATATGCTAATTAAACCAGACATCCTCCTGGACAACCTTCTGGATGAAGCCAGGGCTGTGAGGGCCGAGGCAAGCCATTGAGGCTGTGAGGGCCAAGGCAAGCTACCACAGCTGTGAGGGCTGAGCCCCTTGCACGAATTTCATGCATGGGGCCTCTAGTTCTGTTATAATAGCCTGAATGGACGTAGATAGTCAGTGTCCAGTTCATGGATGGAAACCTCATTTTTATTACAGGAATGAAGGAGGCAAGGAGTCCTTTGCCCTAGTCTGGTTATCCTTACATTTGGCATATCATACTTTGTAAGCAAGTGTTTTCTTGGGGATTTCTCTGTGCGTTTATTAGTGACTCCCTTCTGTGCTATCTTAAAGTTTCATCAGACTAACTCATAGCCCAGACAAGGTGGGGAGAGTTGGAGGCAGCAGGATCCCCAGCAGCCCCCTTCCCTACGGGAGACTTAGTGCATCTGTTATCATAACATGGTAAGGCATTTCTCTGCCCCCAGCCAGGACATGCTGCATCATCCTCCCATAGCCTTTCATTCCCCATAAGGCCCTCTCTCGTGAAGTTCCTGTAGCCATCCTGCTTCTCTCTAAATGATTAGCTTTTCTTTTTTTTTTTCATTCTAACTGCTCTGTCATTTTTTAGGCGTTTTTAAAAATATTTTTATTGATTTCAGAGAGGGAGGGATAGAAACATAAATGATGGGTGAGAATCACTCATCGGTTGCCTCCTGCACACCCTACACTTGGGATTGAGCCCACAACCTGGACATGTGCCCCAACCGGGAATCACACTGTGACCTCCTGGTTCATAGGTCAATGCTCAACCACAGAGCCACGGCGGCCCAGCTGGGCTTAGGTTATTTTTTTAAGTATACAATTCAGTGGTTTTTAGCGTATTCACAAAGTTGTGCAACCATCACCACTAACTATTTTCAGAACATGTTTATCCCCAAAAGAAATCCCATACCCATTAGTAGTCACTTCCCACTGCCTCCTTACCCTAATCCCTGGCAGCTATTAATCTACTTTCAGTCTCTATAGATTTGCCTATTACAAACATTTCATTTAATGGAGTCATACTATATGTGGTCAGTTGTGACTGACTTATTTCACTTAGCATAATATTTTCAAGGTTCAGCATTGTTATGGCACAGATTCATATTTCATTCCTTTTTATTGCTGAACTAGATGTCCTTTCACGGATTCGCGCACCAGTGAGGTCCCTTGGCCTGGCCTATGGGGATTGGGCCGAAACCGGCTCTCCAACATCCCCTGAGGGGTCTCGGATTGCAAGAGGGTGCAGGCCAGGCCAAGGGACCCCACCGGTGCATGATCAGGGCTGGGGAGGGACTGCAGGAGGGCTCCAGGGCGTGTCCGGCCCGTCTTACCCAGTCCCCATCAGCCAGACCCCAGCAGTAAGCTAACCTACCAGTCAGAGCATCTGCCCCCTGGTGGTCAGTGTGCATCATAGCGACTGGTCAAATGGTCAGACACTTAGCATATTAGGCTTTTATTATATAGGACTAGAGGCCTGGTGCACGAAATTTGTGCATGGGTGGGTGGGGTCCCTCAGCCCAGTCTGCACCCTCTCCAATCTGGGACCCCTCAAAGGTTGTCCGAAACTAGGAGTCGGACATCCCTCTCACAATCTGGGACCACTGGCTCCTAACTGCTTACCTGCCTGCCTGCCTGATTGCTCCTAACCACTCTACCTGCCTGCCTGATCGCCCCTAACTGTCTCTGCTTGCTGGCCTGATCACCCCCTAACTGCCTTCTGCCAGCCTGATCACCCCTAACAGCCCCCCTGCTGTCCTGTCCTCCTCTTAACTGCCACCCTGCTGGCCTGGCCACCTCTAACCACTTCTGCCTCAGCCCCCATCACCATGGCTTTGTCTGGAAGGAAGTCGGATGTCCGGTTGACCCGGTCTAATTAGCATATTACCCTTTTATTAGTATAGATAATATTTAACAACATGAATAAACCACATTATGTTTATATATTCATCAGTAGATAGACAGTTAGGTGGCTTCTACTTTTTATCTATTATGAATAATGCTGCAATGAACATTCATGTCCAATTTTTGTGTGGGCACATATTTTTAAGTCTGATTCATATTTCTCATATTTCATTCTCAAAGTTCAATTCAGTACCTGGGAATAGAATTGCTGAGTCATTGTAATCCTACGCTTAACATTTTGAGGAATTGTCAACTGTTTTAGAAAGTAATTGCACCATTTTCCATTATTACGAACAATGTATGAGGATTCCAATGTTTCCACATCCTTGTCAACACTTGCTGTTGTCTGTGTTTTTATTTTTTTATTTTAACCATCATAACAAAAGTGAAGTGGTATCTCATTATGGTTTTGATTTGCATGTCCCTGATAGTTAATGATGTTGAGCAGCTTTTCATATGGTTATTGGCCATGTCTTTGGGGATATGTCAGTTCAAATCTTTGGCTCTTTTTAAATTGGATTATTTGTCTTTCTATTGTTGAGTTGTAAGAGTTCTTTATATATTCTGAATACAAGTCTCTTACCAGATATATAATTTGCAAACATTTTCTCCTATGTTGTGGCTGGCCTTAAATTTTTTTGTTGGTGTCCTTTGAAGGATAAACATTTTAATTTTAGTTTTGATTAAATCCAATTTATATATTTTTTTTCTTGTTGCTTTTGCTTTTGGAGTCAAATCTGAGAAACTGTTGCCTAATCCAGGATTTACTTTTATGTTTTAAGTTTTATGTATGTAGCTCCTACATTTAGGCATTTAATCCTTTTTGAATTAATTATATACAGTATGAGGTAGGGGTCCAAATTCATTCTTTTTATGTTGTTATTGTGCAGCTGTTCCAACACCATTTGTTGAAAGACTATTATTTACCTCATTGAATTGTCTTGGCATTCTTGTTGAGAATCACTGGATTATAAATGTAAACTCTCAATTCTATTCCATTGATCAATATGTCTATCCTTATGCCAGTACCACACTGGCTTGATTTATGTAATTTTGTAGTAATTTTGGAATTGAGAAATATTAGTCCTCCAACTTTCTTCTTTTTTAAAAAAATATTTTTTATTGATTTCAAAGAGGAAGGGAGAGAGAGAGAAAGACAGAAACATCAATTATGAGAGAGAATCATTGATCAGCTGCCTCCTGCACACCCCACCGTGGGGATCAAGCCCGCAATCTGGACATGTGCCCTGACCAGGAATCAAACCATGACCTCCTGGTTCCTAGGTCGATGCTCAATCACTAAGTCACACTGGCCAGGCTCTTGTTATTTTTAAAGATTGTTTTGACTATTCTGGGTCCTTTGATATTCCATATGAATTTTAGGATCAACTCTTAAATTCCTGCCCCCCAAAAAAAAAATAAATGGCAGCTGGGATTTTTTAAAATAGGAATTAAGGTGATAAATCTGGGTTGTACTGCTATAGATCAATTTGAGGAGTATTAACATCTTAACAATATTAAGTCCTCCAGTGAGATATCTTTCCATTTTGTTAGGTCTTTTCATTTCTTTCAACAATGTTTCATTTTAGTTTTTCCGTGTTCAGATATTGCACTTTTTTTTGTTAAATTTATTCCTAAGTATTTTGTTCTTTCTGATGCTCTTATAAATGAAATTGTTTTCCTAATTTCATTTTCAATTATCCATTGCTAGTGTAGAGAAATACAATTGATTTTTACATATTGATCTTGTAGCCTGCAGTTTTGCTGAACTCATTTAGTAATTCTAATAGATTTTTTTTTTGCATGTGTATGAATTCCTTAGGATTTTATATGTATGAGATCCTGTCATCTATGAATAACAATTAGTTTTTGAGCTTGTCAATCAAAAGTCATGCCTGCATTGGAGTAGAGGAAGTCTTGCCAGCGAGCAGCAAAATGCCCATCTTGTTATTTGAGAGAAAAGAAAAATTTCCATCTTAGGGTATTTGCTGGAATGTTCCATTAAGCAGATGTTCTTGAACAGGGGATATTTTTACCAAGGGGACATCTGATAATGTCTGAAGGTACTTTGGGTTGTCACAACTTGGTGAAAGGGGTGGAGGGGGTGTGGAGATGAAGCATGTGGAGGGGGAGTTGATACCAGCATCTAGTACATAGAAGCCAGGGATGCTGCTAAGCATCCTATAATACACAGGACAGCCTCCTCCTCCCCCATTCCCCAACAAAGAATGATCTGGCCCAATATGTCAATAGTGCTGAGGCTGATAAACCATGAATTAAAGGAATAGCTTCTAAAAATGTCTTCTCTTACCTGTGCCTGAGCTACTGTTCTCAAGTCTGCAGGATTCTAAAGAAGAAGTTTTGGGAATGATTTCTCAGCTTACAGGGGCTGACTAACAGAGATGGAGATAGTGTCTTAGGCCCTAGGTCAGCAAATGCATAAACATTTGGACAAGTAGTGCACAATCTTTAGCAAGACAGATTTCGACGCTGAGTACAGAACACATCCGAGCTGTCCCAGTACCAGTAGCCATGTGTGACCATTACTGTGGCACCAACAGGGAAAATTAGGCTTTGTCAAGATTGATGCTTATTCAATTTTAAGGGGGAACTCTTGAGAAGAACACAGTATTAGACACAGGACTTGGGAGGGATGTGTGCAGGTTTCAGGGCCCTGAATCTGAAATGCCATTAGCTTTAGGGTGAACCTTCCCCAGAACAGAGGTGGTGCAGAGTGCGGTGGGACCACCTGTAAATTGCTTCGTCCCTCCTGCTTTTTTGAAGAGCACTTTAGCTAAGTTGCATGAAGGAAACTATAAGTAGCATGGTGTTTTAATTACTTACTCATATTTTTAAACTTTTTCTTGCTGAAAACAATCTAAAGTTCTGCAGTTTGGCTTTGAGACCAAAGTTGACAGTTGCAGAGAGATAAACAACAGTCCTAGACATTTAAAAGCAGGTGCTGAATGGTTAGTCAAGACAACAAATGGCTTTGGTAATATATATTTCCAAATGTTGCAGGATGAATTTAGTACTTATGAATGCTTTGCAGATACAAACGAGTCAGGTAACCTATATTGCCATAAAATCAGTAAAATGTACATTTTTATAGTTGAGGCATTATCCTAATATATAAAAACCCAGGGACCGTAACATCCAAAAAGACCGAAGGCTCGACCAACCAGAAGTCAGTCCTGCAGTCGGTGCTGGGCTGCCATTGCCAGCAACTGCCAAGGAGGCTGAGGATCAGGCCCGAAGAGAAGCCTGGAGAGAGAACGAGGGTCTGACCCGTAGCCTCCGTGGCAGCTATTGATCAGCACTTACCTCTCTCTTTCTCTCCAGGCCTGACCAGCAGCCACGCCTCTCTCTCTGAGACTCTGAGGGGGCTGCTGATCAGCCCCGCCTCTCTGATCAGGCCTGGAGATAGGCCCAGAGATACTGAGCCCATGGCTGCCTAGGAGGCGGAGCTTTTGACACTGACTGGCATAGAAACCGACCAATCAGAACCTAATCAGGGTGAACTGTGAAGACAGAACCTAAGGTAGGGGCTGAGGAGGGGTTTTAAGAGCAACAGCTATTTGGTGTAAGGTGTAAGAAAGTGGTTCACTTTTTTAATGACCAGTTTGGCAGTATAGTGCATATGGCTGGCTATCAATCCAGATATAGGGATTATGAATTTTTGTCTGCCAAGAGCATCTCCTCCTGCTGAAAAAGGCCCCTCGCCCCGATTTAAGCAATCCTATCCTATATAATCTATCTATACTACTAAAAGGGTAATATGCTCATTAGACTGGGTCAACCAGCCATCTTCTGGACGTCTGACTTCCTTCCAAACAAAGCCATGGTGGTGGGGGCCGAGGCAGAGGCAGCTAGGGGCGACCAGGCCAGCAGGGGAGAGCAGTTGGGGGCGAAATCAGACTGGCAGGGGAGGGCAGTTAGGGACGATCAGGCAGGCAGGCAGGTGAGCAGTTAGGAGCCAGCGGTCCCAGATTGCAAGAGGGATGTCTAACTGCCGGCAGTCAGACATCCCCCAAGGGGTCCCCGATTAGAGAGAGTGCAGGCTGGGCTGAGGGAGTCCCCTCACCCGTGCACGAATTTCATGCACCGGGCCACTAGTTATTTCATATTTATGTAGCACTTTGTATCTGCTAAGTGTTCTTTAACCTTTAATTTTTTCTTCTAATGATCTGGTAAGGCCAGTCCTGGTAGTTTAGCATCATTTCAAAACTGCTAGAAAGAGGGACAGGCTTCCAAAAATGACGCAGAGTCAAGATGTCCCTTCACCCGTGCACGAATTTCATGCACCAGGCCACTAGTTATTTCATATTTATGTAGCACTTTGTATCTGCTAAGTGTTCTTTAACCTTTAATTTTTTCTTCTAATGATCTGGTAAGGCCAGTCCTGGTAGTTTAGCATCATTTCAAAACTGCTAGAAAGAGGGACAGGCTTCCAAAAATGACGCAGAGTCAAGATGAGGGGGACGCCATAGGACAGACTCAGAGGAGCAGGGATACTGGAGAAATCCAAAGGAAGGCATGCCTGGAATGGCTACAGCACAGAAACCTGGATTTCCAGGCAGTGGAGCCGGGGATCTTACAGAGCTTGACAGGGAGAATGTTGGAATTAATAAAAGGACATATTACTTGTCTCACAAACAAGTACATAGAGCAGGCAGAAGGAGTATTTGGCCAAATTTACAAACAACTAGGCCATAACTAAGTACCATGAAAGTGCAGAATTCCCTGCATCAATGTCAGAGAGAAAATCCAGGCCCTCTGGTTGCAGATTCCCTTAGTGTCATTGTCCAGGGAGGTTGGCAGTGGACCTGAGCCAGGACAGCCATGTACATCTGTCTTCCTGACTCATCAGACATAGGTGATTTCAGCAAACCACTGAACTCCTCCATGGCCAATCCAGAACCAACTGAACATGTAGCTTTTTTCTGGGTGGTTGAAAGTGTCAGATATTAACTCATTTAATCCTCACAATAACACTGTGAAATAAGTACTTACTTGACAGATAAAACTGAGACTCAGGGGGGTTAAGTCACATACCCAAGGTCACCCAGCTAGTAAATAGCGGACTCCAGATTTGAACCCCACAAAGCCTGGCTCCATAGTCTATGCTGTCTTCTCTAGAATGCCATATTAAGAGCCTTTAAAATGCTTTCTCATTGTGTGATTTACAAATGAAATACCAATGAACATTTAATTATTTCAGTAGCATTAGAAATGGACAATGAGCAAGCTATTTTTAAAGATAGAAGAATAACTTCTGCGTTTTTGTCTCTAGGATCACCCACACACTGTATGTTCTTTCATATTCCTAAATTGCTTTGGAACTTATTATCGTACTTGTTATTTCTCAGTTCTAGTTAGTTGGCATTTCTGGGCCAAGTCCAGAAAACGCTTCTGTTTTCCTCCATTGATTTGTGACCTACCTGTGACAGGGACCTTTTTTTAAAAAAAAAATCATCATCTTGTTCCTTGCAAGGTTGGCATATCGATAAATGTTCACTGAATGAATACCAAGTATTAGTGGAGATCTTATGAAATCTTACTGCCTGTTTCATCAACATATATTGAATCATTTAATGTAATGGAACATTTTTGACTGGCTGCTACTTGTGTAGAAACCAAACTTTCTTACCATTTTCCACCTGTTCACCATCTGCCCCAACACACCCACATACACAAACTCCCTTCCCAACTCCACCACTATGGATACTGAAAGGAAATTTTGATGGAGTGCTTATATATTCCTATTTTATGAGGACAGGTTAGAACCAGCAGGTTCTCAGGCATTTTTAATAACTTAATTAAGATAACTGAAATGTATTTACCTCTAAACCATTACCCCAAATTGCTATGCTACTTGAATTCTTATGCTTTTGTGGGCTGTGTGTATGTGTATACATTTTGGTATGTCTTATTCTAGTAGCAACCTTTTAATTTGCTGTTTGTAAGCTGCTGTGCTCCAGTAAAACCAGAACACCTTGTTTAATGAGCCTGTGGGCAAAGCCAAAGTAAAAGGCCCTGGGAACTCTCAAACACTGAGAGCGGGTATGTAAACTGGCAAACCCACTTTGGAAAGTGGTTTGGCAACATCTAATAAAACTGAACTTGGACTATATTGACACTCATCATCCAAGTGATACCGCTTTATCCATACCCCATGCTAGGACCCACTCCAGCTGTCCTTTTTTTATGAACGATCAGGCCTGTTGTTGGCACCCCCCTCCAGCAGTGTCCCTTTCATCAGTGTCCCTCAGCCCATCAGAAGGATGCATACAACTGGGAACTCAGTGGAGATTAGGAGACTGAAGCAGCTTCCTGTCAGTAAGCTTCTTAAAGGCTATGTGACATTTCCACACCTTCTCCAAAAACCTTCAAACTCTACCATTTAGGATGACCTTGCCCTCAGCATCCAGCACTATAAAGCCCAACACAAACTGGCTTCGGCTGTAAAGGTGAGTGCTTGGCCTGTGTAACTGCAAAGATCAGCACAGTTCTAGCAGAGCTCCAGTCAGTTCTCTGAAATCTCTCAACTCTGTGGTTTGCCAGGTTGGTTTTATCCTCAGGCAGAAGGCCCTCATGGTCATTAGATACCTGCCAGCATCAACCAAGCTACATGCTTCTTTGTTCACATGAGGACAAGAGAGCAGCCTCTATCTAGACAACCAAGAATAAAAGCTCAAAGCTTAATTCTTGGGACCTTCTGGGTCCAACTTCTGAGCCAGTCATTTTGGTAGCAAGACCCCATCTGCTGCAGAATTGAAGCCCCAAGGCCTAGTTAAGCAAACAAAACAAAGCAAACACAACTCCTGTTGCTCCTTCTCCCGGAATAAAGGGTACTTATTCTTACTATGTTTACATAAGTAAAAGGATTCACTCAAATGGGAAGGTCCCAGAACAGAGAAGGTATGCTCCAAAGTGATTTCACATCCTCACGAGATCTTAGAAATAGCACTGGTTAGCAATTGTAAATGGCTTTTTTTCTCCTCCAACATGAAGGTCTGCCTCGCTGCTGAACCAGACTGTACCACTCACCCCTTCCCCAAGAAATCTAAGGACATTTGGTGAGAAGAGGTGACCACATGTCATACCATCTGAGCACTGGATTCAGGGATAATCATAATGCCTCGTCTTTGATTAGCATTTTAGTTTCCAATGTGTTTGCACATGCGCCATCTCATTTCATCCCTGGGACCCAGGTAGGATCTGGACTGTTATATCCAGACAAGGAAATCTTTTTGAGTGACTGACTTTCCCAAGATCAATGGATTTTAAGTGATAGAACTGGACTTGGGACCTGGGTCTTTTGGATGCTGAATCTTTGTAGGGACTTGACTGTGGTTCAGAAAGGGGCAGACTGAGTAAGGGTGGTCAGAGAGGAGGATTTCTCTGCTGCATGGCTTTGGGTGAACAGGAGAGAGAAGACAAAAAGATCTCAACCTTTGTTTCTGCCCTCCCCCCACCTTTTCTTTTTCTTTCCCAATTTCCTTTTTCCTAACTGTATTTCTTTCTCAAATTCTCTCCTCTGGTACAACTTTCTCAAAAACAGTACCAAATACTTTCTGTGCCCAGGCTCTATTCAAGAATCAATCTCAAAAAGGTATTGGGTGTTAGGGGTGGTGGTGAGGGTGAGGAGATAAGGTGAAGAAAAATGGGGAGATGTACAGGATTGGGAAGATGGGTGAGAAGGGATTGGTAAAAGAGAGAAGTTGGCTCTGATACCAAAGATTAATTATAATCTAAAATGTTATATTACCACATATATTTTAAATGCCTGCCAGGCAATGTGACCTTGAAATGCAGACCTAGGAACAGGACACTCAAAGACAGGGAAGACCAAGCCTACCAATTGAAGGTTTTAGTTAATTATTTTAAAGTCTAACTGGAGACTGGTCAGGCACTCTAAAACATCTATATATAGCCCTCATTTTAGGTTAATTTGGAGTCAATTCAGCTTGTTGAAAATTACTTTTCTTAAGACTCACTGGGAAATTTGGAGAGAAATTGAGAACCAAGAAGTGGGCAGCTCCAACATCATGTTAGAGATTCTATTTAAGTTGCAAAGGGTCCCTTTTTAGTTACCTGCACTAAAAATTAGATTGCATCTAATCTCATGGTATTGAGCAATTTAGAAATAATTCAGACTCTTGTTGGCTGTTGTGATAGTGAAAGTAAGTTAATTGTTGCGCTGTGGCATGCAAGAGAAAACAGAGGTTGCAAACTGGTGGCTCATGGGCCAAATATGGCCCACAGATGGGACTCTTTTGCCTTCCAGTGTTTTGGGAGAATAGTGTTCTCCAATTCACTGGCCCCCACCAGTCACATAATACATACACATGCACGCACATACTTCCTTCTTCTCTCATTACTTCCTTTTCCTGGCCCTTAGGACTTCTGAGTTTGAGACTTCTAAGATTAAATTTTTTTAAAAAAGTCATTATATAATGAGGCACTACAGATGTTGGCAAAAGCACACCAGGATGAAAATTATAGAAAGGTACATTTAGTTATGAAACCAAGGGGGAAAGTCCTTCCTGTAGAATTTCTGAAATCCGGTCCATTTTCTGAAAGGTAACACTAGCTTCCACATGAATCCAGCTCTGGAAGAGAAGGGGCTGAGTTGCAGGGCCCTGTGAGATGGCGTTTAGCAGGGCTGTTTGTTCTATGGAACTAAAACTACAACAGCAAATAAGATTATGTCAGGCAATTGGCTGAAGAGCAACATGGTTAAAGTCATTACACACAGGAGACAAAGACCATGACAAAAGCAAAAAGAGTCACCTTTCCACATGATAGGTGATGCGGGTGTTCCCCTCTCTACCCCAATATCAACAGAAGGAAGGTACACGATGAAAGGTAAGTTGGGAACCAGCTAAAGAGCAAAACACCAGTATCTTTTCAAAGTCCTATTTCTATATAAAGTTCAATTTTAAAGTAAGGTATTTAGGCAACAGCAATAAAAGTACTTTCCAAAGGAGCAAGAAAGGGAAAAGACAAGCCAAGAGCCTCAATACCTGATGGACGCCCCAAGCCCCCTCCATCATCAATACCCCATCCTGACCCTTGGACCCCCTCCTAAGTGCATTTGAGATAGAGGATGCTTTTGCCCCCAATCTTAGTGTCTGTGTGGTATGTGAGCATGATCCTACCTCTGGCCAAGAGCCTGGTTCTTCTCCCAAATTCAAGAGGAAATAGAAAAATAATCTATCACACTCAAATGCAAGTATGGATCTATGTTAAGAAGAGAATCCTGGAGTTAGGCTGTCCTGAGTTCAAATCCTAGTTCTAGCACTTATTAGTT
The DNA here is from genome assembly GCF_000412655.1 of Myotis brandtii. Lineage (NCBI taxonomy): Eukaryota > Metazoa > Chordata > Mammalia > Chiroptera > Vespertilionidae > Myotis > Myotis brandtii. The sequence goes on from NW_005356259.1 coordinate 8,727,133, forward strand.
TTATGGACCTCAGTAAATTACCTTATTTACCTGGGTCTTGTTTTTCCTCATTCACAATTTGGACATAATGCATCCATCTATCTCAGAGGGTTTAAAAATTATTGTATGTTAATACATCTAGTTCAATGCCTGACACAGCAGTAGGCACTTAATGAATGTTATTTAAAACAACCATCATGATGAACTTGAACTTCTGTGAAAGGGAAAGGTGTCCTAGTCAGTCAAATGAAAGGAGAGCCAGTGTCAGATCTCATGTCATGGCTGAATGCCTCTCTGCTTATCTCTGTCCAGTTGAATGGCTTTGTCTGCATCAGCAGACAGTAGGAAACTAGTGCCATCAAAACCAATGAGACAAGCACTTTGTAAGTGCCTATTAGGGGCACAGTGCAGTGACACTGTGCTGGACCTGAAAAGAGGTCTCCTTAAAGGCTGGGCCATGATCATGGGAAGGTATAGCTATTGTAATCTATCCAGACTCAGAGATGATGGAAGACAGTCTTTCACTGATGCTACATAAAAGGAGAACTGTACGAAATTGTTAGAAATTGCTTCAGCATTGAAATCTTAGTGCATTGCCTTATCACAGTGCTAAATTATACCCCTGTACAACTTTTATTGAGCACTACAGGCAGGCACAATGAAAAATGGTCTCTTTTCTCAAGAAGACTAGATCAGTGGCCTCCAAACTATAATGCAGTCATCCCAAGATGGGGGTCAGATAATACTCTGGGTGTGGGATGAAGATAATGAGACCTTCCATTTCTGTTTTGAAAAACTTATCTTCTTAAAGTATCTGATGTATTTTGTAATATAAATACTATATTTGAATAGTAGTGCCTATATATAATTTATAAATAAAAATATAAATATTGGTGAGATCAAGTTTAAAATTTTTATTGATGAGGTTCTTGATTAAAAACATTTGGGCCACCCTAGCTGGTTTGGCTCAGTGGACAGCCTGTGGACTAAAGAGTCCCGAGTTTGATTCCAAGTCAGGGCACATACCTGGGTTGCAGGCTCGATCCCCAGTGTGGGGCATACAGGAGGCAGCCAATCAATGATTCTCTCTCTCTCTCTCTCTCTCTCTC
>NW_005356259.1:8728278-8734382 GCF_000412655.1 Myotis brandtii
AAGGTTTGGGCCCTGCTGGTGTGGCTCAGTGGTTGAGCGTTGACCTAGGAACCAGGTCAGGGTTCGATTCCTGGTCAGGGCACATGCCTAGGTTGCAGACTTGATCCCCTGTAGGGGGTGTGCAGGGGGGCAGCCAATCGATGATTTCTCTCATCAATGATATTTCTTTCTCTCCCTCTCCCTTCCTCTCTGAAGTCAAAATAAAAAGATATTTAAAAAAACAAAAACAAAAAACGATTTGGGAACCACTGGTTTAAAGAAGAAGGACAATTTTTGTCCATTGGACAAAATTCGTACACCGTGCCGAAACCGGTTTGGCTCAGTGGATAGAGCGTCGGCCTGCGGACTAAGGGGTCCCAGGTTTGATTCCGGTCAAGAGCATGTACCTTGGTTGCGGGCATATGCCCAGTAGGAGGTGTGCAGGAGGCAGCTGGTCGATGTTTCTCTCTCATCGATGTTTCTAATTCTCTATCCCGCTCCCTTCCTCTCTGTAAAAAATCAATAAAATATATTTAAAAAAAAAAAACAACAAAAAAAACCCTACAGCTAAACTGTGGTTACACAACAGGTTACATTTATTCCTTCATTTTCTCAATAAGTTCTTCCTTATATTTGCCTTTCTCTTTTCCAACTTGTCAAGATTTGGTTTTGCTTTCAAGAATTTTTTTCTGGCCCTGACTGGTTTGGCCCAGTGGATAGAGCGTCGGCCTGCAGACTGAAGGGTCCCAGGTTCGATTCCGGCCAAGGGCATGTACCTCGGTTGCAGGCACATCCCCAGTAGGGGCTGTGCAGGAGGGAGCTGATCGATGTTTCTCTCTCATCGATGTTTCTAAGTCTCTATCCCTCCCCCTTCCTCTCTGTAAAAAATCAATAAAATATATTGAAACATAAAAGAAGAAGAAGGACAAGTAAACCAAAAGTCAAAATCTAATGCAGAAGGAGCTTGGCTGAGGCACAGATGATAAGCATGTAGCTCAACAGACAAGGCTTCCTGGAGGAGGTGATAGCAGAGCTGCTGAAGTGTGTTTGGTGGGGGAGAGGGAAGAGGAAGAATGTTTCAGGTGGGCTACACAGCACCTGCAAAGGCAAGGTGGCCTGTGTGTGTACAATGAGTGCATTTGAAATGTCAGGATACTGAGGGACTGAAGGAAATAGGGCTGGGAAGTTTCTGCAGAGATCCCATTATGGTGGTCATTGAATGGGAAGCTTATTCTGATGGTGAAGGTTGGTGCTGAGGGATTCTAGCAGGGGAGGTGACACCAGGGAGCAGTGTTCCCAACTTGATCCTCCAGCCCAGTCTCCATTGACACTTGTCTGAGTCCCAGAGGAAAGGATTGTAATAGTGGGAGCTGGTGAAACCTCAAAAAGCTAGAACCAAAACAAACAAACCAAAAAAGGTGCTAGCAGCCTCTGAAGAGACAGAAAATCTTAAACACTAGGCGTTGCTGGGTGAGCACCAGTAATGCCCAGGACACATGTCTGGGCAGAAAGGTTGTGCAGTTGTTTTTAAGTATTAGTGCCTTGGTGACTCCATTATAGCCAAAGCTGATAATCTAATGCAGGAGGGAAATGGCAGACACCAGAGCAGCCAAGAGGATAAGAACAGTACATGGAGTCCACTAAGCCACACTGGCGGGCTTTGAGAACCGATTCAGGAGGATCCTGCAAAGCATTAGCTATTCCCTCATATGAGGAGAGACTGTTCTTGTCTTATTCAATGTGTATCCCTTGGATCAGGACTGAAGGGTTATACAAATCCTGGGGTCACTGTTAATGCAGTTGCCTGTATAAGTAACACCTTCTACAATTGTGCACCAGGAGCCTTGCATAGATGTTCAGTCATGTAAAAAAGAACCAGTGAAATACTGATGGCGTGGCTGTTCTTATGCCCTTATTTAAACTGGAGGCTGGGCTGGCCTTATCCCATCAGGTTGCGATTGTAGCTATCATCGGGCAGCAGTGTGGCAGACTGCAGTAGTGGGTAGGCCTGTGATGTTCAGTTAGAACTGTAGTCATCAGCTGGGTATTTCATTAATCTAGTTCTGAAGAAATACTGCAAGGAGCTAGAAATGCAATGTCATAACTATGTATATAGCCAATAAGGCAGAAACTGCCAGGTGGGGAACTAAGGGGTAATGCCCCTGAGGGTTGGTCACTGGTGGCATCAGACCAGAGAACCCCTGTTACTCTTTCTAAGGCTAAACCTTAATTCTAGGAATGAGACTGGGGGCCAAAGTGAGAATGAATCATCAAAGAGCAGATAAAGCTGATTCATTTCTGAGCTGGGATAAAATCAATACAAAGAGCTTAAGACTTGGCTGCATAAATATTAAACAAGAAAATCTGGAGTAGACATTGTCCTCCTTGGAAGAAGGTGGGACCTAAAGAAAACATCCAATTGAGGCAAAGGTTGCTGTTGGCAGAAGTGGCAGCCTGAGTCTTCAAGAGCTGGGGAGTGTCAAAACTTCTTATAAATGGCCATAGGCTGGCATGAGCTGAAAAAGACCTGGGTTCATGATCTGCTCCGTCTAAACCAGGGGTGGGCAAACTTTTTGACTCGAGGGCCACAATGGGTTCTTAAACTGGACCAGAGGGCCGGAACAAAAGCATGGATGGAGTGTTTGTGTGAACTAATATAAATTCAAAGTAAACATCATTACATAAAAGGGTACGGTCTTTTTTTTTTTTTTAGTTTTATTCATTTCAAACGCGCTGGATCCGGCCCGCGGGCCATAGTTTGCCCACAGCTGGTCTAAACAGTGGTGGCGGTAAAGGAATGCCTCAAGCCACCCTAAGATCCTGCTTCCATCCGGAAAACCTGAAAGATCCCTTAAGAGGACTGGCAGAATGATCCAGAAAACCCAGAGTGGAAGGCAGTATGGAGAGTTAAATTCAAAATAGAATCCAATGTTCATACACATCCTCTTGTAGTATTAACAGATGTCCACACAGGGCACAGGAAGTGCATGGTTTTGATTATCAGTTATCCCTAGATTAACAGAGTCCTGTATGTGGAGGCCAGACAATTGCATGAAACAGAACCTTTTGGTGGCTTCAATTGGCTCCATTAGGCTAATAGATTTAGACCTTCCTGGCACCTAGAATTTGAGTAATGGCCATGCTTGGTTTGGGGAAACTGCAATTGGATACCAGGTCATTTGTAATGCTAAGCACCAAGCTATGGGGCCACTATATGTCCATACTTTGTCTAGGCCAACACACTGGGAGGCACAGTGCTCTGGGGATAGGCAAATGGTTTCTAGTCCACAGCTGCTATCATATCCTTCTGACCCCTCAGTTCTCTCACTGTCCCTTTCCTTTGAAGTATCTTTACTACCCAAATCAGGCAGTCAAATGTTTTTTGAAAACACAGAGGTATATCAGCCATCACTTTCTCTTGGACATAATAGGTTGAAGGGTTTGTTCTATGTTTTTATAATCTAGTGTTGACTTTATCTGAAACAAACATTTTTAGTATATAATGGTAAGCATGCCATTATAAAGCAATTTTTTAAAGTTTGCCTGTGGTTACTCTGTTTGCCCTTTTTTTTTTTTGGTCTATTGCTGCCTTACTGCGTGCACTATGAACACAGACAGGAAACAGACTGTGTGTGCCTGGTGAGAACTCACTCCAGGCTTCTGGCCTCAGTTTACTGCATCCTTACCTCATCTATAAAATCAGTGGGTCTGATGGCCAGAGTACCTTCCAGATCTTAAAGACCATGACTTTGTACCTAATATAAAGACCAGAAATGCCTCTAGAGTGTGGACATATAAAAAATATGATCAGATGTCATATAAGTAGAGCTTTAGTTCATATATGAAGAATTGATAAAGTGGGCTATTACATGCAAAAAAGACTCTCTTTCAAAAAAATTAGTAATTGCCCAAGGTAACAAAAAAAATTTAATTTAAAAATAAAAATATTAATTTATTTTATGTTGACTCCTTTGTAATCAAAATCTATTTATTAAATTTGACCGATCAAGGTTTTATTTTAGGAATACTGAAACTGATAGCCATTAGTGGAAACCCAGTCTCCTTACTTCGTTCATCTTTCACCTACACATTTCTGGCACTTTCCATCTCTGAGCTCTCTCTCATGAACTACCTCTGTTCCTCTCCACACTTTCTCTGGAGTTAATTCCCCATTGACAGTTTTTCCTCCAGAGGACAGAGCTGCTGCTTCTTCAGAGCTCTGGAGAATGCATGGTGGGGGTGCCTAACACATCTCTAGGGGGAAGCTGTTCGGGCACCTGTTGGACTAAAGCCTTTGCATTTTTTTTCCCTGTCCTGTTTTGGTTTGGTGTGTGTCTGCCATATATTCTGTCTGCTCTTAGCTGAAGGCCTTCCCAGCCTGAGCAACTGAGTGCACTGCACAGCTGCCAAAATTCTAATTCAAGATCTAGAATTCTAACTCCTGCTTTTTAGATCCTTGTTTGGCCCTAGTTTCAGTCTCCCGCCAACCGGGTCCTTGGCTGATTATCAGGCCCACTGGGGCCCTGCCCCCACCCCCAAGTGGGCCCAGGAAACCATTCTTGGCACCAAACTGAACTTCAACAACACAACTGCCCTAGCCTCACCCAACCCAACTCTCATCTCAGCATAAGTTTGTTACCTTGTGAGCTGGGAAACAGAAGAAAGGAGCAAGAAGAGAAAATGTCATGGGTGAGGGAATTCATCATGCCCAAGTATTGTAGCTACAAAACTTTGCTATGCTTTTACTCTAAACACACAAATGAAACACCTTAACAATCCTATTATTGGAAATAACACTATAGATGAGTATAGTTTATGGAGAGGGGAATACTATTTCTCTAAATATCTGCACCAAGAGGGTAAGTGAAATTTGTCCAAAGGAGAAATGCTAATTTTGATATGCCTGCATTAATTTAAAAAGGCACTATTGGATCATAAGCTCTTCATCATGTAATATTCCTTAGGCACTTAGAAAAATGCTATAGAGCAGCAGTTCTCAACCTGTGGGTTGCGACCCCTTTGGGGGTCGAACGACCCTTTCACAGGAGTCGCCTAAGACCATTGGAAAACACATATATAATTACATATTGTTTTTGTGATTAATCACTATGCTTTAATTATGTTCAATTTGTAACAATGAAATTGGGGGTCACCACAACATGAGGAACTGTATTAAAGGGTCGTGGCATTAGGAAGGTTGAGAACCACTGCTATAGAGGAACACACACTTAACAGGCAAAAATATGAGTGTAACTGAGGTGGGGGTGGGGACAATGAGGTAATTGATTCTTGGGAAAATGCTTGTTTTCAGGGGAGCTACCAAATTCAACTTCAGTGCTTAAGTGGTCAACATTCTGGTTGAAATGCTTACAGGATGGTGCCACCTTGATTGATTGGGGAATCCCTTCTCTTTTAGATGAAGAGTTAATATGTCCCTTGACCAATCTAGCCTTAACCAATGCACTGTCATTTCTCCTCTGACAGTTTGCTCCCAGGGAGACAGATGGGTTAATTCCCAGATCTGAGTTAGGGAAGTGGGGGGTTTGTAATCTGGGAAGAAATAAAATCATTTCAGTTTTTGTTTTCCCAAAAGCAGCAGGGTATATAACAAACGTGGTACATATGTAAAACACAGGCTAATAAATGCACTTGGTAATCAAGCACTCTACTTTGAAATTTAAATAAAGCTAAGATTTTCTTCTGGCCTAGTGGGAAACTTCATTAAAATCAATTAGTTAGTACAAACCTCCAGAGAATAGGGCCTTTTTTTTTTTTTTAAGAAGGTTTAGATAGTAAGGTGCACACAATTACCTTTCCTGGGCCCCCTGTGAATGTCAGTGTCACACCTAGACAGGTGGCCAAGTGCAAGCAAATGTCCTGGAGAGGGGCCTAGGTAACTCCCCATGGCTGGATGCATGTGTAATTAATAGATGTGTACTAGTCTATACTAAGAATGCAATATACATAACCAAGGAGGCTCCAAACAGATTGCACCTATTACCAACTGCGAAGAGCAGGCCCGTGAGATAAAAGTTGATGGCAGGAGCTCCCAGGTGAGGCCTTGGTGCAGGAGCAGAGGTTGGGGCCGCACAGCTGTTGCCGCGCGCCCTGATCCCTCCTCCCAG
>NW_005356259.1:8734517-8734817 GCF_000412655.1 Myotis brandtii
CCCTCCCTCCCTCCCTCCGCCCGCCCGTCCGGCGCTCGCAGAGTCGACACCAGGGGGGCTCTCCATGTAGCACCATGACAGGCATCGCCGCCGCCTCCTTCTTCTCCAATACCTGCCGCTTCGGGAGCTGCGGACTCCACTTCCCCACCCTGGCCGACCTCATCGAGCACATCGAGGACAACCACATCGGTAAATGGCCCGGGGGTGGGCGGGGGTGCCCGGTGCCAGGAAACTCCTGCCCAGGAGAGAACCCCAGGATGGCCAGGGGTGGCCAGGAGGGAGGCTGGCGGCGGCAGGCGG
>NW_005356259.1:8735583-8778065 GCF_000412655.1 Myotis brandtii
CCGCTGGGGAGGGGGCGCCTCGCGGGGTGGCCGCTTTCCTTTCCTGCTCAGGGCCCCGGGGCTTTTCAACAAGTCCTTTAATCCGAACAAGTCCTTGCACACATTTGCACACTTCGATCCGGAGCTCCAGCGAGGGGTGATGGGTCGGTTCATCTGGCTCAGGCGATCCAGCCACCTGCGGAAGGTGTGGCCAGCGCCCACGAGTTGTCTTGTGTAGGCTGGAAGGTGAAGGTGATGCCCCAACGGGGCTGCCTAATCCAAAGAACCTGTAAATTGCCCCAGAAAGTCATTTCCAAATGAATGGTATGGATTCAGCCACGTGGATGCCGCTCACGTTTCTACAAAGTTGAGAGAATAAATCAGGACTGCTGTGTATTTATGCACGAATAACAAGGCCGATTTAAGCTCCTTTACTTAGAGTAATGCTTTCTATTAGCACATAGTGGGTGTTTGTGAAGCGTTGAATGCTTGTTTAGAATGGGATGAATGGTTTAAAAAAAAAAAGTCATTCAAAATGTCTACAGAATGCCATTCAAAAGATAATCCTGATGAGTAATTGACCAGGTTTTTGAAACATACCTAGCTTTAAACATCCATTTAATAGCTTCTGCCATCTCCTCTGATAAAGGTATGACTGAAGAGCTAGGCAGGTTTTGGTCATCTTAAAAGCAGTTTAATGGAGTTATCAAATTTGCTGATTCATTTCATAATTGAATAGTCATAACTGAAGTTGCTTAAAGGATAAATCAGATTTTTCATGATGGGTCGTTTAAAATAATACTAAAACTCCCATAATGCAAAGTTCCAATAGAAATTTGTTAGTTCAAGTTCCTTTACTTACCTTCAATAATAAATAGAAAAATAACTAAATAAGTAAAGTAAATAAATATATATATTGTATAAATAAATAAATAGTGTTTTCTCATCTAGGGGAGGTTGTCATTGCATAGTTCATCACTCTGGCTAACAGTTATTTCAGGTTCAACTAGTTAATGTAAAATAACTTTTCCACATTGCTTGCGTACTAGATTAGCTGGTTAAAAGAAAGTATAAATTTATTAAAATGTGTTACAGTTAATCCTCAAGAAGGATTAACTGTAACACATTTGTAGATGATTTGAAACTAATTGTTGGTGAATCACAAGAGCTTTTTAAGTTTGCAGAAACTGTCTTAAGGATTGTGCAAACATTTTTTAAGAGGGCTAAGGGTTCCATAAATTTTCTTAAACTCAGCTTTTAAGTAATGACCGTTTTCAAAAGGCCAGTGTTTTTCTTTTAGTGAAAATATTGAAAAATTAAGTTTATAACAATAGCTATGATTTAGGAGAACTGTGTAGCAAGGCTAACAATTACTATACTTTGGAAGTAGTTTGAAATTGGCAAACTTTATGGAAAAGTAAATGTTAAAATGAACAAACAGTAGAAATTCCCAGGGTGAAGAGACCCTCTTAAATTACTGTGTCCTTCCGCTGAGGAGCGGCCCCTTACTTTCAAACACCAGCTCCATATGCAGAAAGAAAGAATAAAAATTACCTGATTCAAGAATTTAAAAATCCTTATTTCTAGTCAGTGTCAAATAACTATGCTTTTGATGAAGAGACATGAGTAAAAATATATCAGACAACGTATTTAGTGAAAGATCTATTGTTAAGTGGTATTTATTGCTTGTGGTTCAGTCTAAACTTTTAGAGCCAGTTAGGTGGTTGTTTTTAATGATTGACTTACTGATTTCATGTCCATGTTGTCCAGTGGCCACATTAGAAAGATGCGTGAAAAGATGGCTAAGAGATCTATGTTAATATTATCTTTAATTTTTTTCTCAAGGAGCTTGCTATTTAGCAATCATAAGAGTATTAGAGATATGGTTAGGTGGCATTTCCATCTTGGGGACCTTTCTGAATTATTACCTTTTAGCCACTAGTCAAAACCCTTAAGCAGCAATGAAGTGAAGGTTTATGGGACTATGGCATGTTTCTTGCTTGACAGATTTTTCAAGGCCTTTAGTGTACAAGGCCCGTAGTTTTCATTATAACTGTATTGTTTAGTACAGCTTAAGTGCATTAAGTTGAGTGTAGCTGTCTCTTTTATCTTACACGTGTACACTTACTCTTGTTTTACATTATTTCCCTGTACCCATAAGGAACAAGGACCTGGGGCTTTACAGCCAAGGGAAGTATGATTTTCACCAGCCGCTGTTTTAGCTCTCTTCCTTTCTCTTGGAAGAGTGCTGCACCTGTGTTCCTGTTTTCTTCTTTGTGTGTCATCACTGTCTAGTAGGGGAGCACCTATCTCTGTGTACAGCCTGAGTAGGCCAGTAAAACCCTCCCCCAGTTTAAATTGCCCAGAAACCCCATGGCCCTGTCACTGTGAAGTGTTTCTGCATCAGCCTCGCTGTCGCTTTATCCACAGCCTGGCTCTGTTTCCTGGAGAAGGGAAAAGCTGATCAGGATGTGTTTGCTTCTTACCTGTGAGTAGATACTTCAGTTTGTAACAAAAAACAACAACAAACATTCTTGACATGCATATCCTAGATAGGTGAAGTTAAATTGGTAACTAGGAATCACAGAAACAGCAAGAGCACTAAATTTAGCACTGAAGGTCATGTCACAGACCCATGAAATGCCTGCTTCTCCATCCATGCATCCCAGTGCTGTGAAATCTTTGATTATTTGGTACATTTGTAAAAGTGCCTATGCATTTTGAATTTACTTGTGTAATAATATATATCGAGCACCTGTTGTTTACCAGGCACAGTTCTAGCCATTTGGTATTTTTCGGTGAACAAAGATCCCAGCTTTTGGGGAGTTTATGTTCTGGTTGTTGAAGATAGACAACAAGCTATCAGAATAAGAAGTAAATTACATAATATGTTGGAAGGTGGTATGGAAAAGGGAAAGATTAGAACAGGCTGAGATGGATTGTGAGGAGGAAGTGTTGGAATGTTTAATTGACTGGCCAGGATAGGCCTCACTGAGAAGCTGATAGGTGAGCAAAAACCTTGACAGAAGTGAGGGAGTTAGCCATGAGGACATACAGGGAACATCGAGTTCCAGGCAGAGGGAACAGAGAGTGCAAAGGCCCTGGGGCAGGACACACCTTTTAAACTGAAACACAGAATCTGGCCCAATTCAGTTACTCTTGTGATGGTACTAAACCAGCAGGTCATTTGAAACTTTGCCCAGATGTTAGGAGCCTCAGCGTTGCTGTTGGTGACTCAGGTTTTCCTGTGGAGGCCTCAATAGGAGATGGAGTATTACTACTGACTAATAGTGGCTCACAGTAGCTATGACTTGGTGGTTCTTGACCCTGAATGTCAGCAGGTTTTGTGTGAATCTCTACCTGTTAGTTTCTTCATCTCCAAATCCCAGGTAATAAATCCATGCTGCTTCATTTCATAGGGTAGATTTGTAAACCATGTAATTAATAAAGATAAAAGTCTCTGGAAAGCAAAATAAGGAAGTTACTATCAATAGTGTAGAATTTGGCTCCAGGGATAGTTTAGTGAACGTTTGCATTATCTTCTCTGAGAGGCATCATGATATACTAAATAGGTGGGTGTACGATGTGGACTAGGCCCTTATCATCTCTACTTTATAAGTGAGCAAACTGAGGCACAGAAAGGTTACATAGCTTGCCTACATTTCCATGGCTGATAAGTTGTGAGCTGGAATTTGAATTTCAGATAGGTATGCAGAGCTGTGCCTGTCATAATGTCAAATAGGTAAGCAACTAGATGGTACCATCCCTAATCCCCTTCCAGACACAATGGAACTGTGTTTCCTCCTTCAGAAAGTAACTGAACTCTTGAGATGAGGATCATCTAAGAGGCAGCATAGTGAACCCAGCTTATATGGGTTTGAATACACATCTCTGCCACTTGTCAGCTGTTTGACTGTGGGCAAATGCCTTAAATACACTGTGCCTCAGTTTCCTGCTCTGTATAATGAGGATGAGAACAGCACCTAACTCATGGAGTGGCTGATGAGAATTAAGTGAGCTAATAAGTGCAAAGTTCTCATCTGCAATATTAAATGATCAACACCCAATTTTTTGCCATTTTGTGTATTACTAAATAAGTATGTTTGGAATCCTTCTGTGAATGTCTACATTAGAGGTTAACAGAATGTGGGGTGTGTCCACCTACTTGTGATACTGTTTGGGACATTTCACAAAATCATCAGGCCCTTCCCAAGAAAGACTGAGAATAGTGTACTAAACAGGAGAATGCTTGACAGTCCAGCATTGGGGTTGCAGCCTCTGGCCACTTTCTCTTCTGTGTGGCCAGAGGTACTTCAGATGCTGGCAACGGCTTTTGTCGGTGTGGACTGGAAAGTGGTGTCAAGGCCAGTGGCTTCCAACATGGCCTTTCCTGTGGCCTGTGTTTATTTGAAAAAACCCAGGACTGAAAAGAAGCACTGTGCCTTGGGCCTCTGGGCAGAGTCCCACGAGGACATTTCCTGTGGGGAGAAGGAATGAGTGAATGAAAAAATGAATGAATGAAAGGCTTGTCACTTCCTACCCTGCTCTCTGCCTGCACCCTGTGGCTTGGCGGCAAGATGCCCTCTCACTTCCTCCCGTGGTTCACAAGAAGGTTGCAGGTACAGAGCCAGGGAAGTTTTTTTTTTTGTGTGTGTGTGTGTGTGTGTGTGTGTGTGTACACATGTGCGTGCGCATGACCGTATGCACACACTTGTGCACACCACATATACACTAGGGCAGGGGTCCTCAAACTTTTTAAACAGGGGGCCAGTTCACTGTCCCTCAGACCGTTGGAGGGCCGGACTATAGTTTAAAAAAAAACTATGAACAAATTCCTATGCACACTGCACATATCTTATTTTGAAGTAAAAAAACGGGAACAAATACAATATTTGTATTTGCATGTGGTCCGCGGGCCGTAGTTTGAGGACCCCTGCACTAGGGGGTGGAGGACCCAAATCTAAAACTGCATGACATTCTCTAAAACACCATCTTCAGTAGTTTTTCCTTTTGCCCACATCTCACCTGTAAACACTCCGCTCACCCTGTATGAAACATTGCCGGTGAACAGCCTGTCTCATAAGTTTCACAAGCAGCTTCTGATTATTTTCCTTTGGTGTATGTGTCTTCTGATGTGTGAAATACACAGACAGAAAACCCTGCTGCCTGCAACAGACTGGGTTGACAAAAGCCGTATTCTCTGGAAGATGGCTTCCTGTAGAGTACATATAGTAGATGTTGGAGACACTTCCCATCTTGACAATTCTGGAAATGCAAACTGGCAGCTGTATTCAGAAAACCCGATTCTTCCTGTCGATGGCAGTGAAGAAGCCTCAAGGCTGGAGCAGGCTGTGACATCTGATGAGAGGGGCTTTCCTAGGACTGTTTGGAAGCCAGAGGCCTTGTATTCTAGACTGAGGTCCTAAAGGACACAACAATGCTGTTGACTCCCTTAAAAATCCTCCCTTTTGCCTGGCTGGTGTTGCTCAGTGGTTGAGCATCAACCTATGAAGCAGGAGGTCACAGTTCAATTCCTGGTAAGGACACATGCCCAGGTTGTGAGCTCGATCCCCAGTAGGAGGCAGCCGATCCATGATTTTCTCTCATCATTGATGTTTCTATCTCTCTCCCTCTCCCTTCCTCTCTGAAATCAATAAAAAAACATTTTTTTAAATATATTTTTTATTGATTTTTTACAGAGAGGAAGGGAGAGAGATAGATAGTTAGAAACATCGATGAGAGAGAAACATCGATCAGCCGCTTCCTGCACATCTCCTACTGGGGATGTGCCCGCAACCCAGGTACATGCCCCCGACCGGAATCGAACCTGGGACCTCTCAGTCCGCAGGCCGACGCTCTATCCACTGAGCCAAACCGGTTTCGGCAAAAACATATATTTTTAAAATCCTCCCTTTTATTCAGCTTTGGCTTTGAATACAGAACCATACTTGACATGCCTTTGTATTTCTCTCCCTGCCCCCTCCTTACCCCTGACAGATCTGGACAGTGCAGACCTGTCACAGGCACCATGGAAGAAATACTTGATGGATTGCAGACAATACATTTTATTTCATGATGGGGTAGTCGATTTGTTTCATATTGACCTGGCTAATGTGTTAAATAACAAATGTTTATTTAGAATCAGAAATGGCAAATGTCAGAAATGTGTGTGTGTGTGTGTGTGTGTGTGTGTGTGTGTGTATTTGTTTTTAAAAATGCCTTTCATTTAGTAGGCTAAATCAGTTTTAAAATGTATATTTTCTGCTCGCAGTAAGCCTTCGAATGTTGCATTCGTTTTCACCTATTTTTTTTTAAGGCCAGCTGCAAGCAGAGACCAGACTGATGGATGTGCTCTTTAAGGAGGGAGTCTTCCCAATGGCTCTGTCTCCATGTTGGCAGGAGTCAATGACTCTTCTTGAGTCACTAACTGCAGACTCTCTGTCCAGCACCAACATTGATGGTTTCCTCATGGCCCTCGCCTCACCCCCCACAGTGGCTTCCCAAAGGAAGCCCTGTTCACTGTCTGCTAGGCTATAAGAGTGACCTTCTCCTGAGATAGACCTCCTTGTAGGGACAAGATCTGGACACCATGTTATCAGCCTGGAAAGACTCACTGTTCCGTTGGTATTATACGTAGAATTGATGTATATACATAATGCATAGATAAATGTATATATGTTTATACATAAATACATATTCCTTTACATATATACATACATTATATATAAGTAAGACCCTAATACATATATAATACATTAGTAAATAATATATGTACATATGTATTTACATGTATATATATCACATATGTATATATGTATATGTATATGTAATACAAACATACATTTCTATTATACATACATTCTCTCTCTCTGTCTCTGTCAAGATCAGTATGGATAGTGATAACTACCATACACACTTTTTAGTATTTCCTGTATGCTAATATTTAAAACAGTACTTCCTGTCTACAAGGAACTGAAATTTATTTGGAGAGACTAGACATGTACAGACTGAGATAAACGATGAATAATAATAGGAACCATAGAGGCAAATTTATTATGAAGCTAATGAAGCTCAAACCCCAGGGTCCCTCACTTGTACAATATATGTTTCACCATTTTTTAATACATTGCTAGGGGCCACCCAGTCCTTTCCATGCACTGGGGGAGCCCTATTAGTGTGCACAGCACTGTGTTCATGGGATCATAACTTGTCAAACTTGAAAAAGTAAGATTAATATCAATTGATTAATGCTTTCCTTTCCACTCTGATGTTCCCTCTGTAACATTTCTCCTTGGGGTCAGTTACATCGTAGTTGAGAGTATTTTTGAGACATAGCTAAGGGGAAGTGAATTGGGGAACACCTTTAGTTGGGGTTTAGTGGGATGTATTTATACAGCTCAGTGTGTCTATGTAGGTTATTCCTAGCCATCCTAATGTGGGAATCACTTCCCAGGAACACCATCTGCTGTGCCAGCTCACCTAGGGTCCTTACACACGGGCAGGGATGGGGCAAAGGTAGCACTGCAGCATGAACCTGGACTATTGACATCTGCTAATAAGAATCTGTTTGAATGTATGGAGCCAGAAGCTAGTATGTAAAATTCTACTTTTTAGATGTATAGAATTGTAAGTAGAGGATTAAGTCTTATCTAAGTGTAGTTAATATGGACATTCCTTCTGTTATGATGCAAATATATATTTATAAATGCACCATTTAAAAATATTTTTATTGATTTTGAGAGAGAGAGGAAGGGAGAGAGAGAGAGAAACATCATGTGAGAGCAGAACATAGATCAGCTGCCTTCTGCATGCCCCCCAACTGGGTATCAAACCCAAAACCTGGGCATGTGCCCTGACCCACAATTGAACCAGCAACCTTTTGGTGCATGGGACAACGCCCAACTAACTGAGCCACAACTGCCAGAGCAAATGCAGCATTTTTAAATTCTGTGTTTAAATTTCTTGCTCATTTTATTTGAGTGTGTGTGTATGTGTATAATTACTGACAAACTGATTAATGAGTGTCATCAACACAAAGAATATTTAAAGTCAGTGCACAAGAAAGTTTGTAGTACCCTGAGTTCTCATGGCTCATATATGAAAGAAAATTAATAGAAGTATTTACATATTTGACAACCATCCTAAAAATTTTATAGCATCACCAAAAAAGAACTGTGAGTCTGAAAGTAACTTTTCTGAATTATCAATAATTAAATACAAATTTCAACCACCCACATTTGAGAAAAGACTCATTTATCTTTGCATCTCATAGAAAATATTAATATAAATCATTGTCATGTAAGAAGTAATCAAAGAGTGTGCAGCCCAAAAGAAGCATTTAGGGTGGTGTGCAAGGTGGTTAATTAATTCACATGCTTGGTTGTTTTTCTGGATTTGAATTTGTGATGTTTTGGTGATGACAGCTTTTAAAATTTTGTACTTTGTTGTGACAGAAGATCACTTTTGTAAGCATTTTGTATTTGTAACCTTGCTTTTTATTTTTTCATAAAGAGGGTCTAAAGCTGCAGGCCTTACAGAACTTGGGTCCATTTCTTGGTACCCACAGTGAGTCTGCACTTTGTACAGAAACTGTTCTGAACAATTTCATTCAGTATTTAATTCACCCTCACTGCATAACTATGAAGTAAACTACCCCATCCTGGAAGTTCGTCCAATTGGGAGTTAAGAATGCTACCATATTTGTTAAATACCTTACCTAGTGAAATATGAACTAGAATGTTTATTTTGGTAAGACTATATGTAAAGCAGAAATATTTTCCTTCAGGACAGTAAGCCTCTTTTACCTGCTAAGACAGCGTCATTACAATTGGCCCTTCCCGCTGCCCTGCAGCACCTGCCCACCTCTGTGCCAGGATTGCCCACATCAGACTTTGTGGTCACTACTTGTCACTTTGCCTCCTGCAGAAACACAGCCCCTTCCTGCAGTGTTGGGCCTTGTCCTCTTCCTAGCCTCTTCTTCAAGAAGTGTTTTCAGAAATGAAATGAAAATAAAACCCGAGAAGTGCTTCCAGGGCTGTGAAAAGAGTAAGTTGAGAGGGTAACTTTGGGGAGTGAAAAACATGTCTTTGAAACGGATCTTCTCTGGAGGTGTGCATATATGAGGAATGATATACATATATGTCTCTATATGTTCATGGCATATGCACAATACCAGTTATGCAATTAATCGAGGGTAGTTAATATTAAGGGAATTTGAAGACTTTTAAAAAGATTTGAAAAGGAAACCCATGTCTTTATCTTTATACTTTGGAATTGAACTTGGTTAGTTATTTTCCAGGTTAAGGATATTATGAAGATTAGTTGAGTCATTTCTTGCTTTACCTACAGTATTTGGTTGCCTAGAACATTTCAGGGCTTAAACAATGCTAGGGCAAAGTATATCTTGCTTCCTCCAGCCTCTTTGCTAGGGGTTTTTGGTACAAAGGGAGGCAAGGGATTGGAGTGGGGAGAAGCTTGGACTCTGAGGCTAAACAGACCTGGATTATTGAATCTTTATTCCAGGCTTTTCAAACTGGGATATTTCTGATAATCCCCTTTTAGTATAAAATTGTCACTAGCCAGTGCCTTCCTTGAAGGGCCTACTAGGAAGGCATGGGCTAGTTGCTTTATATTCTTTGCTAAGAGCACAGTATTAGTCCCATTTGACACAGACATAAAGCAAGACAGACCAGAAACCTGGCCTGAAGTCACAACCATGGCAGACTTTGCTCTCAGGTGTCCCTGTCTACATTAGCACCTGCTCTTCCCAGCCTAAGTTATAACCTTCTATAGGATATTTGCATTTTAATAGAAGGCTCTTGGGTACCGATATGTCTTACACACTGAAAGGCTGATTTCCAAAGGGAGCAATTGGCTGGTTGGGGAGATACTTGATGACTGCCTTCTGGTAGAAACAGAACTGTTTCCAGACTTTTGAAGAAAATGCTTATGTAGGGTAGGAGGGTGCATGAGCATCCCATCATCACAGTAACAGCACTGAAAACAATCATTTGGCAGTTCTAACATGGTTGTAATTACTGAACTGTCTAAAGCTGCTAACCAGGTTTCTCTCTTTCAGTGATATTTATCAGGGAGTGGGGGGCTCCTGACAAACATAATATCTAACACTATACACACTTAAAAATTCTCTTTTACTTAGATTTTGAAATTAAAATATTGGCATTATGTTCATGTACATTATTTTTTAAATGTGTTTGGCCAGTGGAACCTAACAGGACTCAGCTATAAACATTGGCAATTAAGAGCCGAAACCCATGGTCGCTTTTGGCATGTGTTTAGAGCCCTCCCTGCCAGACACTTCCCTGGTGGCATTCACAAAGAGAACACACTTTAGGTCACATGACTCCATCACCAGACCTTGATGGTGGAGCACATCGGGGCTTGAAATTGAAGCACCCTTTTCCTTACCTATCTCATTCAGTGGGAGTCTTTCTAACGCTAATTTGGCTGCCTGATTCTCAGTAGATGGTGTAATTATGTAAGTAATGGCAAAAGCAGGGGAATTTGGGGGACATATTTGTACAGCTCACTGTTAAGTAAACTGAGCACCATGGTAATAAGCATAAATTATGCCCAGGCTTCCTTAGGTATCAAACATCAAATGAAGGAAATGAGGTTTTTGAAGTTTATAAACTCAAGCGAAGTACCTATTACTGAAAGCCTTCACTTCAGAAATTCCAGGTTAAATTTTCTAAGTCTCTCTTCTTTCCTTGGGAGAGAAGACAGGCAAGGCATTTCAGAGGCCCCCAGTAACCTGTAAATAGTTCAGGTTGTAGATCTTTACCCAGTCGATCTTTTGATAGGCTGTTTCCAACGCTGGACGTCTGGATTTTGGCACCAACTCAGCCCAATGGTTGGCAATGTGTGATTGAAATGAATGTGTCTCCATGTTCAGCCTGCATTGGAAACCCCCTTTCATAGGCTGGCTTCACTTCATCGCTTCCAGGGGCCACACCAAAACATCTGCTGTTAAAATATATGAACATTAAACAAAATCTTTGGTCAAGAGATGTTATGTGTACATTTCTCTTCAGATGTTGGAATAAAGAAAGATTATTTTATCAAAACCTGGAAAGATCATAGCATCCTAAGTGTTTATGTAATGTTTATTGTAAAGTCATGAGAATTATTCTTATCTGTGGCTTGTAGAAATAGTCTTACTGATTTCTAAGTCATACCTTGTATGTCAGTAGAGTTTATGTCAGGAGTTTTCATCTTGGGTTGCCATCAGAATCACTTGGGTGAACCTAGAAAAGTGAAGCTGCCTGAGCTCCACCCCAAGAGCTTATGTGACTGACCTGGGTGGCCAGAGTCTGTTTTTTGGTTTTTGGTTTTTTTAAAAAATATTTTTATTGATTTCAGAGAGAAAGGGAAAGGGGGAGAGAGAGAGAAACATCAATGATAAGAGAGAATCATTGATTGGCTGCTTCCTGCACACCACTGGGGATCGAGCCCACAACCCAGGCATGTGCCCTGACCAGGAATTGAACTGTGACCTCCTGGTTCATAGATCGATGCTCAACCACTGAGCCATGCCGCTAGGTATGGATCTGTTTTTTAACATTACACAGTTGATTGTAATATCTTGTCCATGTTGAGAACCCACTGGTGTACATTAATGAAATAATTGACATTGTAAGGATTATGGAATTTTAAAAGTGACTCCAACTGTTAAAGAGGCGTGAACCTTACTGCATTTCCTTACTATAGATGTAGTTTTTAGTTTTACAGGAAGCAGTCGTTTACCGTAGAGCAAGTTTGAAGATGTAATAATATCTCATGTACTTTGTACAGCAGACATGCTCATAATGGGGAGCCTGTGGCCTGAGGATCTCTCACTCAGGACACATGTATGAGTGAAGTGACCAAGTTCAATGTAAGTGGGAGTGGTGGGGACGCTGGCAAACTGGAGAGCCCTTGCTTTACTTAAAAAGGCAGCCATTGCTCCTCCAGCCTGGTGTTGCCATGTTGGAGTGCAGGCCCTTGGCTGGTAGATCTTTTCAGTAATGTTATTATTTGAGAGAGAGAAGCTAGGAGTTAGATGTTTATGTGAAATCTGTCTTTGAATGTTTGCAACTAATACAGGTGGTTTTCAAATATTGTGCAAGAAAACCACTCCATGTAATCACGGTATTTAACAAGAGATATTGATAGGCCATGTGTTTTAATGGAGTTCATATGAATGCTGAGATGTACTAGCAAGCTCTGAGGACTTTTGTTTCTAGCAAGGAAGCTACATAAACTACAGAGGCATCATAGAAAAATTAGTTTAGTTTTTTTTTAAATTTCCATTTCTCTTTATGAAATGGTTAACTATACTTTAATAAGAAAACTTTGTGATTGAAAATTTTTTGTTTATACCAAGTTCTGAACCACAAGCCTCGATCCTCAGAGTGTATTTAGATCATCATCAGTTGCATTTCCCTCCACTGGGGGACAAAAAAGCAGGATCCCTCAAAAACTCCATCCTGAGTGTTTGCATCATGGTAAGAATACATTTTGCACATGTCTGAGCATCGTATCACTGAAAAACCAGGAGGAAACTTAGCCATGATCTAGTCCAGTTAACTCATTCCTTGGCTGAAGAAGCTGAGGTGATGTGAAGTCATGGGGGAGCGACAGAACTGGGCCCAGAGAAGTGGAGAGAACAGCATGGAGCAATGGTTCAGTTCATGGGTCCGGGAGCCAAGTTGCCTCATCTGGATCCCTGGCTTTGCTCCTTCTGCCATGCTCTATACCTCTCTGTGCCTCATTTTCTTCATCTCTAAAATGGGAACAATAATACTACCTGTCTTTAGTGAGATGCCATTTATACTTGGTGTGTTAGCTGTTGGAACTCTGGTCAACTTTGAAGAAAAGAAAGCTCCATGCAGTTCCCTTCCTTGCCTTGCGGAGGACTCGAATCCCACTGGCTAGGTGGTGACCTTGGCCAAGTCATTTAATTTCTCTAGGCCTCAACTTCTGCCAGATGAGGATAGTGAGTGTTTACCTCAGAGTGTTGTTATGAGGATTAAAGAAAAACGTGTATGAAGGGGCTGGCAACTAGGAAGCACCCCATGAATGTTAACACTGATGTGATTGTGCCATCTTTCTGCACCATGGCCACATTCCTCAGATTAAGAATCAAAATAACCTTATACATTTCTGGGTCTCGCTAAGCATTTTTAGTTTGGGATGGTGAGTGAAATTTGACTTCCCTGGTAGAGTTTTGGTTGGTGTTTGTATAAGTCATACTGAGTGGTCCTAGGAATCCATGAGCTGTTAAAACATTCCACACACAAAATTCTTGCTGTTTCAAAATATACCAGCCTTAATTTAGTATTGTTTATCCAGATTGAAGTTTTTGAGACATTAGATCATGTGATGACAAAAATGACTTCCATATTTGATAAATAGAATTTTCTATTTGGGAGAAAAGGCATTTTAAGGGACTAGAGAGGTTTATTCAGTTGTATAAAGAAGACGTAATTTTTTCATGTACCAACTAAGCAATGGAAAAACAGGAGATGATTTTGTATGTATCATTTGTCAAGGTTTATTGTGAGTCATTCAAACATACTTATGGGGCTTTGATGAAAAAAAGCCAGGAACATGGCTGTAAGGACTCTAACAAAATGCCGTTTCCTCCTCATTAAGTGGCTGTGCATCTCTTTAATAATGGTCCTTGAGATGTCACATACTCAAATGCTGCAAGTCTCACAGGAAAGTCCCGGAGAGGCCTCGTCTGAAAAGTTGGAGTGGCAGTGGTTGAGTTGTTTACTGATTGTAGGAATATTTAAAATACTTTATTCCTAAATGGTATTTGACAGCCATTGAGATCATGTTCAGTCCTGTAGAATATATTGTCACTGGTTTTCCCCTTCTGAGAATATGCCAGGATCCAATCCACAAGCTGGTCCACGCTCATGTGACTTACCAGTACTTAAATAAATGGTTTCCTGCCCTTTTACCAGTATTACTGAGGGTTCCTTTCCTTCTTTTTTCCTTCTCCCTCCCTATGGGCTCTATGTCTTGAAAGATTTTTGTCTAACAAACAATCTGATTTCAAAGTAATTAAATGTTTTGTTTTTCTGTTGTTATTTTTTTTCATGCAGTGACATCTAAAACTCCCAATTTATACATTCATTAAACACTTACTGAGTGCACTGTGCGAGTACTACCTAAGAGCTTGGAATACAGTAGTGAATTGCACAATTAAAGTCCCTGATCCTGGAAGAAGCAGACAAAACACAACTGCATGAGATAATTTCAAAGTCATAACACTAGGAAGAAAATAGAGTGAGGCAGGAGAGAGAGGCTGAGAGGCCCATTTGAGATAAGGCAGTCAGGGGTGGATGGCCTCTTTGAGAGGGAGGCATCTGGGAAGGGACCTGAATGAAGTAGGGGAATGAATGAGCCATTTGGGTGCTTGTTCCAGGCAGAGGGACTAGCAAGGATGAAGGTCCTGAGCAGGAGTGTCAAGTATGCTTGAGGAGTAGCAGGGAGGAAGGTATAATGGGACAGAGGGAGTGAGGAGAGTGGTGGGGGAAGGGCTGGGAGCAGTGGTCAGGGGCCTGCGCATGTGTGTGTCAGCCTGAGTCACAGAGGAGTTGCAATAAGTCCAGCCCCCCCCAGTGGTTATGATGGCTACAGTTTCCACTATGCTTTTTGTAACATTCAAATATCTCAAGGACCCCAGTGCCACCTTCAAAGCCCTCTGGAGGGAGACCTGGAAATCCTGATGGCCTCTGGAACGCTTCAAATTTAGTTTGCTTTTTCTTCAATTCTAAAAGCCCCGTTTATATTTTGAAATCTATCTTGAAATACAAATTTTTGACTAACGTAATACATTTGACTAACATAATTCATTTAGTGTTTTGCTATTTTATTCTGGAGTGGGAGTGAAAATAAAGATTATTAATAATCACGATGCGCCCTGACTGGTTTGGCTCAGTGGATAGAGCGTCGGCCTGTGGACTGAAAGGTCCCAGGTTCGATTCCAGTCAAGGGCATGTACCTTGGTTGCGGGCACATCCCCAGTGTGGGGTGTGCAGGAGGCAGCTGATCGATGTTTCTCTCTCATCGATGTTTCTAACTCTCTATCCCTCTCCCTTCCTCTCTGTAAAAATCAATAAAATATAAAAAAAATCATGATGCATTGAAATAATGCATTAAAAATAAAGCATTAAAGTAATGCATTGAAAATAATGTTGGGTGCAGTTTGCAAACTCTGGGGACTTACAGGTTTCTTAACATTTTTCTTCAGGAGCTTTGTGAAATCTTACCTGGATTTTAGTGGATATGAGTGTTGGCAGAAGGGGAGAAGAGAATGCTCTTGAAACCAGTAACTTAAAACATATTGACAGAAGGGAGAAAATTTTCTGAGGGAGATTATATAGACCATGAGCCTGAACACAGTATTTCACCATCAATACCTTTTATTATTTTGAAAAGTAATGTTTTCTGTAGCTCATCCATGAAAAATAGATATTGCTTTGTCTTCTACATCTGCATCTTATGGGGAGAGGTTAGTGTAAACATTTCACTGGCAAGGTGAACTTTTGTTTTGATTGAAGGCATATGAACCTCTTCTCTGTATTCTAACCTGCCAGTATCTTTGTTAAACTATTTGAGAAATGGTATGTTTTGGATAACAGGATGCTGTGCAGTTAATGAAATTCAAGGAAAAAATACATACATGTATTTCTGTGAGTTACTCAGAAATACATGTACGTATTGGTATCTGTTAAATTTCTAATTAATACAAAATGATGATACATTAGTCAGCTACCGCCACACGAAAGCAGCATAACAAACTGCTCCGGAACTCAGGGGCTTTCAGCAATAAGCGCTCATGCTCATGCTCCCTGTTTGCAGGGACACTGCATGTGGCTGAGGGAGGCTGGATTCAGCTGGGCGGCTCTGCTTCAGGCTGCTGCTCAGCTGATCTGCTATGGACTGGGCACACATCAGCTGACATGTGTTCCCTCTGAGGACCAGGCTGAAGGGGCAGCAGCTACTAAGGGCATGCTCTTCTCAGAGTGGACCCCCAAAGCGTAAGTAGAAGCTCATTTAAGGCCTCTATTCATGTCATGTCCATAACATCCCTTTGGCTAAATCAAGTCTCGAGGCCACATGCAGAGTTGATAGGGCCAGGAAGTTGATTCCTCCCTAAGGGAAAGGGAGAGAGATGTGAGCAAACAGTAACCCATTATCACAGATAGCTTTTAACAGAAATAGAAAAAGTCCAAAAGGATTTGAAATTTAATAAGGAGATGCAAATCTCTCCCTGAAGTGATCACAATACTGTATAAACACGAGGTTGCTGAACCCCCAACCTCCCAGAGAACTTGGGAGGCATACACTGGGACTCCCCAGTGAGGAATGAATGAGGAGGGGAATTGAGGCTTAGAGGAAGTACTAGTAAAAGCAGGGAATAATTTCTGCTTAGCCACAAAGGACAGGGAATCTGCTTCTCTGGTTAGAGATGACCTGGTTTCCATTCTGAGGTTACTGAAGAACCCAGAGGCTTAAAGTGGGGTTGCCCAGTGCTCTGTGCTTGTCTTCTAAGTCCCTGAGCTGTTTGGCATGGCTGAGAAGTCTGGGACCCTTCCTGTGATGCTTGTTCCCAGCTCAGAGCTTCAGAAAAGCCCTGGGCTGCTGTGCCAGGTGGATCTTGTACCCCTTTGCTTTCCCCCAGCTCTGAGCCAATGTCACAGGATGAAAAAGAGCTGACCTGCCAGTTGGGACACCCCATTCTCCCACTGTACATCACTCTTTTTGGTGGCTGAGGGAGCATTCACTGGTGTCGGACAGCCCAAGTTCTCATTGGGCTTCTCTGTGACTTTGGGCAACTTACTAATGTATAATTTTTTTATTTGGGAAATGGGGAATATGGTATCTACCATATTATACTGTTATGAAGGTTAAGTAAGAGGCAAATCTCAGTGTAGTGTCTGGTACATGTTAAACATTCGATAAATGCTTTTATTATTCTCTATTATCAGAGGTACTAAGACAATATTCCATTATTGTTATTCCAGTACTAGAAGCCCAGTGCACGAAATCCGAGCGCGGGTACGGTCCCTAGGCCTGGCCTGTGATCAGGGCCATCTTCCCTGGCTGCCCGCAGCCTGCCCTGCCCCCCGCCGCCACCCACCCCGTTTCCCTGTTCGCCATTGGGTGATGGGAGCCTGCCGGCCGGGGAAAAAGACCAAGGGATGGTCAGTGCACCTCATAGTGACTAGTCTAGTAGTCCTTCTGGTCGTTCCGCCTTTAGGGTCAGTTTGCATATTACCCTTTTATTATATAGGATAGGATTTCTGTTTCTCCTCATTAGATTGTGAGCCTCCAAAAGGCATGATTTATGACTCTGTGCTTCATCTCTGTGTCCCATTCTGCAGTAGCACTATGTTTATGATATAGGGACTTAACCAATATCCACTGAACTGTATACAGACATGTATCCTCTACCATAAAGCCTTTAACTCCAAGGACTAGATTAAATTGCTCCTAAAAATAGATTTAGTTGTTCTTTTTCAAGTTCACATTTTGCCTGAAATAAAGACTTTTGAAACCTTGAAGGAATTTAAAGGATTTAAGAGGGATTGATGCTTTTCCTTTCATTAGACACTACACACTCAAGGACAGAAGAACTTTATGTTACAGTAGATGAGTTGAAAATAGTATAGTATAAAGGCTAATTTTCACATGTGTCTACATGATTTAAAGGGCATGTAAAAAATACTTGTGCTAATACTCTTCTAATGCCCATCCTTTGAGTTGCCTCTCAGATTGTGGCTGCGATCTTACCATAAGCTTGTTCAAAGGTATTGTAAATTTTCAGCTAACTCATTGCTCTCAAGGAATGGTCACTCTAGATAAAAGACTTGGCTAGTATAATAAATAGACCCAACATTGTGTAGATTAAAAGTCCAAGAAGTTTATTTCTTTCATATAAGGATTCAGGGTGGATAGGCTACTTGGCTCCAGGCAGCCATTCAGGGCTTCAGGTTCCTTCCACCTGATTTCTCTGCTCCCCCACAGTCCACTCCTCTTCTATATAGTAAAAACTCGGGATCCTTTCCTGAAGATGAACCTTTGTATTCCTCTTGGGGGAAAGGAAAAGAGTACACATACAGTATGTTATGGCCCAGGCCTTCAAGGGTAACCAGTCACTTCCATTCCTATTCCATTGGTGAGAACTCAATTGCATGGCCACATGTAGCTGCAGAGGTGCTGACACATGTAGTAACCAGCTATTTCTATTACTATGGAGGAAGGGAGGGCCTGATTTGGGGGACAGCTAGCAAATTCTTGCCCTGGACCAACAAGTCTGCATTAGAGAATTTTGCCTTTTTGTTGAATAGCTAATGTATGGTCTAGTAATTTAATGCGGAAAGAGTGGGTGGTTATAATAATAATTAATAGGATTTACAACTTATTGAGCTCAAGCTATGTGCTAGAGACTGTTAAAAACAATTTAATGAATTATCTCTTTTGACCCTCTCAGAGAGCTTGTAAAGGAAGTTCATTTATTATCTGCATTTTATAGGTCAAGACCCTGAGGCTTAAGGAGGGTAAGTAATCTCATCAAGATTATACAGCCAGGCATGCTTGACTTCAAGGCCTTCACCATACTGCCCTAGGAAAGGTGAAATTCCTGAAAAATGAAGGATAGTCACATGCTACTTCTCATTCTAGCTTCTGCAGCTAGTCAGCAGCAAAGGCTATCAGGAAAAGCAGTGGGTTCTCTGGAAATAATTCAGTCAGAGGCTACATAAACCTCTACTAGGGATGCTGTGGAGGGATTTTCTGCTTTGCACTGAGGGCCTTGGTGATTTGCATGATTCTCTGTGAAGGTCAAGCGCACTGCTTTGTGCATTCCAGTTTCTGCTTGTCACCCATGACCCCTCATTCCTGTGATAGCGGTGAAGTCCTTTCAACACACACATCTTTGATAACGAGGAGGCACCTGGTGACACAGGGTACAAGAGTCAGTAGTTGACACTGGGGTTCTAGTGTGACCTTGACTGGTCACTTCAACCTTGAATCTCCATTTCATGGGGAGTAGAATATGTGTATTGGACTTATGTGTAAAATATGTGTATTAAGAAGCCAGTGATTAAGAGTGCTCTTTGGGGCTCTAGGATTTCTATAGAACTGTAGTAGTTTTCATGTTCTATATATATATAGGGCTTTTGGGTTTTCTTAGATGAAAGGATTTTTCAAGTTAAAAAAAAATAAAAACCAAAAGGGTACTTGTACTGATAATGGTTAATATTTGTTGAATGTCTACACTGTGCTAGGCATTCTTCTTCTTCTAAGTGCTTTGCATGAATTAATTTACCTAGGGGGGTACACCTATTATTATTCTGCTTTTACAGATGAGGAAGTTTTGCCACAGAGTGGTTAATAGCTTGTCCATTGTCACTCACTAGAAAGTAACCAGAATTCAAACTTGGACTTTGAGATCTAGAGCTACACTCTGCTGCAGGAATGGATGATTTCTGAGGTTTCTCCCAGGTCTAAAAATGCTGTATACAGACAGCTCAAGACTTTTCTTCTCCAAGAAAGACTCCCAAATAGTTTCCTACCTCCATTGTGACCATTAGAAGCTGAGTGTGAGTAAGAAAGGCCCATATCATATCTTGCTGATAATTTCAGAAATCCTGGAATCTTTTCATTAACACCCAATACAACATGAGGTTCTGTTACACTGAAGTTTCTGACCAGCGGGCTGCTTTGATAAATATACAGAAGGCTTCCTAAAACACAGCTGGTCCTGGCCCTGGGGGCGTACACATGGGCCCCCTTCTCATGAGATGCTTTTGGTATGCAAGGAATGGCCTCCTGGGATGGATAAAAAATGTTCCTTTGTGACTAACCATGCTTTTAAGGGCATCTTAGAATCATAGAACTTTATAGCAGAAGGAATCTTTGAGAACATCTAATCCGACAGCCTCCTTTTACACAACCAGCCTAGCCTATCCCGGGCCTGTCCTGTTCTGAGAACTGAGGACAGAGCGGTGAACAAAGGCCCTGCTCTCCTGGGCCTACATTCTATAGGGGGGACCCAGAAGACACAACAACAGCGAATATGTCATGTTAGGTAGTGGTTAGTACAGAGAAGAAAGGTAAAGCAGGAAGAGCAGATAGAGAGTGACAGTGGGAGTTCAGTCTATATTGTTTTAGATGGGGTGTTTATGTAAACCTATCTTGCAACCTTTTTTCATTGAACCCCTCCCCAGGAACTAATTCAGATATTGTTTCCTATTCCCCCAGCCTATGAATGTTAATACCACGGATTCACTGCCTATTTGTTAACGTATATCTGTGCTTTATAGCTAAACAGAGTGAGGTTCTCAGCCCCACCCCAGAACCCATTTTTCACCACCTTGGAGACAGCACCCTGTCCTTCTGTTAAGTTATGTTTTAGCTATTGTGAATGAAACTGAAGTAGTTTTTTTAAAAGATCACAATCTAATCTAAGAAAAGTTTCTTTTAATTCAAAGCACTTTGTTTTCTAGTGATGTTTTTATGTATGTGAAGTATCAGGGCTTGAGTTGAAAATTTTTAAAAATTGTTTAAGCAGTGAAGTCTGAGTGAAGTCTGAGACTGTAGACTCTCAGTTTGTATGCATTATACACTATAATAGGTCATTTATCTACTAGGAAGGATGAAATTCATTAAGTCTAACTCATTCTTACTGCATCTGTGAGGAGCCTGCAAAACTAATAAATGCACTGTCTGGTCCTTCAGAAGTTTGCCCACCTCTGCTCCAGAGTGTGGTCCCAGACTCCATAGTTTGAAGCTGGCCTCCTCTCGCCACACCTGCTCTTCAGCCTATGGAAAGAAGGACCTGTTATTGGGCACAAATAGCTACAGGAAGGTGGAGAAATATAGTTTGCAAATGGGCAATCATTTGCTCAGCTAAAACTGTGAGGCTTCTATTATTAAGAGGAAGGAGAGTATAGATGTTGGGGTACATTTAGCAGACTATCACAAAGTGTGTGTATGTGTGTGTGTGTGTGTATGTGTGTGTGTGTTATAGTCTTTTTCTTTTAAAATCTATCATTGGTTGAAGGACATTGCAGGCCATCTTGATTTATGTATAGTGTTCAATAGTTTCAATATAAACAAACATGGGAAATGTGGTGTTGATGGAGGCAGGCTTACTCATCTGCTTGTTGACTCATGCATTAATTCAATAAACATAAAGTGAGAATGATCACCCCTTCTTTTTTTGCTAGTGTGCTGTGTCCTATGACCTGACCCGAACCTTCTTACTGCTAAGGACCTACTCCTGTTTATAGAGCAGTGGTTCTCAAAGTGTGGTTCCCAGCCCAGCAGCGTCAGGATCTACCGGGACTGTATTAGAAATGCAAATTCTCAACACCGAGTCCTCTTGCCTCAGACCTACTAAATCACAAACTATGGGGGTGGGACCAGCAATTTGTGTTTTGACAAGCTCCCAGGCAATTCTGCTGCACACTGGTGTAGAAGATGTAATCTTAATCCATAATTATAATGAGGGCATGGCTCCCTTCACTGAATGAACGTTTTGTGCTTTCAGAGCCATCAACAAACATTTTCTCCTCTTACCTAGATTCCTTATCAATACTCTCTTGTACTCAGAAAATGTACACAAGTCAAATTAGACAAATCATATTTTGGCTCCGGATTTATTCCAGCAGACAGTGGCAGACTCTGCCAAAGCCACAGAGTGACTCCCCACGAAATTGGCCAGGCGACCACCAGCACCACCACCACACAGAGCGTTTTCAGCCCTTGACTGGTTCCTCTGTGTGAAAAAGGGCCTTGAGAGCCTTGACCCAGTGACTTTCAGATGCGGAGGAAAACAGACGCTTGATGCTGGTCCAACGTAAACAGGGCCAAGAGAACCTTTCACAAGCGAGGACTCGGTTAAGGAGCGATGGCTCCAGCAGAACGATTTAGGTGACTTGGTATGTAAGTATATTGTTGCACAGTTCTTGGCAGCCACAAAACACAGGTTTGCTGGAGGGAGTGGCAATTTGGGTCGAATGAATACTGTGTCTGTCAAAGGTAGATCTGTCTATACGAGGTACTGCAGTTCAGACAATACCTGTGTTAGCCTGTATGACCTGATCACCTTACAGATCAAAAAGCTGAAATATTGCAAGGTTCATGTGCATGAGGCCTTCTACCCAGTAGGAGGCCAGGTGAGAATTTGAACCCGGATTCTAGAAACCATACTCTACTGCCCTACAGCACATCCTCCAAAAGTGGTGTTTGTGTTTCTGCTTCTGTAGTTGCACACACCAGCGCACACCCATACGCGCACATTCTGGGCTCTCACGACCTGACACTGTTGTTTCCCTGGGTCTCCTTTGCAGGGGCTGTTCCTGAGTGTGACGATTCAGAATTGGGTGGAGGCTCTTCTCGTTGCAGGGCCACGAGCCACCAGGCCCTGCTTTCTGTGTTCAATACCTTTGCTGATAGACTTTGAAAGGGGAAGAAAGGATTACTTACTGCAGGCCAGAGAGCTGTAAGAGGTTCCCAAATTACTCATTTCCCATCTGAATTTCTCCTCTTGCCTCAAAACTAAAACACTCTTTATAAGGGAAGAATGAAGACCCTGTGACCAAGGCAGCACATTCGGTAATTAGTGCACTTGTACCTCCATCAGAAGAGGGATGTATTATTCCAGAGCCCTGCAGACTGCCATACACCCCGAGTGGATGGTTTGGTTTGACTGATGTGTACAGTAACTGAAGACAGTTTATGACTGGTGTGGGTTTTAATCTTCTCTCAAAATGAGTTCTCTTCATATTCTGTCCAACTGCCCAGTCCCTTTAATGGGCCTGAAATTGAGTAAAATGAGAAGGTGTTAAAATAGTTGAAACAAGAAGTGAAACCTTCTGTTTCATCATCCAGTCCAGAAAATATACAGTATATTTTTACTGTGGCCTCTCTTCCCTCCCTCTCCCAATCATTTTTATTAGAGATTGATGGGATTGCAGAGTGGTTTGGTGAGAAAAGCACTGGAAACCAAATTTAGTAAACCACAGGCCAATTTTATTTTTTTAGTTTTAGTGAACCAGGGCAAATAGCAGTTGCAAACAGATTACTGTATCTGCTTCTACGCTTTTTCTTTGTTGATGTTTGTGTTCTTGCGCTTTCTTGTGTGTTTTGTCTATTTTGACTATAATCTTCTTTGAGGAGAAAAGACCATTTTTTCTATCATAGGAACCCATTTTTTATTTTAGTATGTAGGCTTCACCTTAGTAAGAAATTGATATTTGTGGTCATTGATGTTACAGAAATTTTGAAACTGAGAAATTATCATAATTAATAAATGATAGGTAGTGGCTTCATATTAATGGTAATCAAGATCCTCAAGTTGCTTAGCGATAGATTAGTAAGGTATAAGCAAAATGTTAAAGGGTGCAGTCGGGTAGGGAATGTGAATGGAATTTATTTTACACCTGTATAGACAGTGGCAGGCATCGGGAGATTCTCAGTAAATGTGGTTTGGTTAGTTGGTTTATTGCTGAGTGAATGTTTGAGTCCTGCCCTTACTCCAGGGCACTAGAAATGAGATTAAGGGTGCCCAGGGATCTTGAAGGGCCTGTATAAGTATAGAATCTTAAGTACTAGAAGGGTCATTAGAGGTCTCAAACCCATCCAGCAACCCCATGCGACATTTCTTCCATAGGAATCCTGACAAATGGCTCTGCCACTCTTTATATATATATGAAGGGAGAGGGATAGAGAGAAACATCGATGAGAGAGAAACATCGATCAGCTGCCTCCTGCACACTCCTCACTGGGGATGTGCCCGCAACCAAGGTACATGCCCTTGACCAGAATCGAACCTGGGACCCTTGAGTCCGCAGGCCGACGCTCTATCCACTGAGCCAAACCGGCCAGGACTCTGCCACTCTTGACCATTGTAATAATTAAGGGCACATCGTCTCCTTTCAGGTCCATTGGGCTCCATTCTATTGTTGGATGGCTCTGATTATGGGATCAATTTGTGGGATTATAGCAAAAGCTCATCTGTGCTTTGCAGCTTCTCCCTATACAGGCCAGTCATCCTCATGGGGGAGGGAGGTCAGGCAGGATACCAGTCCCCAAACCCTTGGAAAGCCTATTTTAGGGGCTGCCATTCATTTCCTCCGTCCCACTGTGGAAGGACCCAGGCACTTCCCGGTGTTCTCCCTGGATTCTTCCTAGAGAAGTTTTTATGGGTATTTCTTTTAGATTTTCATGATGATTGTTGCAGGGGAACATGGAGAGAAGGCAAGTGGGGGCAGGAGAGGACATATAGTATGCAAAATAGTTCTGGGTTTTTGGGTCCTCACAAAGGTGTTGCAGGCCTCCAAAGTCTCCATAACAGAGGTATCACATCCTGGCTATGGTGAGTGGTGGCCCCATCGTGGTCATTGCTGGACCACAACAATTCTGGTTGTCACATTTAGTGAAATAGGTCTACAGACAAGGGCTTCAGAAAAGGAAGTCTCTGGAAGCTTTGAATGAGATGAGATGAGAGACTGGTAATGTGGAGCTTGGTGAAGAGAACACAGTTCCAGTTATGAGGCCTGTCAAGGAAGAGGGAATAGATGGTTTAACCCTTTGCGGTCCAATTTTATTTTTGGAATTCAAACAGTCTGGTCCAAATTAATTGACGGGATTGAATGTTGAACTTTTTAATGTTCTTATTTTAAAGTTTAAACCAAAAATTCACTGGTTATATTATTAAATATGTTCAATCAAAGAGTTTATTCTTTAAAACATTTCATAGCGTGGTATCTTTTGAAACTGGTCTTTCGAGTCAGCCTCGACGTTGGACCGAAAAGGGTTAATGTGGGTTCAGAATGGAGATCACAGTGGGCCAGTTTGCCTCAGGTAGAATTTCCTGGTATCTCCATCTAGAATTGAACAATCCCTCAGGATATTAATAATGAAAATCTCCCCAATAGAAAAGTTAGTCATCTCTTTTTAAAAAAAAAAAAAATCATGATCTGAATGCAGACTTTAGGAAAAGACATTCTGTGAAAAACATTGTTACCATTTTTTTTTTAGTATAAAAGTCATGTTTTTAATCTAAATTTAATTTGTTTGCAAAAGAGCCAAACATTTTCATTTAATTAATTTTATTTGATCAACCCATTTTCTAGGCTCCACTCCCTGGCTGATACAGTGTTGGGAACTGTGAGCTCCAAGATGAGCATACACAGTCTCACTTTGGGGGTTACTGGTTGCTCCACACTGCTCCTAGGGCAACGGTGTTAGGTTTGCAGCACGGACAGCCTCTGAGCAGGGTCTAGAAGGAGGAATGAATGACATGAGAAGGGCCAACATTTCCACGTGGGTGACTGCATGCAGAGGCACGGGGCTGTGGGAAGACCAGGTTGCATTGGCTTCCATGGACTAGTGCTCGGTGGGAATGGGCGCATATGGCAGAGGGAAGTGCAGGAGAAGGGGAGCTGACCCTTGCCCAGTAGGTTGGTTTTCCTTCTATTTTTTATGTTGCAGGGGTGGGTGTGGGGTTGGCCTGGCAATCCTGGGCTGTACAGTTTGGTTGGAGGCAATCCCAGACTGTTCTCTGCCGAAGCATTTTTCTCCATCTTTGCTTCAAAGGCAAAATTGTCATAAACTGGAAATTGGCCTCTTGAAGTTGGAAATTAGCCAAATAGCTCCTAAACCTTTTACATGATTTATAAATTTTAAAAACTAAGAAACTACATAATACTTCTCTGTACTTGTGAAAATGCAACACAGATTTAAAAAACATTTAGTCTTTTTTGTTGTTGTTTTGTTAATCCTCACCCGAGGGTATTTTTCCATTGATTTTTAGAGAGAGTGGAAGGGAGGGGAGAGACAGAGAGAGAGAGAGAGAGAGAGAGAGAGAGAGACAGTACCTATGGGAGAGAGGCACATCGATTGGCTGCCTCCCGTACACAGCCCCACTGGGGACAGGGATGGAGTATGCAGCCAAGGTACATGTCTTTGACTGGTATCGAACCCAGGACCCTTCAGTCCGTGGGCCAACACTCTATCTGCTGAGCCAAACCAACTAGGGCAAACTCATTAGTCAACAGAGCCAAATATCAACAGTACAACGATTGAAATTTCTTTTGAGAGCCAAATTTTTTAAATTTAAACTATATAGGTAGGTACATTGTTATTAACTTAATTAGGGTACTCCTAAGGCTTAGTAAGAGCCACACTCAAGGGGCCAAAGAGCCGCATGTGACTCGCGAGCCGTAGTTTGCCAACCACGGAACTAGGGCAAAAAACATTTAGTCTTAACAGTAATCTTTGTATAGCCGTATTAGTTTTATCTGTGTATCATTTCTGGGCTTTCTCACTCTGTCATTTTTCTCACTGTCTCCACTTTTCACACTTTCTACCTTCCTCATTTTCCTGTATCTGTAACCCTTTCTTCAATCATTGCTGCCTCATCTATTTTTCTTTATTAATTTGCCACATTTACTCCATTATTCTTATATTTCCCGAGTCAGAGTTTTTATTTTTATCTTTCTCTTTTACAAAGGAAGACTAAAGCAAGATTTATTTTTACCTATGTAGCCTCTGATGTTTTTCTCCCCTTCGTCTGAGTCGATGGGAGATAGAAGACACTAATAGTGTCTTGCATAGAGTAAGCATTTAGTAAGAATTGGAGGAAATGCAATAAAGCTTGGAGAAAAGGGATGTGCTAATGGGGGTGAGCATATTGGAGTCACTGGTGGGTGGGGTGTCAGTGGGTCAGAGGGCAGCTTACTCAGACCAGGAACTAGATGCAAAGTTTCATGAGAAGTAAATCAAGCCACTTTTTTCAGTTCATACTTTAGGACTTTATACTAAATGTAGAACTTTTAAAGTATCTGGATGAATTGTAGTAAATTGTTGGAGTGATGTGGTTAACTCTGGGAAAGTACTATACAGAGGAGGTTTGACAATGTGTTATGAATCTAATTCATTTCCTTTTAAACCCATCAGGAGCTGATCTCTGTAGCCTTTTTTTTTTTTTTTTAAGTATAAGAGATCATCTGCTTAATCAACAGCTCTGGCTGGATCTCACCTCTACGTGATGAAATAATTAGTCAAATTGAAACTCACTTCATCCTGTCAGAATGAAACCGCATAAAGACAAGAGCCTGCTGATTTGTTTGGGGTGGGGGTGAGGGGAATCTGTAGGTAAAATTATAATGTGCCTGATATCCTAAAGCAGAAAGAAAAATGTTTAGTAAGTAAATGCCCACATGAGCTGCAGTTCTTTTTTTGTTTGTTTTTTACTAGTAAAGAGTATTATTGTGAACCTTTGCTGCATTGTGGCAATTTATAACAATTTCAACTTGTGTTTCTTAAAAATTCAGTTTTGACCCTCAAAATTCTAAAAGCAAATACATTTTATCCTGTTTTTTAAAGTATTATAGAAAATGAAGATAGAGAAAAATACGAACATAAATTGTAGAAAATTTAGAAGACATAAAACATAAAGCACATTCATAATCCCCCCTCCCAGGCCTGTTACTGTTAACATTTGGATGTAGTTTCTCTTTGTTTACACAATTTATTGCATTATTCTGTATAATTAATATCATATTTTTGTTAACCTATAACTTAAACATTTTTTACTTGTAGTAGAAATTCTTTGTACATGAAATTTATAACAGCTCCTTCTATTGAATCCATGCACAGTAATTTAAAATAGTTTTTGAGTTTACATTCAGCCTAGAGACACTGAAATAACTGGAAAGAGTCACTGTCAGGCCATGGCAGGGGCCTAGAGGCCGGGCAGCCTGTGGCAAATGAAGCACATGCACTTTGCAGCCACACTGGCCTCCTTTCGGACCAACCTGAGGGCTTCCGAATCTCTCACCAGCGTGAAGCAAGAGAGAGCTGCTCGCCTCTTTGGAGAGGAAACACCTGTCCTGAGCTCTGTGGAGACCCGGCCCCAAAGTGCAGACCTGCGCCAGCTCATGACATCGTTGCCATTGGTCTGCAGCAAAATGTGAAAAATTACAGAGACACCCTGTCATTTGTGTCCTTTATCCTGAGACAATGCCCTTGGTCAGCTAAACTGCTGTTTCTTTTATGAAACGAAGATGATAATAGAGAATCGTTCCTTTTCTGGATCCTTCTTTGGCACATTACTTGTTTTTCAAAATCCTGCTTTGTGAAATCCAAGTCGGTGAGCAACTCTTTTGAAGGCCAGCTGTGCCCAATTCTTGGCATTTCCGCAACTGTCCCTTGCATACCTTTGCTTTCCTTGCTAACTCTTCCCCATGCTCATCCCCACCCTTGGACAGGATGGCACTTCTGTCAGGGTCCCCTGGAGCACCGCCCTCTAAGCTTTCTGGACAGGCCTCTCCACCAAGTAGAATGATTAGTTCCCTTCGTGTACTCCATTCCCTGACGGAGAGTCTAGAAGCTCCTTGAGGCTGATGATGCTCTTGGGAAGGGCACAGAGGAAGGTACACCGGTCCAGCGCACCATCTCTTGTGACCACGAGGGCATCTGTGTCCTCGGGTGTTCCTGCCGAGGTTCCTGCTGAGGAAGGTGCTTTTCCAGTCAACAGCGTAAGACTTTTACAAACAGTGTGTTCATTTCATGGGGGTTGGGGGTTGGGGGGATATGGGGAAGAGACTAGAATAAGAGCATTGACATTGCGAAGAAAACGAAATGAGTGCTGCCCTGGCTGCTGTGGTTCAGTTGGTTGAGTGTCGATCTGTGCACCTCGGGGTAGCTGGTTCTATCCCATTCAGGGCTCATGCTGGGGTTGAGGCTCCATCCCTGGTGGGGAGTGTGAGGGAGGCAGCTAATCAATGTTGCTCTCTCCCATTGATGTTTCTCTCTCTCCCTTCTCCCTTCCTCTCTCTCTAAAATCAAAAACATTAAAAAAAAAATGACTGCTAAGAACACGTGAATTACCTAGTAATTATTCAGCTCATTGCCATATCAGATGTTTCTGCTGATACATTTATTTGAGACAGTTCCCAGGTTTAAAGAGAAGTGAATTTTTTTCCTTCCCTGCTGATTCAAATGGAAGAAAAATGGGTAGTTGTGTGGGAATTTGTTTGAACCCATGTTCTCGGGCTTTCCCATTGCTTCCTTATTCACTCTAGATTAGTTTCCCTATCTCTTGCTGAGAACGCCACCAGGGAAGGAGGTGTGCCCAGGAGGGCTGGCAACAGCTCACAAGGACAAGGCCCCACATATCTGAGAGACTGGGGTTAGGGTGGGGACCTTTGAGCCTGCCTGTTCATGTCTGACCTTCAGGCATGAACTGCTGCTCTTTCTTTTTCTGTGTACATCTTTCCTGACACTGGCGACACACCTCTTCGGCCCTGTTTCCAGTCTGATAGGCATTAAGAAAAAAAGGAGGATTGTCATGCATTTGTTGACAGGGCAAGAAGGGGTTCTGTCGTCGGTGCAGATTGCTAAAATAGGAGAGCTTGGGCTGCCTGCGAGGAGGCGTTCACAGGCAACAGCCCAGCTCTGTGACTGCTCTCTGCTGTTATGAGAAAGGTCTTGTTTCCTTCACCGCAAATGACAGTGAGAGTGCTTAGTACCAAGAGAGAGAGTTATCGTTTTGCTATGCTTGCCTTTGGATTAGGGGGGAAAAATTGGATACCATCTCTTTGTTAATATCAGAACAGAATAGTACATAGAACCAGTATCAGTGGACGGACAGCCTTGCCTGTCTTTAAACTCCCTGCATAGCCAGCCAGGGAGTTTTCCTCCCACAGGCTGAGTTGCAGGCATCGGCTGCGCAATGTGGCGTAGCAAATTCACGACTCGCCCTGCTCCTTTGTGCCGCTCTCTGATGTTTCAAGTGCAGGGGTTGTCTCCTTGGCTAGTGTGTGAGCTTATGGGGGGCAGGAACCATGTCTTACTCTTTCTAACTTATTTTACTAAAAAAAGGTCTCTAATGTCAAGTAGGAATTTGGTAAGTGTGTTTTGAATGGATGGATGGAGAAATGGATGGATGAGTAAAACAGTTCCTTACACCTCATTCTGATGATACCACAGAGTCACTTTCAAGCCAGATAATGCTCACATATGCTTTCTGAGTAGGTTAAACATCAGGAAGTTAGACTATATGCGTAAAATGTTCTCTGAAGTCCATGTACAGTAGCAAGGAATCAGAAATATCCTACTTGAGTAATGATGACATGGGATGGGTTCGATAACTGGTACATTCACTTGCTCTTCTAATCAGCATCTAAAACAATGGTGCTTATGTAGCAGCCTAAAAAACACATTGAACAAAATATCATAAAAGTGACATTCCAGAGTATATGTATGCTCACAAATATTTGGGCAAACTCAGTTGCACAGCAAAAAAATAAAAAGGGAAATTCACCAAAAAAGTTATTTTTTTACTATATTGAAAAATGTTCTGTAACAAATACATCAGTTGTGAACAGTTTCAAAGTCAGAGGGGAAATACTTATTTTCTAAGACTTTTCTGTATCATGGAGATATTTTATGATTATTTTTAAAGGAAAAATAGTAGCAGGGACATAGCAACAGTATCAAGGTTGCCAGTTAACATAGGAAGAAGATGGAAAGTTCCACTTAAAATAACAGTATTTGGGGGCCACTTAGAATAGAAGACCCAAGTCTGGTAACCCCTGAGGACCTCTCTGTTCAAGAGCTTAGCGCCATCAGACTGTTTATGATGCTGATTCTTCATCTAGTAAACAGCTCATTATGTTCAGTAGACTGTTTAATAAGGCATGGAATTAGTACCCTTTCAGTACTTACTTAGTAATTAATGGCACTCAAGATAAATTTCAGTTATCCAAAAATCCAATCATGTGAAATACCTAAATATCCTGAAACTTCACAAGCCAGGCGGGTGTCTCATGTACCCCTCACAATGGTCAGGTGTGTCATTGTTCCCAAAATGTAGAAATGCTGATCAGCTGATCAGTGAGGATGTGGCTCTCTCTAACTCAGTGTTTTATAGTCAGGAGATTTCGTCGGGATGTCAGCTTCTCACCTTTGGCCTTCTTTTCCTCAGCATGGCTACTTATTTCCAACTGTGTGCTTCGATTTTTGTTGGCTTGACGATCGTGACCCTCCTGACAGGAGGTGTTTTTTGTACTGGCCATGTGACCAAAGCCATATTGACATTTCTTCGGAGGACAAAATCAAGGAATGTAGAGAAAGAACATTTAGGATGTTAGCATAGGGATTATGGTAGGGCTTCTAGGAAGCATGGGGAAGTGACATGAAGAAACGGAATACTACTCAGCAATAAAAACGTGTGGGACTCCTGACCCACACAGCAGAATGCATGAGTCTCAAAGCTGCGTGCTAAGTGAAAGAAACCGGACACAAGGCTGCACACTGGATGATTCTGTTTACGTGAAATTCTAGAAAAGGCAAAACCATAGCAACAGATCTGGTTGCCTGAGGCCTGCGATGGAGAAAGGTGCTTGACTACAAAGGGGCACCAGGGAACTTTTGGGGAGTGATGCAAATATTCTCTTTTTTATTTATTTATTGCTATCATGGTCACACAAGTGCATATATTTGCCAAAACTCATCAAACTACACACTTAAAACTAGGTGGATTTTATATAAACTCAATCTCTGTAAAGCTGTTTTTAAAAGTTAATATGGTGAAAGCTTCAGATCGCTTTTCGTGCACCTTTGAAGATGAATTAGTAACAAACCATTTTCAGTTTTGTTATGTTTTGTTGGATGTCGAGAAGACGCTACCATGCTAAATGTTTAGGAACGCCTCATCTGACATTATATGGGTTGCAGTTTGAGTGAGTGATTAAGCCACAGGGTCGGGTTATAATTTATCCCCAGCTTTGGGTTTTCCTTGTCTCCATTTCAATATGATTTCCTATTTGCTTCCAGTATTTTGGGAGGCGTGACCCCCTAGTGTCATACCCTCAGGACCCAGAGAAGCAGAGATCTCACACTTTGGCCTTGCCTCCA
Organism: Myotis brandtii; assembly: GCF_000412655.1. Classification (NCBI taxonomy): domain Eukaryota; kingdom Metazoa; phylum Chordata; class Mammalia; order Chiroptera; family Vespertilionidae; genus Myotis; species Myotis brandtii. The sequence goes on from NW_005356259.1 coordinate 8,767,516, forward strand.
GCCCTGCCAGTGCCCTGGACATTTTAGTTACCTTGTGCTCGGCCCTTCCACTTGGTGAAATGTGGATCAGTCTTGAAGGACTGTTGAGGACGGGCTTCCTTGTTTCCGAACGTTCTTGGTTCCTCCATGCCCCGTTCAGCAGTCTGTGACCTCTTTGCTTCTCCCAGTGTCAAATGTATTTTTATGTTTTAGTGGAAACTAATTATTAAAACAGAAGTGAGATTGATCTCATTTCTCCAGCTAAATAAAAAGTAAATTGAGCCCTGGCCAGTGTGGCTCAGTTGATTGAGCATGTCCCTGTGTACCAAGAAGTTGTAGGTTTGGTCCCCAGTCCAGGTTTGGGTGGATCAATGTTTCTCTCTCACATGGATGTTTCTCTCTCGCTCTCTCCCTCTCCCTTTCTCTCTCTCAAAAATCAATAAAAAATATGTTTTAAAAAATAAATTGAAAAAGACCAACCAAAATTAATTTCTAATTTGAGTCAAAATGTACATTGTACTCTTCCCTTCTTGGACTTATTAATAATGCTGGGAAACCAGCTATGATTTTTTCAACAAATTTAACTGTTTTAAATCCTCATTCTAGGATATGCTTTATTGATTTTTTAGAGAGAGGAAGTAGGGGGGGAACATCAGTGTGAGAGAAAGACATCAATTGGTTGCCTCCCACACATGCCCTGGCCAGAGATTGAACCTGCAGCCTAATAAGTGTGTGCCCCGACTGGGAATCAAACCTTTTGGTGTACAGGATAACACTCGAACCAACTGAACCATCCAGCCAGGGTTCAGCAAATTTCATTTTGATTAAAAAAAACCAACAAAACAAAACTGCCCTGACCGGTTTGGCTCAGTGGATAGAGCCTCGGCCTGCGGACTGAAGGGTCCCGGGTTCGATTCCGGTCAGGGGCATGTACCTTGGTTGCAGGCACTTCCCCAGTGGGGGTTGTGCAGGAGGCAGCTGATCGATGTTTCTAGCTTTCTTTCCCTCACCCTTCCTCTCTGTAAAAAATCAATGAAATGTATTTAAAAAAAAAAACTGAAATGGAACGATTAGGACTCTTTCTTTAATCTGTCCATTTCCTTTATTTTTTTTGGGGGGGGGGCGGGGGAGAAGTATAATTTAGAGTCTCATTTGTAATATTCATGAGCATTTTTGCTGCTAGAAGATTATACAGTGATTAAATTAAACTATGTATATATTTATTTTTATTTTTGATGTCAGCCTATTGTTTATTTGATGAACTCTTTCTTTTTTTAGTTGATGTTTTAGTCTTCTCCTCTCTCTTCCCCCTGCATTCTCCCTGTAAAGGGCCTGTGCAGGCCCTGGTGTTGCATGAGCCCAGCCTCCGTGTGATAAAGTGGTGTCACTGCTGATTGGCAGCTGGGCCTGAGACGCTGGAGCTAAACTGCAGCTCCCATTGTTTCTTGCAAATGTCTGCCTCTCAGGACTGTGGAAATTGATGACCGAATAGTGCTGTACGAATGGTGTACGTATGATTCCGGACAGAGCAGTCTGCTTTTCTTTCATGCAGTGTGCTGAGAATATATGCAAAGCTTTCTTGGTCCCATGCCCTGAACTCTTTTATTTCCTCTAATATTTCAACCTTTTACAAATCATCAGTATCTTTAATCTCACTCTTATTACCAGCTCAAAACTCAGCATTGAAGGGGAAGTTGATTTGCTGTGTGACCTTGGGTTTGAATTCCCTTATCTTAAAATTGGGAGGATAGGCCTGCCTGTACTCAGGGGATGTGGTTTAGAAAAGCTAATTAGTGATTATAAAGCAATTTGTAAACATGCTTAGCAGTGCAGAATCTGATTCAAATTCTTTCCCTTCTTTTCATGCCCCCCCCCCCCACACACACACATCAAGCACCTTTCATCTTCATGGGTTCATTTATTACTCCATTCCTTCATTCAACATCTTTTTCTTTTTTTTTTTTTAAATTAAATCTTTATTGTTCAGGTTACATTTGTTCCTCTTTTTTTCCCCCCCATAACTCCCCTCCTCCCAGTTCCCGCCCCACCCTCCGCCCTCACTCCCCACCCACTTTCCTCATCCATAGGTGCACGATTTTTGTCCAGTTTCTTCCCGCATCTCCCATTCCCCTTTCCCCGCCAAGAATAGTCAGTCCATTCCCTTTCTATGTCCCTGATTCATTATAATCACCAGTTCATTCTGTAAATCAGATTATTTATTCACTTGATTCTTAGATTCACTTGTTGATAGATGCATGTTTGTTGTTCACAATTTGTATCTTTACCTTTTTCTTCTTCCTCCTCTTAAAGGATACCTTTCAGCATTTCGTATAATACTGGTTTAGTGGTGATGAACTCCTTTAGCTTTTCCTTATCTGTGAAGCTCTTTATCTGACCTTCAATTCTGAATGATAGCTTTGCTGGATAAAGTAATCTTGGTTGTAGGTTCTTGGTATTCATCACTTTGAATATTTCTTGCCATTCCCTTCTGGCCTGCAAAGTTTCTGTTGAGAAATCAGCTGACAGTCGTATGGGTATTCCCTTGTAGGTAATTGAGTCTCTTTCTCTTGCTGCTTTTAAGATTCTCTCTTTGTCTTTTGCTCTTGGCATTTTAATTATGATATGTCTTGGTGTGGTCCTCTTTGGATTCCTTTTGTTTGGGGTTCTCTGCGCTTCTTGGACCTGTAAGTCCATTTCTTTCACCAGGTGGGGGAAGTTTTCTGCCATTATTTCTTCAAATAGGTTTTCAATATCTTGCTGTCTCTCATCTTCTGGCACCCCTATTATTCTGATATTAGTGCGCTTGAAGCTGTCCCAGAGGCTCCTTACACTATCTTCGTATTTTCGGATTCTTTTTTCATTTTGCTTTTCCGGTTGGGTGTTTTTTGCTTCTTCGCATTTCAAATCTTTGGCTTGATTCTTGCGCTCCTCTGGTCTGCTATTGGGTGTAATATTCTTTATTTCCGACCGTGTATGCTTAATTTCTAGTTGTTTCTTTATCATAGCATCGAGGGTCTCATTAGTTTTCGTGAGGCTCTCCAAAAGTTTATTGCAAGCCCTCAAAATTGCGTTTTTTAGCTCTATATCCTCCATTTCTGTCATGTTTTTTCTTTTTCTTTTTTTACAGAGCATCATCTAGGTTCCAGACACTGCTTTAGGTGATGGGGACTCAGCAATGAATGCAATTGACTGCCCTTCTGGAGCTTACATTTTAGGAGGAAAGACAGATAATAAAATGATGAAACAAGACCTGGCTTATGTTTTTAAAGGGCTGCATTGATGAGAATACACCATAGAGGCCTCTTATGTATAATATCATTTTCTCTTAACTTAAAAGGATCTGTCTGTGGTTCCAAAGACTGGACATAGGTACAGGTAATGTTTCCTCTCCTTGATACAAGGGGACACATTCAATAACTTCTACAGAGGGTAGAAGAAACAGTCTTGCCATTGATTCGTTCCTACAGTACATACCGTGTGTGTGCACCTAACACTGTGTGGTCAGTGGAACATTGTCTCCAAAGGATGTGGTCCCTGCCTGTGACGGGGAGACAGACACTCCAGCTGAGAACCCCAATTCAGTGGAACACCTGCTCTGAGGAGGAGTGTCTACTCAAGGTGTAGTGGTGAGGCCCATACCTGAGGAAGCCAGGGAAGGCTTACCCAGAGAAACAGAGAGCTGGAGCTGGACCTTGAAGGATATGGACCAGTGAGTGAAATGTACTCGTGTCAGGAGGAGCTTTCCAAGCAGGGAACAGCTCTCCACAAAGGCCAGCAGTCACAGAGCACAGCCTGGTGGCCTGTGCCAGTAGCCGTGTTTCAGTCAAGCCGGGATGTGGAGAAGGAAACATGGAGTAGTGGAAGGTGAGGCAAGACCCCAAGGGCTAGACCAGTGATGGCGAACCTTTTGAGCTCGGCGTGTCAGCATTTTGAAAAACCCGAACTTAACTCTGGTGCCGTGTCACATATAGAAATTTTTTGATATTTGCAACCATAGTAAAACAAAGATTTATATTTTTGATATTTATTTTATATATTTAAATGCCATTTAACAAAGAAAAATCAACCAAAAAAATGAGTTCACGTGTCACCTTTGACACGTGTGTCATAGGTTCGCCATCACTGGGCTAGACTGAGGGTCAGGGAAAGCCCTTCATTCTGTCTCTAAGGAGACTGCGGGCCATGGCCCAGTGACTGTATCCCAGTCACATAGCTGGATTGGGATGGAAAGCTCTCCTGACTCCCAACATGGTGCTTTTTCTACTCCCACACGGTGCCTGTAATTTTTATTCCTGAACAGAGTAAGACCAGGGCCAGGGTTGACCACCGCAGTGAATTGGGTTACATCTGATACAGCAGCGGTTCTCAATCTGTGGGTCGCCAACCTGTGGGTCGCCACCCCTTTGGGGGTCAAACGACCCTTTCACAGGGGTCGCCTAAGACCATCGGACAACACATTTATAATTACATATTGTTTTTGTGATTAATCACTATGCTTTAATTATGTTCAATTTGTAACAATGAAAATACATCCTGCATATCAGATATTTACATTAAGATTCATGACAGTAGCAAAAGTACAGTTATGAAGTAGCAACGAAAATAATTTTATGGTTGGGGGTCACCACAACATGAGGAACTGTATTAAAGGGTCTCGCGTGGCATTGGGAAGGTTGAGAACCACTGTGATACAGTCATGCAGGCTGTTCACTGCATGTACGTGTGGGGGAGGGGGGAGGGTGCTGAAATCCAACCTGCTCTCTGCCAGCCACACTGCATCCCGGGCTGAGTTACAATCCTACCCCAAAGAAGAGCCATTTCTTTTGAATAAGGGCTCTCGAGTGAGCAGGGCCCTGGGTGGCCTCCTGAGACGTACTCTGGCTCTGAGGGGCAAACACAGGGAGAAACTTCATTTCAACACCAGGACTTCCTTCTGTACTTGGCCTCTTAGTCCATGCTCGGAGCTAAAAATAGGGGTGTGGGGGGGAAGCAAAAGGAAGGATGCCCACAGTAGAAAGGTCTCATGTACTCCCTCAGGAGTACATGAGGAGGCACCTCCTCCACTGCCCTTAGGACTCATTTCTGACCCTGGGAGTCTGGGCTCCCTGCGGTCTTCCTCCTAAGTGGGGCTCTGTCAGGAGCCTCACCGGCTCACACTGCCAGGCCTCTGGCCAGGAAGTATTGCTACACAGGTGGTAGCTGTGGTCTAGTGTCTGTCACTGCAGAATCCCCAGCGATGGCGCCCAGGAATTTCAACAAGCTCCCCACATAATTTTATGGCCACTAACATTTGAGAAATTCTCTTTCTGTGTGATTTTTTCATATCCTGTTGACAAAGAAGAGGGAAAACATGTTGGAGCATCCTTCAGAAGCGAACCCAACCATTTTTAAATTAGTTTTCTTTCATTTAATAATCTACCTTGGACATCATTCATATGAGTGGTACATCTGCCTCATTCTTTTAATGGCTACATCCTATTTCACTGTGCATATATACTATAATGTACCTAACTAATATTTTTCTGACTGTGGTATTTTCTCTAACTGTAAATTCAGTAATAGCTTGTATATCATGACCGGTATAATTTTTGTCTTATTTTTAAAATGAAAGAAATTAGAAAAGAGTGTTCGTGAAATTTTCTTTTTTTTTTTTTTTCAGTTTTCCATGTGTAGGTATACTAGTTGAAATATTAAAAATTGTTTCTTAGTTCAGGCTGTGGTCAAAAGTTGGAAAGCCATAGATATAGAGAACTATGGATATTTAAAGTATCTGTCAGGCACCCAACATTGGAACTTGTGTTATCTTTCTGCGGGTGAGTTCATAATAACTGCTGAACTTACTTTATGTGGCCACATGCAAAAATCAGGACTTTAAAAAATGTATTATTGCTCAGCCAGCTTGGCTCAGTGGTTGAGTGTTCGACCTATAAACCAGGAGGTCATGGTTCGATTCTTGGTCAGGTCACATGCCCAGATTGTGGACTCCATCCCCAGTGTGGGGCATGCAGGAGGCAGCCAGTCAATTATTCTCTCTCATCATTGATGTTTCTCTCTCTCCCCCTCCCTTCCACTCTGAAATCAATAAAAATATGTTTTAAAAAATAAGAATACAAATAAAAATGTATTATTAGTTTGGCCTATGCCTTGTAGTTGAAGGCGTGCTGCATAGAAAATGCCTGGTTTGATCTTGGGTCTGTAGATACTATAGCTTAACAGTTGAATGGAGAGTCTTGTTGGAGTTCACTTGATGTTACTCTAAATACAGCCTTTTACTGAGGAAACTGGCCTGTTGGCCTCTGACCAACACCTTACAGGAATTTTCTGGCATTCCACCATGTATACCTACAGAACATCGGGCAGGTTCTTTGGCTCCACCTCTAGAGCTCAGAAAGCTGAGCCTTTAAAAGATCCTTTCCGAAACCTTCTCCTCTGGGTGTCAGGCTTCCTATGTGGGGGCTGCTTGTTCATCTTGTTTGTGAACTTAAATTTTCTTGAAGTCACATGCCTCTGAGCTGTGCCTAGATCGACTTTCTGTTTAACGTTTGACTGGGGATTTCACTGGAATAGGATACGAGCTGTGGCGACATATCTGAAGGCTGTGAATTTCTGTTCCACCCCCAATTAAAAGCTGTGACAACATAACCTGAGAGTTTTCTAAAATTGTGTGCCATGAACGGGTTTTACCCACAAATTTCAGGCTGTGAATTTCTAACTGTGCTAAAACATTTAATATTGCCTACAACCATTCAAAAAGTTCTAACAGGACAAATTGTGGCTCCCTTCCTAAATTTCTTGAATTTAGTGATTGTAAAAGATTAATATCCTTTCTAGCATTTTATTTTTCTTATTGTAGAAATGTAAAGAAGGAAAGCTGTTTTTTTAAAACCAATCCCCATGTAGGTGTTGCCAAATCACCTCTACTTCAATTCAATGTGTTGTATAAATATCATGTACTGTGTTGTTCCGTGATGTGAAAAATATTGCAAGCACCAACAGAATTTATTGGGGGCCGGATATTAAAATCACCTGTAGAGCCTCGTAAGGGCATGTGTGTTCTCTCCCCAGCCAGACCTGAATCAGAACTACAGTGGGGTGTGGGACAAGGGCCAGGCAGGCATGTGTTTCCTAGACAGTAGTAAAAATATGTTAATCATGTTTTTTCACTGTTAGTGCTCTTCTCTTTTGACACCTCAATCATGTTGCTCTCTGCCTGTTTTCTGGGCAACTGGAACTTTTAGTGACTTCATTCAACCTTTCTAGAAGCTTTCAACCTTTCCCGGTCTTCCTTTCTGCCTCCTTGTCCTGAGACAGCGGGGGCCTATATCTCCCCATTCCCCAGTGTACTCTCCGAATACCTGTGCTTGTCCCCAGGGCTGGGCCTCCTGTGTCATGGGAGCTCCTTGAGGGCAGGTGTTGTCTTCATGGTCCTCAGTAAGTCTATTGAATGAATGAGTTACTGAGTGCAGGGCAATAGGAAAAGCAATGACTACGGGCTCCCTGGCCCGCTAGCTAGTGCAGAGGGAGAAGGAATGAGCCCGTGTGAGGAGCTTCCTTTGGTCTTTTCCTAGGAAGAAAGGTTTGGCCATGCCAGAGACAGACAATGGTCCGTCAGGTCCCCAGGCAGTCAGGAGCTCACTAAAGCAGGTTCAGTGGCAGAATCTGAACTAGGATCAGGTGTCCCTATAGGCAGTTGGGCAGTTTATCTCTGGTATGAAGCAAGAGTAGCAGGGCAAGAGGTCATCAGAGCTGGGCCAAGGGGTAGTGACCCAGCCCTGCCCCGTTAGGTCTACCACAACCTAATTAATCTGTTAACTCATTTAAATATTAAATATAATAGTCCAATGTTTGGCAAATTAGTTCATGAATCAGCTCACACTTGTGAGGTTTGTCGTTTCCACGCCACTTTCATGTATGTTACCTCCTTTTAGCTTCCCGCCCACTCTGCCGCCTGCTCTGGAGGTAGGTAGTGTAGGTGCGTCTGTTCTCTAGATGTGCACACTAAGGGGAATTCACAGATGCCTGAGAGGCAAGTCTGGGAGTGAGCCAGGTCTTCGGACTGCTCACCCAGTGCTCCCTTCCCTGTTTCTTCAGAGCCTGTCAGTCTTGGCAAGTATATACTCAGCACAGCAGTGAGACCCAGGACCCTTTTTGGAGGAAACAGGAGGTGAATATTCTTCGGAGATCCGAGTTTAGATCGGAAGCCTCCTAGGATTTACAAATCAGATTTCCTTGTTCTCTTTGAAAAGTGCCTTTAGTCTACTCTGAAAAGCTTGTCATGCCTGTCAAAAGACGCTAGCGACAGGTGAACAGTGAAGCATTCTGAGAATGAGAATAAAGGGCTTTTATTAGGGAGGGAAGGCAGCGCAACTTAATAATTACTGTTGAAATAGTCACAGCAACGCCGAAGCTTCTCCATAATTTAATCTAACTTAATACTAGCTGCCGCCTCCCTGGTGGCAATACATAAATTAATTAATAGTAGGTTGGATTTGAAGCGATGGTGCTGTATTTAGGCCATTATTAACTTGTTCTCTGTGCCTTTCTGGTGTGGCTGGGTCTGTTCGTAGCTTCTGGCTCTTATTTCCATTGTGGCTTCCACCAGCATCAGGATTCTGAGAACGTGTGCTATTCTATCTGCATTTCACTCCCTTTTTGTAATAAGCACATAAGCCCTACAGAGAGGTGACACCTGCTTGACTTGTAACACGTAGTAGGGATGGTTCTGCAATACGTATTTCTCTTGAGATAGTTGTTAAGATGGTGAGTTCTGAGTGGGATTACCCCAGACTGAACTCTGGCTCTACCACTCACTACTGCATGACCTTGGGCAAGGTGTGGAACTATCAGGAAAATGAGTAATAATCGTATCTACCCCGATAGGTTGTCGAGACAATTAAGTGAATTAATACATCTAAGGTTCTTAGAAGAGGACCCATTGTGTTCTAAATAAATATTGGTTAACACTAGTAATGGTGCCCCCTCCGCCAGTCCTCAGTTGCTCTTCATTCCCAGGATGCAGACATAATAACGTTTTGCGTGTCACCAAGTCACTCGCATTTGCCAGATGGAAAAGGACCCACATTGGCCCTCCTGAGTTCCTGGCTGCACTGCAGAAGCCACTCACCCGGTAACCACTGAGAAACAGCCTCAGCAAAGAGGGGAGGGGATTCTGAAAGCATCTGCATCTACATCTTGGGGATACGCAAGTAACGAATATGCATAACTCATTTGAGAACTCGGCCACCATTCCAGGGAGACAGGGACTTGCAAGGAAGAGCTTCTGCTGCTTGTGATAAATGCTGTTGAGGAGCTCGGTGGAGTCATGGGCAAAAGTGCTTCTGGTTTGCTGCAGGCCTCTTGGCCCCAGTAGGCTTCACCCGCTTGGTTTGGGATGCCACAGGCTTGTGCAGGGCCCTGGAGCAATTGGTGAGGTGGCGTTGGCTGCTGAGAAAATGCTCCATCTCAGCAGCCCATTGGCCTCATGCCTCTAGTCCAGCCCTCCTCCTGCTTTCCGTGGAGTTGGGGAGAGGTTGCTGTCATGTTGTTTCCCTGTGGGACCCCGAGAGGCCAGGCAGTACAGCTGTCTGCTGTGGGCTTTGGGAGGGATGTCCTGAGTCTCAGGTCAGCCCCACCACTGTGCTGAGCAGTCTCAGGCCAGTCACTGTCCTCCTCTGTGCCTCAGTTGCGCCACCCATAAGATGGCATCAGGATGCCTAGCCTGCCGGGTTGCTGGTCAGTAAAGTGCTTTCGCACAGGGCCCGACACAGAGTAAGCGTGTGGCACCTGCCATTATTCCTTTCTGGCCTCCAGCCTTGTCTCCTACAGACTTCTGGTGTGTACAGCCATCTGCCTCCGGCCCTCCAGCCTGTCCTGTCAGCTCACTGCCAGCTCCCTCAGGGCCATTCTCAAGACCCAGCACCTATGGGAGCCTCTGGGCAGTTCCTTAGCATCATACCCCTGTGCCTGGACAACTTGTGTCAATATTGAGTCTTTTCATTAAGTATTTTAACTGCTATCCCTACCAGTCTTTCTCCCTAACTAGACTGCAAACCCATGGAGACAAGGCCGCTGCTACCTCTGAGATTCTGGCGTAGACTGCATTGGCCAGTGTACGGCAGGTTCTCATTAAACTTTGGTGGGTTTGAGCTGTCCAGTCCTACCATATATTCAACTCTCTGCTTAAGGCACACCATGACAGCCACCTCAATGGAGGTGTTATTTCTATCTCGATTTTAAACACACTGCTGTTTCTAGACTCATCCTTGCTGGACGGGCACAGGCCATATCCTTGTACATATCCAGGTCATTTCTTTTCCTTCTCAGGGGAGGTCGGCTTATCATTTAAGAAATCACAAGAGGTAGAGCCAGGATGGTTCAGTGGTTGAGCATCAACCTATGAACCAGGAGGTCACTGTTCCATTCCTGGTCAGGGCACATGCCCAGATTGCGAGCTTGGTCCCCAGTAGGGGGTGTGCAGGAGGCAGCCAATCAATGATTCTCTCTCATTGATATTTCCATCTCCCTCTCTCCCTCTCCCTTCTTCTCCGAAATCAATAATATATATATATATA
>NW_005356259.1:8779149-8795717 GCF_000412655.1 Myotis brandtii
TTTATTTACCTTCTATAATTGAAACTTTGTTGCTTTGAGTGGAGCTCAGAGCCCGCCGCAGCAAGTGGGAAGCTTGGATTCCTCCATCATTGGGGCAACCAAGCCTCCTGCTTGCTCCAGCTCTGTGGCTGCTGGTCGCCATCTTGGTTGGATTAATTTGCATATAGTTGCTCTGATTGGCTGGTGGGTGTGGCTTAAGGCATAGCGAAGGTATGGTCAGTTTGCATGTTTGTCTTTTATTAGTGTAGATATATATAATCTTTTTAAAAGAAATCACCAAAGGAAGAAAAAGTTTAGTGTAGTGGACTTACAGTTAGAAAACAGGGTTCCACTCTCAGATCTACCACTTATTTTTAGCTGTCGCCCTCAAACACATCTCTTAAATTCACTGTGTCCCAGTTTCTTCATCTGTAAAATAAAGTGAGTTGTAAGGGCTACATGAAATAAAAAATGCAGGCTGTTCGGCACAGTACCTGGTGCATGAACTTGTAGTCATTAGTCCCTGCTCAGATTATGAGCTCTGTTGTTGTTATGTTGTTCGGCTTCCATAGCAGCAGTGTCGATTGGCAGTGCTATCCATACATTGCGGGAAAATGAATATTTTTCCTGAAATGAAATAGAATGGAAAAAGGTATTTGTACAGTTGCCAATTTCAGCAGCTTGCAGAAACTTCATAACACGGTGTTGCTTAAAATAAGAGAGCCGGTACAATAGCACGAGATGCTAATACAGAAGAGGACTAGAGATGAATCTGTGGATAACCTCCTTCTACCTAGATACGTAGATAAACACAGAGGATTTTATGTTGGTACCACTTAGCCAGCATACCACCAGGTTGTTTATAAGCGTTTTGTCTTGGAGTTGCTGTAAATGTCACTGAAAGGAGGGTTTAAGAGGCATTTTACAGTGAATGCTCTTTGCTATTGATCAGACTTAAAAAGTACTTGTTTCTTTTGAAGCTCTCTTTTGCCCTTGAAAACATCTCCTCCACGTTCTTCAGAACAGTTCCTCGAAACGCCGTCCCCAGATGTCCACGTGTGGGGGGTGTTCATCAGATAAGATTTTGGCAGAAAGTCCTGAGTAAAGTTATTTTGCTATAAATCCAGGCCCGTTCTGATTAAAATAGCCCAAGAACATGCAGCTACAAGCATGTGGCAGGGTGCCGTTTGCTCTTAGAAGCAATTAACCGACATAAGAACAGTTGTAAAACTTGTAACATGTGGCCGCCCCTACAGCTTGAACAGTAAACTCTGTGCCACATGGCGAAAGCTCTGCCTCATATCTGCCTTTTCATTAGTGTTTGTAGTAGCAACACAGTTCTGTTGTTAGGTATGTAGCCTGTTGAGGAGAGAGGACCCTTCAGTTTGGGGGGAACACAAACATTGGGCCTAGAACTTTCCATGTTGAAATTTCTGTGTTTAATTTTCACTCACACTGGTGTGTCTGTGTGTGTGTGCAATGCAACATGTGCCTGTTTGGGTTTCAAATAGTCTATCTCTCAATAGTAAATGATGACATTATTTTATAAGGAAACATTAGTGCCTTCGACTTACCCAGTCATCACTTAGAAAAATTGTTACCTGCAGACAGGATAGTTCATTTTGCTTTCTTCTGAGTAGCAGTGGAAGTATCATTCATGCATCCGGGCAGTGTCTATTGAGGGCCTGTAATGTATAAAGCGCTGTGTGGGAGGTAGGAAGAATCAGACCTGAGTGCTACTCCTCAAGGTACTTACAATCCAGGAGAGTGAATATGCATATAAATAACTGTAATACAAAATGAAAGATGATAAATGATAGTGTAAACAAGGATTGGACAATATACTCTTGGAGTTACAAACCTACACACGCACATATATACACGTTTCAATCCTCTGTTCTCATATCCTTGAGAAATTCCCTAACGATGGAGCTTATATTGTCACTATAGGTCCCCAAATAAAAATCATTTTAGACTGGGCTCTTATTGGGGGTCCTGAGGAACCAGGGTCATGTTGTATTTCTTCAGTGAAAGAGAGTTACTGGTAAGTTTAACACAATTCTAACTCTGGAATTTAAGAGCATATATGTTTACTTAAAGGTTTTCATTGGATATGATTTTGATGCTTTTTATAATGGAGAAATCTCCAAATTTAAAAAAAGAGAGGTAGTGTTCCATATGTTTGTTAAAGTTCTTTTTGGAACAAACAATATTGAGAGCTTACTACATGCCAGGTACAGAGTAGAGGACAGTGAGCAAGAGGTTAGAATCCCACTTTCATGAAAACTTGGGGTTTAGTGAAAAGATGGGTGATGTACAATTAAATAAATGAACAAGATAGTGTTTCTGATAGGCCTAAGTGTTAAGGAGGAAATAAAATAGGCAGTGGGAACAATACAAAACGGACAGTTGTATATGAATTTTGTTCATAATACAAAATAGAAGGTGCTAAATGGGTCAGAGAAGGCCCATTTGAAGAGGTGAAATTTATTCTGAGATCACAGGGATGCACAAGACTCTCCAGAAAGAAATCTGTTCTTGGCAGAGGTAGCAGCAAGTGCAAAGGCCCTGAGGTAGAAACAAGTCAGCCTGTTCAAGGAACAGGAGGAAGCTTTGTGTGGCTGGAACATTGTGAGTGAGGCTGAATAGGGAGGTGGGGTGCTGGTAGGCCACAGTAAGGAGTTATCACAGCAAATAGTTCCAATAGCAAGGCTAGTGCACAAAAGTCCATTTATCTCAAATTGAAGCTGAACTCTAGTATTAATACTAGGTTGGAAACCAGGTTCTGAAAGCATTGCTGCCAGGGAAAGAGAAGAAGAAGAAGAAAATTTCTGTTTCCTTTTCTGATAGATTTTAAAAAGTAAACACACCTTGTACATTGTCTGTGTCATCATCTTGTTATCTTACCTCTTTAAGCAGCAGGTGTTCTTTTGATTCTTTAATGTTCTTCCCCATTGTGGTCCCCCTTCTCTGTTATATCCCTACTAGAGGCCCAGTGCACGAAATTTGTGCACGGGGGCGGGAGGGTTGTCCTTCAGCCCGGCCTGCACCCTCTCTAATCTGGGACCCCTTGGGGGATGTCCGATTGATAGGGCCTAAACCAGCAGTCAGACATCCCTCTCACAATCCGGGACTGCTATCTCCTAACCACTTGCCTGACTGCCAGCCTGATTGCCCCCTAACTGCTCCCCTGCTGGCCTGATCGCCCCCAACTGCCCTCCCCTGCTGGCTTGATCACCCCCAGCTGCCCTCCCCTGCAGGCCTGGTTGCACCCAACTGCCCTCCCCTGTGGGCCATCTTGTGACCATCTTGTGGCGGCCATCTTGTGACGATGTCGTGTGAGGGTGTCACGCGACGCCACATAGGCTTTTATTATATAGGATGGTCCTTCATTGTCTTGCAGTTCACCTTTCTTCCCCTTTTAACAATTCTCAATTAAAACTCTCATTTCTTTCAGGCAGCCAATTACAGCTGGTGGCCAGAGAGCAAATCTGACCCCTAGAGTGAATAAAAAGTGATATGTTTTCTGGCCTGCTTATAGAATTATTTGTCTTTTTAGAAGAGTGTTTGTTAAACCAAATGAACCTCCTATTTTTAATGAATCAGATGATAAAATAGAGATGAGTAAACAATTTGAGAGGCTTGGAGGATGACATTTTTTGGAAAGGGGAGACCCAGCCTTGCTTGCTTGGGAGTTTGCCTCTGTGGTTAAAGCAGGGTCTGCTTTTTATGGCTTCTTCCTCTCCTCCACTCGCTGATTCTCTCAGGGTTTCTGTGTATGTCCATCAAGATTCTTTTGCAGCACAACAGGAAGTCCCATATGTGGGAGAAATGTGCCGGGTCAGAGATGGGTTGGGGGGTGAGGGTGGGAGAGTGGGGGCTCTTTGGTTTCATCAGTTGTTTGTCAATTGAATATGAATTGAGAACTAACTATACACAGGTATTTTATTTGGGAAGTTGCACCTGCAGTTGGGGGATACAAAGAATGGAGGATGGTTGACCTTTGTTCCTGTGTATGTTTCACTTGCACTCTGTTCATGCAGATGGAGGCAGGGAAGTTCTGCATCATGGTAATGCTGAAAGGCCAGCATCACACAGAAGATCACTCCGGGCTCCTAATTAAAATTATGGCTGGGAATTGCTTCCTTATGCGTAGCTCAAATTGCCTTCACAATCATTTCACTTTATAACTTTTAGTTAATCCTCTCCTCACCACCCTCAAGAATCCCTTCCTCGTCCTTGAAGTTGACTCCTTTGAAATCTTTATGGGCAGTCCTGGTTCCCCCTGAGCTATGGGTATCCTGATACTTTGTTCCCACAAGGCCTCAAGTTTGTAAGCAAAAACAGTCTTCGCTCCCTCTTCTCCCATTGCACTTTTAATGAGTTCTGGGTCTGGAACACGACTGGATTTCATGTTGCGGTCAGTGTTATAAATTAGCGGAGCCTTGCTGATCCTCATTCTCCCTAATGAATTCGTTGCTAACTGTCTTTCAGGCCAAGACTGCCACATACTGTTTACCCTAATTAGTATTCTCTAATGGTAATCAGGTGACCAATAACTCACAGGTTTTACAAAATGAGCACTTATTATTCCATTTCACCAGTTTTAGTAGGAAAATTACATATAATGATATTCTCCTTGGGATTCCAACTAAGAAGTGTTTTTTTAGCCAAGAAACATCTGATCACGAGAACAGTATGACCAAAGAATTGTGTTTTTTAATCAATATTGTATGTGGTCAGCCCCGGACCCATGTGTTCCAGGTGAGATTGCTTAGTACAATAAATTTGAAGGTTTCCGTGTTGAATTTTTTCTCGCATTGAATTTTAAGAATTGCAGCAAACAGTAGTACATTGAGAGAACCATGCTGTTGCTTCAGTAGAGGAAACCTTTGAGAAAGAATGCCCATGGCAAAGCCACAGCTCGGTTTTCCAACCCGGAGATTAGAAAAATCAGGCAATATTTGATTCTCTAAAAGAATGGTTACAGAACTCTTAGCAAATTGTAGGATACTGCTCTGGGATAAGCTCTGCAGATTTGTGGTTGGTGCTGAGAATGCTTATGTTGGTCATTTGTTGAATGAACAAAAGAATGTTGTGTCCTTGTGTCCAGAGCTTTGTCAATATATGCAGAGGGCAGGGTGGAGGGGCCAAATATCTGTCTTTTTTGCTTGTTTTCTACAGGAAAAAGGGAAGGAAAATGAGATGATAATTATAATTTTCAGGATGTTTAAAATTTTTATAACCATCTAGTGCATACTGTGGTATTATTTATGTAAGGAGAGAAGATTGTGGTGAAATAAAACATGCTTTGGAAAGGGCTGGCCAAACTTTCATTATTTCCCTAACCTTGGGTACCAAGAGGAAAGTTGGTTGTGCATAGTCAGGTCATTTATATAGATGCTTTTGTTGAAGTGACCGAGAACAGTTTTGAGGGCTTTCTGTCCTTGTGAATGTACAAATCACAGACCTACAGTTCAGTCATATTTTACTTAGGGTGCTCAGTCTTACAGAAACGATTGAGCAATTTTTAATGGTAAGAATAATTAGGCCAGAAGGGATCAATGGGGGGTGGGAGGGAAGGGGACATATGTGTAATACATTAAACTAAAGATTTTTTTTAACACAGAATAATTTGGCTTAGAAACTATTGTGATAGGTCAGGGCATCTTAAAAATTTTCGGTTACAAATTCCCTCTCCCCTCCTCTCTGAACTCAATAAAAATATATTAAAAACTAAAAATAAAAAAAATTTTTTCGGTTACATTAAAAACTTAGAATATCTGATGTCAGGTCTGGGAATTTTTGTTTCCAGTCATGGTGGGTTCTTTGACTTGATGATGATAAGCCCAGTGTGTGACCATGCCCATCACTCTCAAAGAGCTGTTACTCGAAGAATTCCCACAATAGATCACTTTGACTTGGCATGATCATAGTAAGGAATCCTGGGGTGGGATTCAATTGTAAAGCAGTTCTCAAGCCAAATATTATATGGTTAAATTATTCCCTGTTCTTTGGCCCACCACGCATACATTTTGTATTCTGTCCAATCTCCTATTGTGTTCAAAAGATTAAGGGATGTGGTGGGAGGACTACGAAATGGTGAGTGAGCACCGTGTCAGAGAGCTAGCTCCCACCTGGACTTTGGATGACGTTGGAGTAGTACTTTAGAGCTTCACATGTATTATCCCACTTGGCCCTTGGAAATCAGCAACACAGATATTATTTATTAGCATCATTTTCCAGATGAGGGAACAACATACAAAAATGAAAGGGTTTACTTAAGTTTGCATGGCTACTAAATGTTGCAGCTATTGCAGGCTCTCTGATAGCGGGTCCTATAGGGAGTGTGAATGTGGCCTAGTCACATAAACTCATGTTTAAAAAATATGCAAGTATTTGCTTTTCAAGTTATGGTGTGTGTATTCTGTGAAATGCATTTATGTTTTGACCACTTCCTGGTTGAATAGAATTAAAGTTTACAGACTCTCAGGGCATGTAAAAAAAATGTTTGGTCTCAATTTTATTTCAGTAGAGTCTTTTAGCCCCCTTTGAATTCAATTAGAAAACCTTGGTCTAATAAATTTTATTAAAGTAAATACTTTGTTATATTAATACACTGTATATATGTCTACAGGCCTTCAAGTAATGTATATACATTCATTAAAATGAACTAATGAACTAATAAAACTTACTAATAAACTGTATCTATGTTAAATCATTGTAATAAAAACAATAATGAGATTTTTAGCATACTTATACAAATGGTACAAATATTTGTATTTATGCAGTGGCCACATGAATATAATTTTAATTTCTTGATTAAAAAACAACCCTTAGACAGTAAAGTTAATGTTTAGACCTCTGTCATTTTATACTTAAAAGAATCAAGGAATGGTAGAAGGATTTTGACAGTGTTTTTAGATATAAAAAACACATCATACAATAACTACATGTACTCTGTCCCCACTATTTAAATAAAAAGTGTGTGTGTGTGTGTGTGTGTGTGTGTGTGTGTGTGTGTAGAGTCAGCAAGTTATCTGAAAGAATATAATGCACTAAGTAATCTCAGCTGGCAGGACTGTATGTATTTTTACTTCCCCCCTTTTGCTTTTCCATTTTTCCCCCCAAAGAACATGTGTAATTTTGTAATCAGAAGAAGTTACTTCGTCAAAAGTTACTTTAATGAAAGATATACAAACTTCTTCTCAGCTACAATTCTCCAACTTTGACACACACATAGAGAAAAAAGGAACTTGTAGTACTTTTGCTGTAGTATTGCTTTATTTTCCTGAGTGAAAAAAACACCTCTCTCATTACCCCTTTTTAATACCCCTTGGAAGAAATTACCATGTTGGTAATTTAACTACAAATCACCCAGATGTGCTTATTCAACAGGCAGAATGCTGGACCCCAATTTACATGAATCAAATGTTTGGTAAAGGGGCCCCAAAATTTGCATTTTTATCAGGCATCACAAATTATTCTAATGCCCAATTCATTTGAGATTCACTCTTCTGTTTAAAGCATCTCCTAGATTCTTTTTTTCATCTTCAAAGTTGTTGAACGGATGCCCACACACATTCATTTTATTGTCAGGAACACTAAGAGATTAAGTGTTCTCTCTTAATATAAGAATTTGATGGAGTCATTTATTCCGCAAGGATTTTTGGAGTATTTACAGCGAGTCCTCCTTTAAGATCCTCTAGTCGCCACCCTAGGGAGCACCTGTGGTTTAGGACAGAGCCCTGACAGTGTTGGAATGGGTCCAGGAAGAGAGACTAGATCCCACAACTCAGTGACTATCAGACCCTCTCTCAGAAGGCTACACCAAATGAGTTTCCTAAAGAGTAACTATCTTTCTTCTTTTCATTTCTCTCTTAGCTGGAACAATTGGTTATTTTAAGAAATCAGTAAATCAGCATCTTGTGTCCTGAGTGGTGCATTCTTTGGAAAAAGTTACTGTGTCAGGAATTCACACAAATTAGTGTGTTTATTTTGAATGCATGCCATCATGCTGAAGGTACAGTGCAAAGATCCTCGGTTTGCTGTTGATTGAAATAATCTGCAGCAAGTTAGTGCTAAGCATAAACTCAGAGACACACCATCTTGCTGAATTGGCTGGGGAAGGTGGCTCTCTAATTTAGCTTGCGTAGAACCACCTGGACGGCTTATTAAAACACAGATTTCTGGGCCCAATGCCAGATTTCTAATTCAGTGAGTATGGGGCTAGGCCCCATAATAGGCATTTCTAATAAGTTCTCAGGTATTGCTGATGCTGCTTCCAGAACCCAGGCCTAAAAGAAACATCTTAGCAACTCATACTGCAGTCACATGTATAACCTGTTGATTTTTAACTCAAAATTTTATAAAGCTTCCTTGAACTGGCATTAGATGCTGCAAATAACGGGGAATCCTCTTTTGAATAGAGTGGGTGGCCACTTTTTTTCTTTTTGACATTTGTCTCCACTTTGATGAACTAAACTGTTGGGCACTTTTATTTTCTTTTTAGACTCCCAGCTTAATGAGGTTCTAGTGATATTTCTCTTTAAGAGTCAATAGGAATTAAGGCAAAGCCTGGTGAAATGTTTATATTACCCTATTTTTTAACACTTCCTGAAATCTTATGTGTTTCTTGACTTCTCTCTCCCCTTCACTAAGGAGGTGAAGATAGGAATTTTTTTCTTATTCACCACTGTCCAGCACCTAGGTCATTGCCTGATAAATTGTAATCCTATATAATAAAAGGCTAATATGCAAATTGTCCCCTCCAGAGTTCGACTGCTCGCCATGACATGTGCTGACCATCAGGGGGCAGCGCAGAATGAAGGAAGGCCCTGGCCGGCAGCCGGAAGGCCCCAATCGGCCCTGATCACTGGCCAGGCCTAGGGACCCTACCCATGCACAAGTTTCATACACCGAGCCTCTAGTCTATATATATAAAAGGCCAATATGCTGTGTCCCTCCCACCGTACAACCGGTCACTATGACACGCACTGACCACCGGGGGCAGATGCTGAACACAGGAGCTGCCGAGCTGCAGTGACTTGGCAGCGGCGGTTCTTGGGGGATGCACCCCGAGACCAGAGAGGAGGGAGCCCAATTCCTCATGGGGCCCTGCGATTCCACCTTCGGCCGTGGGTTATGTTGTTGCTGGGGCACTGTCGGCCCCGAATCTGGTTTACTGCACACTTGTGTTTGCATTCCACACCCTGTATGACAGCAACTTTGCAGAGTGCCCTCTCTCACTCCAAGACCCCGCTTAGGGGATGTGAAAGAGCCGGTTTCGGCCTGATCCCCATAGGCCAGACCAAGGGATCCTGCTCACTCCACAGACGCCAGGGAGGGACCACGGGAAGTTGGCTCCAAGGTATGTCCAGCCCATCTTGTTCAGTCCCGCCCCGCAGGCCACCTTCCATTTAATTTCCTTTCAGTGTGTACAGATCTATGCACCAGGTCACTAGTTATGCCATAAATACGTGTTGCTTGAGTAAATGAAAGCATAGCAAGCACATTGCTTTTGCTTGGAATGGTGTATTATTACGGTGGCTTTGGAGCCTGATGGTGATTTTGAGGGGCTACACCCTTCCTGTCCCTATAGGTGTCTCTTCTTGGTGCCTCTATTGCCGGAGCTTCTCTTGAATTGCAGGACAAGGCTGGAACGAGGTTGAAGGAGTGCTTTATTTGGCAGTTTTGAAGGGAATTTGTCTACGTGGCCTCTGATGGAATCATCTAAAGGTCTGGTATTACTTGCAACCAGACCAACTTTTCTTTGTGTTGGGTTGACAAATCCCTTGCATCCTCTGATTGAACTGTAAGCTGAAAGCACGAGAAACAATTATAATGTGATTCAGCAAAGCCAGGCTATATATCATTTTGTTAGTTTATCTAACGATTGCACTGGTGTGTGGGCAGTGGTAAGGTGAGACAGAGAGGACAGGTAAAGGAAGATGGCAGCCCAGGTATCTTGCAGTTGGTCCAAAGGGAATATTTTTTTAAAAAAATATTTTTATTGATTTCAGAGAGGAAGGGAGAGGGAGAAAGAGACAGAAACATCAGTGATGAGAGAGAATCATTGATCCCCTGTCTCCTCACACCCCACACTGGGGATCCAGCTAGAACCCTGACCTCCTGGTTCATAAATTGAAGGTCAACCACTGAGCCAAGCCTGCTGGCCTGGCAAAGGGAAATTCTTAATTCTGATGCTTGGAACACCAGAATGATGTTGATCACGGGATCTTTTTGTATCAGCATTATCAACATTTACATTCACTTTACACATTGGATTTGCATCTGAAAAGACCAACTATAATCAACATTTAAGGGATAATACTTATATTTGCATATGATTGAGCAGACGTGTTAAGTCATTTTAGCTGGCTGTTGCTAGGAAACCAATTAATAATGCTCTACATTTCATTAAAAATTGGGTTCTATCTTTGCTTTCACTTAACTTCACATTTACTGAGCTGCTTATGCTCCCTCAGTAAATTGTGACAGATAAATGATCGTTTTTACTAAATTTACTTCTGTGATTACAGTTGTTAGTCATATCTGTCAATACAACTTCAAAGCTTTTTAAAAAATGTTTTAGTGAGGAAAACTGAATTTTAACTGTTAATCATTTTTTTTCCTCTATAGCTTATGGGAACCTGAGTCATATTTTTGTAAAGGTTTCACGAATTGTGGGTTAACACAACAGCAATTAAAGCAGTCATCCCTGCTCCATAATTGCACCTTCCCAGTGTGGTGACTAATAATTAGAATAGTCGTCATTATTCAGAAAGTGACAGACAGCTGATTAGGCATTCAGCCCATTTTGTTTCTCTCTGTTTTTCCATGGCTTGTGGGCTAGGCCAGGATCTGTCCTTCCTGCAGTGCAATTAAAATTTTCTTGACAATTTTACATAATAGACTCCTGCTCTTATGAAGAGAAAATACATTTTCAGCCCAGTAGAAGTGCCTCTTTGAACCAATCACTGGGCAGTTGTATTTAAATTGTAATGACATTTTGCAGTTTAGCATTTTGTAGTATTGATCGGGTCCAAATGCTCATTAAAAAGCAAATTAGTTCCTATTCACATCTGTTTCACAGTATTTCAATCAGGTTACTTGGGTAATGCATACAAATTCATCTGGTTCTTCAGTTTGACTCACAGGGCGATCTTGCCCTTTCTCTGAGGGATAACTAGGAAGACAGGAATTTGGAAGCAGGTAGCCCTGGAGTTAAGTTCTGCTCCAGCCCCTTGATTCTGTGGCTCTGTGCCTCAGTGTGCTCATTTTTCAAATAAAGAAAAAAGGATGGCACTGGAGAGAAGACAGCAGCTAGGATTGTAAAGAGTGGGGCGGCGCCCTAGCCGGTTTGGCTCAGTGGATAGAGCATCAGCCTGCAGACCGAAGGGTTCCAGGTTTGATTCCGGGCAAGGGCATGCACCTTGGTTGCAGGCTCCTCCCTGGCCTGGGCCTTGGTCAGGGCTAATCAATGTGTTTCTCTCAAATTGATATTTCTCTGTGTCTTTCACTCTCTCTTCCACTCTCTCTATAAAAATCAATGGAAAAATATCCTTGGGTGAAGATTAACAAAACAAACAAAAAAAAAGTGGGGCAGGCAATGGGTACTTGCAAACATCCCTTCTTTCCCTCAAGAGCTGCTTAGGCACTGTATTAGTTTGCTTGGGCTGCTATAACAAAGAACCACAGATTGGTTGGCTCAAACCATAGAAGTTGATTTTCTCACAGTTCTGGAGACTAGAAGTCCAAGATCAAGGTTTCCACAGGGATGGTTTCCTCTGAGACCTCTCACCTTGGCTTGTAGGTAACCATCTCCTCCCTGTTTTCATATGCTCTTCCCTCTGTGTGTGTGGGTCCTGATCTCCTCTTCTGAGATAAGGACACCAGTGAGATTGGATTAGAGCCCACCCTACGGCCTGGTTTTAACTAAATCACCTCTTCAAAGGCCCTATCTCCAAATGCAGTCACATTCTGAGGTATTGGGGGTTAGAACAGTGATTCCCAAAGTGGGCGCTACCCCCCCCCCCCCCAGCGATCCAGGGGGGCGGTGATGGCCACAGGTGCATTTGTTTTCTTTTTTTGTATTACCTTTCTATTCTGAGTTCAATAAATAGTTTCATAATTTCAAACTTCAATGTTTCTAATTTACACCTTTCTTTACTATATTTTATGAAAAAAAAGGTAGAATTAATACATACATCTTTCTGTTTAATTGCTATTATAATTTTAAAAAAATTAATTTCCAGGGGGCGCTGAGTAATATTTTTTCTGGAAAGGGGGCTGTAGGCCAAATAAGTTTGGGAACCACTGGGTTAGAACTTGAACATAAGAATTTTGGGGGACACAATTCAGGTCATAACGGGCACTAACCAAGAACTGGCACCAACATAACTTGCTGTTGCTGTCTCCAGTCCACTTGGTTTGGGTCTACTCAGTGGTCAAAACATCAACTGAAAAGGAGTCAGGAAATGGGATTTGGTTGTGACTTTTCTGGTTAGGTCACAGTTTATCAGAAACATTCACTAATACTTAACACACACACCTTTATTTTTGGTTCTTATATCAACCTTTGTAAATATATGCTAAGGCCACTTTTCATGACCTCAGTAATACATGAGGGTCATCAACCTTAGGATCTTAAGATCCTTATTTTTACCCTTCATTGTTTCCAGATGTGGCTATACACATTGTCGGTGATAGGTATAAATGTCCATTTCCCTTTTGAAATGAATTGTGGAGAAGTGTTTGACTCTGAGGTGGCTTGTAGGAGTCAGGCTCTCGGGCCAATACACAAATGGGCAATTGGAATTCAGTGACATAAATACTATAGAGAAGGTCATTTATTCATTCAGCTAATACTTTTTATACCTACTGTGTGCCTTTGAGCTAGTCACTGTGGTTGCAATGATAAAGAAAAATGGCCTGAGCAGGAAAGGCATGTAATGTGAAGGTGTGAATAACGCTGGGGATGGGGATAGCTTTCCTGGTTCACCTGAGATCTGAAGGGTGGTGAGGCTTAGTTTGATGATGGTTGCGCAGTAGGGGCTGTGGTGCTGGGGGTGGTCATGAGTTGCAACATTTCAGGAGAGCAGACTGCATGTGCAAAGGTCTGGATGTAGAAAGGAGCTCAATGTGGAAGGCAGGAACTGAGTAGAGGGCAGGGCAGCTAGAGGAGGGTGCAGTAAAGGAGGTGTGGTGGGAAATATAGCTGAAAATCCTTCTGAGAAGACTGGGGGAGTTGGAAAAGGCTTCCTAGGGATGTGACAGCTGTAGCTTTAAGTATAAATATAACTTTTTCCCTGGTAGATCAAAGGGGGAGCATTTTTAGACAGAGAGGGTATCAGTAACTTGGTATGTTCAGTGTGTCTGAAATGTCACTTATATGAAGGAATCCCATCATTCCAGTTCATGGAAGGTCATACTTCAGTGGGTTAGGCTAATAGAAGTTTGCTAGGTTTGCCATATTTTGATGTGTCTGCCTACACCTATGCAGGGACTCATTACTAAGTAGAGGATGAATGAATGAATGCTCTGTTACTGAGTGGGTGGTGCTCCAGGGTTGACCTAACCTTAGAAGCAGTGGCACATTAGTGTGACATCTGTCCAGGTCTGGTGAACTATTGGAAGCTCAGCTGCACTGACATCTTGGGCCCTGCGGTCCCCCAGCCTGTGTCTCTTCCTCTTCTGCGGATCTGGGAGGGCTCCTTAAATCCTGCTCACTGGCCCAGTGTCACTTGAGTTGCCAGAACCAGTCCCAGCTGGAAGCAGGAGAGACAGAAAGAGCCCCAGCCTACGGTGTGGGTCAGCAGTTCCTGTTAGGCTGACCTGGGTCGCAGTGGCCCAGTTCTGATAGGCCTCGTTCAGATCATCACATCAGCTGAGCCACAGAACATGTTCCAGACATGGTGGCCAGTCCGGGGATGGGGTGGTGGTGGGAGATGTGCTGTCTGCGGGTGGTGGTGGTGGCGGGGGGCGTTATGGCATGGGAGGAAAAGCAGGGCCAGTAGATTTGGGGCACATTGGAGAAGACTGATGGCTGTATCTCAGATGGAAGAACTCACGTTATTTGGTTTTGGCTCAGGCATGAATCTGTCTCTTTCCCCAAAGAAGCTAAAATCAGAAGATTTCAGATAGGTGCCTAGAATTTTTTTTCCTGCTTTTAACAATTCATTTACTTTCATAGAAATTAACTTGCTGGCGACAGTAGATTTGGGGCACATTGGAGAAGACTGACGGCTGTATCTCAGATGGAAGAACTCATGTTATTTGGTTTTGGCTCAGGCATGAATCTGTCTCTTTCCCCAAAGAAGCTAAAATCAGAAGATTTCAGATAGGTGCCTAGAATTTTTTTTCCTGCTTTTAACAATTCATTTACTTTCATAGAAATTAACTTGCTGGCTGCTGTAGGAAGTCTCTATATTTCAAAAGTTTTCAGCAATGAAGGAATATTCTTTGATTTTGAAAACTAAGTTTTTTCTTTTCCTTGTGAATATTGTCACCAATCTCCCCTAAAGGTCCAAAGATAGCTGGAGAAGGAACTATTGATGGCTTCCAAGGTTATGAGATTCAGCTATGCCGAAAGGCTACGACTTGGAGGGGTTATTATAAATTGAGTGCGCAGATTTACTTGTGAATAATGGAACAGCAGCCTGAAACAACATCTGCAGGGCAATTACCTCCAGTCTAATTTGATGAGCATGGGCTTCATAATCTGTGGCCAATTAAGTACTACAAGTTCTTCTGGGCCCCACAGAGAGACACTGACCATGGCTCACTCTTATCTATGCCGGCCACATGTGCATGACTATGCTTTATTAAATGTGACTTTTTCCAGTTCAAGCAAAGGATGAACGAGCCTTTCACTTCCAGGAGATTTCAGGAAACCTTAATGATCACACGTTTCCCTGTGAGTTTCGATGACTTGTGGGGTGGAAATCACTTGGACACAGGGGAATGGAAATGGGGCTTATTTAAAATCCTGGCATGCATACATCATGCTACATCTCATGACTTCGAAGATGACTTCTAGACTCTACTAGCCTGCTCCAAATCCAGTTTCTCATGGAGTTCTTCTGATTTTGGACATGTGGATACTTTCAAATGCATCTCCATCTGACATCTACTTGGTGCTCCTGCTGTCACCAACTATATCCTTCAAAGAGACCTCTGGCTGCTCCCTGGCCAGGGTGGAGGGTAAAGCCCTGGTATGGCGCAATTAAGGAAGCCCCGGATTTCATGGGGGCAGTGAAGGGAGAGTTGGAAAATCTATGGGCTTAGGGTTTCGTTGTTTAGCATCACTGAGGTCTCAAGCAACCTTCAGGGAGTGGAGAGCTGGCAAGAGTGCAATAGTGCAGAACTGGGCATGCCCACCCATCAGGTGGCTTTTCCAGGTTGGTAGGCCTCAGCTGGGCAGAGCTCTCACCAGTCATCAGGCAGCCTGGGAACATGCACATGGGTTCCAGGGGAGAAGACCTGTGCACAGTTCAGGCATCCTCTTCCACCCCAGAGACCAAGGGAAGAATACATACCAGGCTGGCATTCATCTATATTCACTTATTTATTGAGAGAGAGGAAGGGAGAGGGATAGAGAAATGGAAACATCAATGAGAGAGGAACATCATCAATTGCCTGCCTCCTGCATGCCCACTACTGGGGATCAAGACTGCAACCCAGGCATGTGCTGTGACTGGGAATCAAACCAGCAACCTCTTGGTTCCTGGTCAGTACTCAACTGCTGAGCCACACTGGCAGGGCAAGAAGGCTTTTTTTTAACTGACTCAAAATCCGGAAACCATAAAAGATAAAGATTGGCAAGCCTAACTAAATTTAGATTAAAAATTTACTTGGTAAGAAGCATAGCAAGCAAATTCAAAAGACAAATGGCAATCGTGGAAAAAATATTTTCAACAAACAAAGGGATAATCTCTCTATATAAAGAGCTTCTACAAATGAATAAGAAAATGACTGGCAGACCCACAGAAAAATAGGCCAAGGACATGAATATATGATTCCCAGAACAAGAAATGCAGATTGTTTTTAAACCAAAGCAAAGATCTGCAGACTCAGATATAATAAGAGAATTGCAATTTTAAAGTACACCGAAGGAGCAGTTCTCACTTCATCAGACTGGCAAAAATTCTAAAGTGTGACAATCATATATTGTTGCCCAGATGGGGGGAAATTGTCACTGTACTTCTTGTGAGAGTACAAAATAGCACAACCCCCAAAGGTCAGTTTGGCAGTATCTATCTTGATTACAAATGCAATTACCCTTTGACCTAGCGATCTGGCTCTGTAATTTGTCCCTGCAAGTACATCTGAATACATATAAGTGACATATATAGGAGGTTTTTCATTAGACCATTGTTTGTAATAGAAAAGTTTGGAAACAACTCAAATAGAAAAGATTGGAAACAACTCCATTCCCAGGAGGCTGATGAAATGAACAGTGGTGATACATCCATACAGTTGAATGTTGTGTAGCATTTAAAGAGAACATGGACATTCTTTTTTTTTTTAATTTCTTTATTGGTTAAGGTATTACAAATGTGTCCTCATCCCCCCATTAACCCCCAACC
>NW_005356259.1:8795743-8799651 GCF_000412655.1 Myotis brandtii
CCCCCACTCATGTTCTCATCCCCCTGTTGTCCATGTCCATTGGTTTGGCTTATATGCATGCATACCAGTCCTTTGGTTGATCTCTTCCCCTTACCCCCTCCCTCCCCTACTTTCCCTCTGGGGATTGATAGTCTGATCACTGTTTCTCTGTCTTTGGAGAACATGGACATTCTTTATGCAGGGAAGTAGAAAGATATCTGAGATATGTTATTAAATGAAAAACACGGTAGAGAGCAGACTGAGGTGTGCTACCTTTGGGGTAGAAAGTGGACAAAATATATGAGTTGTATTCATAGCTGCTTGTCTCTTCATGAAGTATCATGGAAAGTATGAACAAACAGAAGAACATCAATAAAAATGGTTACTGGGTAGGTGGGGGTGGAGCAATCAGAAAAAGGATGGGAGCAACACTGTTTATGTATACCCTGTCATATTATTTTTACTTGTGAACCATGTGAATTATTTCCTATTCAAAACAAGTTACATGTTTGTAAAGTCACATTTCAGTGGCAGTTTAGCATATGTCCAAGGGCTGGAAAGAATCCGCCCACATTTTGATCATCTCTTGTTTGGACTCTTGACTACTGCTTCCTAAGTGGGTCTTGTATTTGGTTTATCTAGAGCTGTGCTGTTCAGTATGGTAGCCACTGGCCACATCTGGCTTTTGAGCACTTGAGATGTGGCTCATGCAGTTGAGATTTGCTGCAAATGTGCCAGATTTAGATGACTTAGTATGAGAAGAAAAAAATGTAAACTAACTCATTAATAATTTTAAAAATATTGACCACATGTTGAATGATCATAGTTTGAATTTGGGGTGTTAAAGTATATTATTAAATTAATTCCACTTGTTTTTTTTCTTACCTTAAATGTGGCTACTAGAAATTTTAAAACTACATATGTGGCTTGGCTCTGTGGCTCACATTTTATTTTCTTGTGCAGCACTAATGTGGGCTGTCCCACTTGGCATGTCTGCCAGAATTGCTTTCTAAAAAAAATTAAAAATGCTAAACACGCTTTAAAACCTTCATTGACTCCTAGATGCCTATAGAAACCCTTTGTAACAGTCTCTGAGATGCTTCCTTCCGGGTCCCCACCACCCCTCACATATAGACACTGCTTCCCTTCACTCTCCTAGACTATAGGCTCCTTCATAAATGTGAGCCTTTGAACACACTGTCCCTTCTACTAGCAGAGTCCCTGAACCTCTATTTTGTTGCCTTGAAAACTCCTACTCATAAGCCCAGGTTCTGTGGCCCCTTCTTTGATGAATCTTCCCTACTCCTTCTGTCCTATTTTTTATGGCATTTGGTATATCCATGCCTTCTCACACTTACCACCTAAAACTTCCATCATCTTTTCAAGGGTATTGTCCCCGCAGCAGACCGTGACTTTTCAAAGGCAGAACCCATCCTTTTTGTGTTCCAAGAACCTGCAACTAAACTTTAAGAAGTCACTGGGAAAATGAGGTTGGTTGTGTTTTGTTGAGAGCACCCCACGCCCCATTTGCCTGATGGCACGTCTGTTTGTCTAATCTATATATTGAGGAAAGCAGGCTCAAACCCATTGGTCTTCTCTTGGTGGAATAGGCCCCTTTGGAATGTTCTAGCTTTAAACAGGCCAGCCTCCCTGCAGGCAGGAGATGACAAGCTACAGAGAGGTCCTGATGCCAAACCCACAGCAAGTCCTGGTCCGGCTGGAAGATGAGAGGTGTTCTGTTCAGTCAGAGAGCGGATTCTCTGGGCTGGCTACATGCCCGCCCATGTTTCCAGAAGGTAAAGGTGGCAGGTGGTTGCCAGAAGGTGAGCGCACCGGTGGATGCCGGCCAGCCACAGAAGGCTGCAAGCTGGAACAATGAAGTTCTCTATGCCTTGTTGGGCTCTTACATTGGTGACCATCTCTGTGGAAATTCACTCCTGCTTGTTAAGATTCCCATTGTCCTCTTCTGCTTGTGGGACTTGGCTTTTGCTTGAAAAAGAAAAGAAGAGTAATAAACAGAATATCCAGTACCTCTAGATCTCAAAGATTTATAGAAGGAGAAGTTGGAATTTTGCAAGAACTTCCCTTGTTAGCTAAGTAGCTGAAAGGGCTCGTGTTTGGACCCAGATTTTGGAAGCTTCCTTCCATTGTTCAGGACCCATTTATTTAATATAGAATGATTCAAATATTTCCATGAAGCAAAGCTTCTCTCATAATCAGTTGAATGGGGACCTCTTTCTTTTGCAAAACTTCAAGGACCAGCAGTAGAGGAGAAAGCAAAGTATCTTCAAGGGACTAGAAAAGCTGGTCTGAACTCAGGTTGCCGTTACCTCACGGTGTGAACATATGCAAGGATGGCACCTCTCTGAGCCTCATTTTTCAGTAACGTGAGATTATAGATACCTGGGTTGTGAGGCGAAGGAACACTGATGTCTGGACCATAGTAGATGTTGTAAATAGGGTTGATAGTTCCCATAGGAATGTAGATTTTCCTTTGCAACTCTCTGGTGTTGACTCACCAAATGGGCACATTCAAGGCAAAAGAACAGCATGTCCTTTCATAATTGTGACAGCCTTCAGTGATTCCTGGGCAATAATAGTCCTTCATCACTGCTCTTCAGAGCCTCCTCATACTTTGAGGGAGGAAGAAAGCCAGTAAGTAAGGAATCAGGACATGTGGGTTGGAAACTGACTTTGCCACTAGTTAGTCCCAAGAAATTTCAGCCTAGCTACTTGCTCCTGAGTCTCCTTGTTTGTGAAAATGGAAGTGTTGATCTTTTCCATCTCTGCAGTTCTCTAATTCTGTATCCACGGAGCAGCAGACCATGTCAACAGAAATTGGCTCCTGGTGATTCCACTGCGTTGTTTGTAGGGTAGCAGTTCACAGGACCAGTTTCTGCCCCTCAAACAGCCCCTTTCCTTTTGGGATGATGTCCCAAGGCCAAAGTCTTTCTGGACTCCATTCCCCACTGTCTACTCCCACCTTCTCCCAGGATCCACCTGGCTGCATTTTTCACCAGAGATCCTTGCTTTTGTTTCAGGGGTTGAGACCTGTTCCTCACCATTCTTTTCATGAGAGAAAATAATCATTTTTAAGAGAAAGATGATCAGCAAACCTTTTTTTAAAGTAACGTTTGTGCTTAGTAAATGTTTTTCTGGACAGTTTCTTTCTCTTAGACTGAGGTCTGTGTGGTCGGCCTCCTTCGCCTCTCCGCCTCCTTGGCTCTCCTTTGTTCTTGTGTGAGATAGATGAGCACCGTACTTTGTAGGCCTTATGACCAGATTATTTGAGCTGACAGTAATCAAGATGTGGGGCTAATTGTCACTAAAGGGTCATTTCATTGCTGACCATAATTGATCTTGTCTTAAACCCATTATTGTGCTTCTTTTGTGACATGATTATAGAAGGAAAAAGAAATGCTTTGGGCAATAAACTTTTGGAAACAGCTCTCCTACATTCAGTTGTTTTTCAAACCAACTCTACTAATTTAAATGCCTTTATTAATGTCGTGATTTGCCTGCTTTATATTACATATTCAAAATAAAAGAAAATTGAAACAGTTCATCATTGACATGAATGTTACAAAACCAGCATCTGGATTGAATAATGAAGTTTTTGGTCCAAGTTTTGCTTCACTGAATGAAGCTAATAAAACTGCCTTCGTTGGTTATGTCAGGGATTTCTCCTTCACTAACTCGTGGTTCCTTTCAGTTGCCAGTCTGGAGGGCACTAAGTTTTTCATCAGGAAGTTCTTTCCTAGTGGGACTTGTTTCATGTAACTCTCAGCCACTTTTCTGTCACCAGCAGAGTGAGGTGATAACACCCCATGATCACTGATCACAGTTTTGGGAAGTTTCAAATATCTTCTCCACCAGTCAAGCTCTTGAAACAAGAGCAAAGTGGGGTGGGGGGGGGGGAGCTCTAGAGG
>NW_005356259.1:8799746-8813493 GCF_000412655.1 Myotis brandtii
GGGGGGGGGGAGCTCTAGAGGTGGAATGATGGAAAATTAGATGTTGGGATAGAACCATAATATTCACACAATTCAAGTTCAGGTACATAGGCAGCTGTTGCCAAATTTTGTTACTACCTTGACCTTGGACGCTTGCAGAAATATAGTTGCACATGGGTAATGATAATACTACCTGGAAGTCACAAAGCCATTCCCACTACAGGTGCTGATAACACATGATAACACATGTGCATGTAATGCACACACATATATACCTCTAGGAAGTCTCTTGAATGTAAATATATACTTTTTGCTACTAGATTTTTCTGAGCCATATAGATCCATGCTAATAATATTAAATTCCTTTCAGATTCATCAATTGATTTGACTTTCAGAAAACCACTTTAAAATGAATAGTGTCTACTCTAGTAACCCTCTTTTACTAGTGAAGAACCTCCTCCAAGAAGTACTGTGACTTTCTCAAAGACATACAGGTGTCATGTGGTAGAAAGGGATGATATTTTATAAAGGCTCATTTTTATATTTTATCACAAATCCTCTATTGCATGTTCTACTTCAATAAAAAGCTCAGTGAATAAATGAAAGAATGAAGGAAAAATGAAGAAATAAGCAAATAAAATTAAAACAAATCCTAACAGATGAAACAAAACCCTAATGGGAAATATCTCCAAGAGTCAGATAGTAAAATCATGGAAGCCATGAGCATTTTCTATTTGTTATCCCTTTGCCTATAATCAGAGTTGGCAAGGGTGCAGGCAGGCCTATCATAGACTCATCCAAAATATTTATTGACTGTCACTGAGTTAGCATTACTTAGCTAAGTAAAAACAACAACACCCTATCCCTTTACCTATGAATACTTGGATACATGATTGTCATCAAACATGAAATTGGCTGAGATTGACTGTCAGTGTCCTCCTTTCTTCAACCAGATGTAGTTGCTGCGTAGTGTCTTCGGGAAACTGTAGGCAAGAAAATCAGAGTGCCTGTCCTCTGTCTAGTAGATGTAAAGCATTCCTCTTGCCAGTTACTGTGCTCTTCAAAGACTAAAGGGAAAACAGGAGCTTTTGGGTGGAATTGGAAGATCCTGCCAGGCCAGGCTCATGGGCTAGTGTGACTTATGGTAACTGAGATACTGGGCAACTCTGTGGCCAGACATATGGGCAAGTCCCCAAATCTTGATCTTTCGGAATATACATCCCTTTCCCACCTTAGTAACAAAACTCCACCTTCTTCCTCTTAAACGTTGTAATTATAATTTTTGTAGTCGATTTTTTCCTTTTGATCATGCTTCTCTTTTCTTGAGCATGGTTTGGCTGAGATAAGAGCAAGGAATAGAAGTCATGATTCATGATTTAGCAACCAAGTGACAGGGTTTGAGTCCCAGTTCAGGCCCTCGCTCGCTCTATTATCTCAGACAAGTTCATTTATACAGCTTGGTTTTCTTGTGTGTAGAATGAGTTAACTAATACCTATTTCACAGTGTTGTTGAGGATGGGCTGCGATGGTGTAATTGGAAGTGCCTTATGAAATGCTCAGTGTTATTATTGCACTCTTTGTCATGGGGAGGTGCTTGATACACTGAGATAGGTGCTTAGATCATTATCAGAAGAACTGAGTAGGGAAGGTAGGATTTCGGAGTTGCCTGAATAAGGAAAGGGGTAAGCCGTTCCCGATCAAGGTGCCTGATGGGATGATAAGGTCAACAGATGCCGAGTCAGTGGATGGTGGAGGAACAGAGAAAATTGGCAGGAAGAGAGAAGGCAAAAAACATGAGCTGCTTTGATGTGGGCTCTCTTGCCACCAAAATGTAATAAAAGGAGCATCAAGAGGAAGCTAGGATGCTGGTGACCTTGGGGACTGAATGCTTTGGACATCACTGGAAAAGTAAACGTGACGAGAGCTTGGAAAATTGATCCAACAAAGAAGTGAATTGGGCCTGGGGACAACTGTGTCTGCTGGGAAAGCAATGCTGAGAGCACAATTCCTGGCACAGAGTAAGTGCTGGCTAAGTATTTGTTGAATTAATAAATGGGTGCAAGAAAGATATGGAAAAGTAGTTGCAGAATTGAGCTGTATGCTCAGGTGAGCTACCACTCTGCCTTCTGGCAAAGTCTGTCTTCTGAAGAACTCACTGCATCCCACCCACGTGAACGCTACAGCCTGAGAAGGTGTTGTGTAGTCCTACAGAGCATGTGGTTTTCAGCTCAGCAAAGCGATATGTGCGTGGGTTAGATGCGATACATGAGCCTGTAGTCTTATGTCTCTCTGTGTTTTTTAAAATGGAATTTATGTCTCTCTGTTTTAGTTTGTAAGTCACTATCAGTTTAATAAATCATCCCTCTGAAATTATTTTAATTCTATTTTGGGATCTGGAACGTGCAGCTTTTGTGAATTCTTTGACAGGAAGCTAAGTTAGGTGTGTATGTCCAATAGCGTTAACTGTGACTCCGTATTCTTTCCTTTGAATCATTATAGAAGGGCATCTTATTCTGAGAAGGCTGTAACCCATGAGGTCATCCTGCCCCTTTCCTCCTTTGTTTGTGTAACTTCGGTTGACTTCATTTTACCTAATCTTGTATCTTATCTTGCCTCTGCCGGTCGGTGGTGGTGATCTCTGGCTTAGACAGCAACAGTGTAATTTTTGGTTTTGGAAGCCAGTTGAGACACTAGATCTTCTAATTCCTGGCGGTTTCATGCTGCAGATCATGAAACACATCCCCAGTTGAGGTCTCATCCACCTGCAGTGAGAAGCACACATGTTACAGGCACCAAGAACGTTCTCTGCCCCCTGAAGCACATTTCTTCACTCCAAGCATTTGGTGCAAAGACGGGCACTATTCCTGGTTGTATTCTCTGCAGGTGACTTGGCTCAGCCACTCTGTATAGTATGTATGTGGTTTTGAAAATAAACAGAAAGACTTTAAAAGAAAGGTTTTAGAACTCTGCATGATGAAAAATGCCTCATGATAAACTTCACTCAGTAAGAACTGGAAACGTAGTCTCGTGGGAGATTTGGGGGGTTGGTTGGTATTTGAGGGACAGTTTAAAAGCACATCTGTAAAGACTGGGAGGTCTGGGTGATAGATTAATTTGATGTTTGTAGCTCAAGTCATTGTCAACTGCTTAAAGTTTAGGTATTTCTGCTGGCGCTATACATTTGCAGTCACTTTCATTCCATCTTTCTGAGATAAAGCAACTGGGATATAATTTTTATTTTAAAATTCCTAAACTCAAAATGTGTCAGGAACTAAGGACATCCTGTAACCACTCAGGTTTCTCCAGTCCCGATCTTGGGCCACCCACTGAACTACAGGGCCCGCCCGTGAGATGACGTGTAATCATGTGGACCCATCTTTCCTAAGTCAGTGGCATCTGTGTCTCTTGCTCATGTAGAGAACAGCATTTCCGAGAGGCATGACTGGTGTTCTAAGCTGGAAGGAGTATTTGTATGGCGCCTGTCTGAGGTATGCTTGGTATGAAAACCATAAGTGACTTGCCTCCCCGGTTTGTTTAGAATTCTCAAGCATAATGCTATACTAACAAAGCTTTTATTCTCTGAATCTCTTTACAGTAGAGGGAAAAGGATCGTGTGATGAATGAAATAAATATACTGGACTTGATCCTCATTGCAAGAAAGGCCTGCAGTGTTTATGTGGAAAGGTGATCTGTGTGCCTTCTGCTTGGCAGAGGGCCTGGATGGATAATGAAGTATTAACATGTGTCAGATCTTGTGTCTCCCAAGAACCTGGCATTGTCTTGTTGCCCTTGAGTTTTATTTATTGAAATGATCACATGCTGTGATGGGTGCACTGAGGCACACCAAGCCAGGTGCACGTCTCTGTGAGGTGTGAATGGGAGGAGGGGCTATTGGAACATTACCTTCCAGATCTCCTGACTTGTGTGTGATGAAAATATCAAACCCAGTGTGGAGTCAACAGCAAGTGCCAAAAAAAAAAAATCATTTGAAGAAAAAAAGGTCATGTCAGAATATTAGGGGATTTCTATATTTATAATCCTTTGGTCTAGTATGGACTCATTCATTTTCTCTAGTTTCACTATAATAAATAGAGGATTTCAGATGCTGAAGGAAGCTGTAAGATACCAGCAGAGTGGGGTTCTTCTTGATACCTGCTGAAAACCTCCCTGTGTGCTTGGATGAATGGTCCAGCAGAATGGATCACGAGCTTGCCTGTGTCACACCCTTGAAACAGTTTCCCTGGCCATCCGATCCTTCTTGGGAACATGTTACTCCTTAGAGAGGGTCCAGATGCAAAATAATTTGGCTGTTTTTTTGTTTGTTTTATTTTTAATAAAGAATAGGGAGGCCAAGATTGGTGAGGATGAGATGCAGTATTCTCGTCTAATTAGTCACAGACCATGGAAAAGGAATGCTTTTTCTGGAAAAAAAATTGTGTAATTTTTTTCTGATGAACTCTCTTCTTCCTCCCACTTCTTGGGTAATGCAGTTTCAACCCAGCAATGTTAGAAGAACAAGGTCAGGCTTGGTATGTCGCCGACAAGCGAAATCTCACAATTAAGCTGCTTACGTCTTAAATCGGTCAGTTTTCTAACTTTGATGTTAGGGCCTTTAGTAGGCTATGATTTTATGAGTTGCTTCTTTCTAAAGGGGTTGGAGGGTGTGAGGGAGGAAATCTACTTCTAGGATGAAAAGTTTCATAGCTGACAGGTAAGAGTGAAGCTGGATCAGACTGCCCGAGCTCCGCCTCTGCCCATTCCCTACATGGAGCTGGCACTGTTGCTGGGCTCAGGGGTCCCAGGATGCACGTTTTTGCTTTTTTAATTTCCAAGGTGCAGTTTTATCCACTTGAAAGCCCTTATGTGTTCAGCTCAATTAGATTAATTATCCTCCTCCCCAGGATTCATAGTGCTTTGCAGTTTAGCCACAGTAACTAAATGTTAGTTTTGCAAGTAAAGGTATTATTATTGGCCTCTAAAGGGCTATGGCTTTGGGGGAACTCACAGAGAGGAGTTTTAAACAATCCTTCTAGCCAAGATGGAATAAAGGTTAGCAAATTTGTCTTCAAGCTGAGCTTGTTACTGACTGTGAGACGTTTGCATTTAGAAGAGGGTTGTAACTCTGGTGTGTTCAAAAGTAATTTCGGGAGTGCCATAATAAAACATGCTATTTTCTGTAGCTCCTGGAGTTAATGGAGTGTTTTGTATACTCTTGGTTTCCAGATGGAGATGGTTGAGCTGAACCCAACCTTTTGTCCATTGAGAGTTACACACAAATCCACGTTGGGTGAGGCATGGTTGTATCATCAAGGCCCAGCAAAAGTCAAGGACAGTCTTCTCCCTGCGTTGCGTGGAGCTTAGCGGGTATTTATGACATTCTGTAAAGGGAGGTCGGACACTCTTAAGTGATCATGCTTAATCTTTTAATCTCCATTCTCCCTCCCACTAGTCTTCTCCAAGAGAAGACAAAAGTCCCAATTTGTGAGTAAGGTAATCATTTGTAGGGTTAGACCTTGAGTGGATCTATGAACCTGATTCTTTCCAGAATCCTAGTGTTGTGCAAATTCTCAGATATTAGACTTTGTACTAAAGTAGATAACTAAAAGGGAGGTGAGGAATTGTAGTTCAAGAAGGACTGATTCAGGCCGTAACTGTCAAGATAGGGACACATCTTCAATATAATAACAATGATCGTGGTAACACTACTCACATACTTATTGAAGTGTCAAATTACATAGTAGTTACTTTCACATTCTTTATTTCCTGTGTCCTTTATGTAACTCTGAGAGAGGTAAGGGCAGGTACCATTTAATCTCCTTTGTTTATTCAATAAATATTTATTCAGTGCCTGCAATGTGGCAGGCCCTGTTCTAGGTACTAGGTGGGGAACAAAACAATAAAAAAGACCCGCTTTGTGGAACTTATATTAGCTGTGGGAAGATAGATCATAAATAAAAGAAGTGAGTGAAATACAAGTTATGTTGGATAGTGAAACTGCTATGGAAAAAAGTAAGAACAGGGGATAGGGAGTGTGTGTTATTGGGGGAGTTTTGTCACAATACTTAATGGTGTGGTTGGGGGATCTCCTTGGTGAAAGACATTAATGACCTGAAGGAGGTAAAAAGGTGATTATCTGGGAAAACAGTATTTCCGGTTGAGGGAACAGCTAGTACAGTGGCCCTGAGATAGGAACCTATCCAGTAGGTTTGAAGAACTGCAGGGAGGCCACTGGCTGGCGTGAGTGAAGAACGAGGTAGTGGGAGATGAGGTAGGGGGTGTCCACATGTAGGCCAGTGCAAGGATGTTGGCTTTTAATCTATGGGAGATGGAGAGACATTGAGGGTTTTGAGCAGAAGAGTGACATGATGGATGGATATTTTAATAGTTATCACTCTGGCTGCTGAGTTCAGAATAGACTGGGCAAGGGTGGGAGGGAGACGGATTTGGGGGCTATTGCAATGATCTAGGATGGAGATGATGGTTGAACCAGGGTGATAGCTATGAAAGTGGTGTGAAGTGTAGGGTTCTGAGTATATTTTACATGTATGGTCAACAGGTTTGGGTTTAAGGCATGAGAGAAAGAAGACAAGGATGACTCCAAATTTTTTACCTGAGCATTTAGAAAGATTTGGTTATTATTACCTGTGATGAGGATAACTAGGAGGAGCAGATTTTTGAGGGCTGGAGGGAGATCACAACCTGATTTTGGGCCATGTTAAGTTTGAGTTGCCCTGTTAGACCTTCCAATGATTATGTCCAATGGGCAGTTTTTGATATTCCAGTCTGGAATTTTGGGGAGAGGTCAGAACTGAAGATAGATATTTAGGAAGAATTGGAGCATACATGGAATTGAAGCCATAAACTGGATGAGATCTCCTCAGAGGTGAGAATAGATAGAATGGAGAAGAGGTCAAGGATTGACCCTGGGCACTGGGAAGAGGTAGGGGAACTAGTAAGGGAGACTGAGACAGAGAGGGAGCTGCCACTGAGGAGCAGGAGGAAAGCCAGGGGAGGTGTGAGCAGGAGGCTAAGTCAATGTGTTCCAGGAAGGGAGGGCATGATCATTGCTATCAGTGTTGCTGCAGGTCAAAACAAAGTCTATCCGTTGTTCATAAACTAAGGCTCACAAGGGCCATGGCTGGGAAACATCTGGATTAGGGCTCAAAGTCAAGTTCACTGTCTTTCTGCCGCGAGAGTCCTTTGTCCATACCTGCCCTTTGTGTGTTGTTTTATGTGGTCACATGCTTCTCACATTGTATTATAAATGTCTACACTAATTTCACCAATTCAGCAGAAGTATACCATGCTTTTGTTTTTAGTTTGTATGAATATTTTGTTCTCCCATATCTTTTATATAAATGTTATATATGTTCATTGAAGAAAAATCAAAAAAACAGATAAGCAAAAGGAAAAATAGTTAAAGTCATAGATAATAATTGGAGAACTCAGAGATGACCATGCTCACAAATTGTTATTTGTCTCCGTCTAGATGTTTTTCCAGCCATATGTAAGTGGACATATATATTTTCAAAAGATGATTCTGTACTAATGACCTTTTTAAAAAATAGTTTTCTTTATTTCAGAGAGAAGGGAGAAGGAGAGAGAGATAGAAACATCAATGATGAGAGAGAATCATTGATTGGCTGCCTCCTGCACTCCCCACACTGGTGATCGAACCTGCAACTCAGGCATGTGCCTTTGACCGGAATCAAATCTGCGACCCTTTTGTGTACAGGCCAACGCTTTAACCACTGAGCCAAACTGTCCAGGGCTCATTCCAGTTTTTGACCCAACACAGAGCACAGCGTTTCCACACACGTGCCTGGAACCTACTTCGTGGTGGTCCGGTGCTCATGTTCTACAAACTTGGTTCAGATATCCTCCTGGTACTTCTCTTCCAAGCAGAACTTTGCTTTTCAGGATACTGGCGGGAGACTTTAAAAGCAGTGCATGTTGGTGATGATCTTGTGGTTCTGTTTTCTTTTCCATTCTCGTGCTCCCTTAGGTGATCGCAGGATAAGGGCCCTTCTGTGGTGGGTTAAGTTACATGGAGCTCTTTCCTAGGAAACGAATCATGCCGCTTATTGAGCCTGGCATGCTGTGTCTAGAATGCGGAGCAAGTGAACTAAAGTAAACTTGTGGAATCACCCTTGGCATTGGGGTGTTGCCTGAAGCCTAATTTCCATTCCCTGTCATGAGTGGAAACCTCCGCACTCAGTAACAATTGTCTCTTGTTAGTTATGTGCACCTAAGGTCTACATGAACAATCCATGGTTTCAGAAAGAAGACACTTCCTTTGGCTTCACAGTGGTTTACGTTACAGGCTGTTTAGGCCAGCCCAGAGACACCAATCTAAAACCCAGAGTTCGTGTTGGCATCGTGGCTCATAGAAATGCTCGTATGTGCTGTTTCATAAACCTTGGTTTAGAGTTCACCCTGAACGTGATTTATGAACAGAAGCAGGACTGTCGTCTACTAACGTGGATGGGCTTCTCCATGCATCCGCTCTTCACCACTCACCTCCTTCTCCCTTTCCATAAATTGGGAGGATGGAACACACTGTCCATTTCT
Organism: Myotis brandtii; assembly: GCF_000412655.1. Lineage (NCBI taxonomy): Eukaryota > Metazoa > Chordata > Mammalia > Chiroptera > Vespertilionidae > Myotis > Myotis brandtii. Next base: position 8,808,297 of record NW_005356259.1, read on the forward strand.
CTTCCGTCCAACATCGGGTTTCAGCTTAATTAACAGAATAAAGCAAGAATCTCTCAAAACATTGACTTCAAGTACTTGGATATATATCAGCAGGCCTATTAAGAAGAACAGGATGTTTAGTGGGCTTCTCCTCCCTTAGCGAGCACAGAAACTTCTGGCTCTTCCCGAAACGGAAGCCGGCCAAGTCGCTCTCTAGGCACCAAGCTGGTGGAGACTAACAGGCCAGTCTCTCAGTAGGAAAGCAAAGACCCCCTTCTTGTTCATCAGCTCTGTTTTTGACACTGGGTGGCTTTTGAAAATATGTTTAAAAGCTGTTTTATCTTGCACGCTCTCTCTACCCCATTTTGGTAAAGTTCCAAAACTTAGGAGATTTAACCTTCCTAAACTGGGATTTATTAGCTGTAAAAACAAAAAACAGACAAAACAAACAAACAAACGCGTTTTAATGTTGCTGGCGGTTGTGACTAGACAGTGAAAATTTCATAGAATTTTGTTGCAGTCAATCTGAATACAAGTGTTTTGGTTTGGTTCTGTAAGTCCCAAACCCTGTAGCATTAAAATTGGGGGCTGGGGGTGTTTTGGCTGACTATAGGATGTAAGATATTGGACATTTGGACAAAGTATACTATCCTTTTTGGAAAGAAGAGGAAAGTTTCAGTTCCCTTAATACAAATAATTCCCAGATTATTCTAACCACGTTGACTCAGATGTCAGTAGTAACAGAAAGGCAGGGGGAAGTGGGCTGGCAGCCTTCAGTCCTGGCCCTAACTTACCCCCAAGGCTTATAGAGAAAAGTTAGAGTGGCTGGAGGCTGCCTACAGTGGCAGAGAGAGAGGGTTGGGAGAGGCCATTTAGTTGAGAGCGTTTAGCTTTGTTTTGTGGACACTTTCAGAAGAGGAATTTGGCATCGTTAGTGGACTCTCCTTTACGGATCTTCGGATGCCCTGGGAGTGACTGGTGTGCTCCCCGGAGTTGCCTGGTGATGATTAGATGCAGTGTTGTGTATGGTATGCTTAGCACAACCCCCGACATGTTGTAAATGTACAGTTCGTGTTCTGTTGCCATTATCCTCAGTATTTTTTATCATCTGTTCCCATCGAATGCTGAATTGTGAATCCCTGCCTTCCCTTATTCCCAGTGGGACACAGGATGAGGTATCCCTGCATTCAACGAAACTAGAATCTGGATGGAAATCTAGGGATGCTGTAGTCAAGGGGACCCTGAAATAAAAAATGAACACTGTTTTGTTGCAAAATGGAATTTGCATTCTATCAGAGAAGTTGTGGTTAGTAGGATGCGTTTATTAAAGTCGTTTGATAGTTACTGAGCACCTTTTATGAGCCAGGCTCTTGGGTAGGATCTGAATATATAAAATTGAAAAAGACAAATATGGTCCCTGCGCTCAGGGAGCTTCTATTTTCTTAAGGCTTGAGACAAGTAAAGAGGCGGGTGCAATTGCTAACTAATTGCAAGGTACAGTTTCTCCTTGGTGGCTACTGGGAGCATTTCATCCAGACTTGGGGGGTTCGGGAAAGCTTGCTGGAGGACCTGGAAGAGAAAGCAGGTGTGAGGAGAGCTGCAGAATATCCCAGCAGAGGGCTGGACGAGCCTTGGTCTATAGCACAAAGAGCATAGCTCATTAGAGGAGCTTACTGGGCCTCATTCTGGCTGGAGGGCAAGAGCAGGGTTGGGGGTGGAGGGAGGGCAGGAGCCTGCAAGTCTCAGTAAGGAGAAGGGAAACAGCTGCACGAAGAGGAGTAACGATTAGGTTTGCATTTTAGAAAGATCACTCTGGCCACCCGTGGAAGCTGGATTGGCGGGAGGCCACCTGGAGATGGAGAGGCCAATTAGAAGGGGTTTGAGTCGTCCATGTGAGAAGTGATGAGGGTCTGGACCGGGGTGGTGATGCATGATGACCATGGTCACCACGAGGGCATCATCTACCCTACAAAGCACTTCTGTGCCAGGTGCTGCTCTGGTGCCTTATCTATATTAGCCCATTTCATCCTCAAAATTCCCTTTGGAGATTTGTGACTATTAATCTATGAAGTGTATCATTTTATTCCATTGCACAGTTGAGAAACCTGAGGCCAGGAACTTGCCCAGTCACCTCAGTGTAAATGGCAGGGGCAGGGTTTGAACCAGACTGTGTCCTTGACCTGATGGCCTACATGATTGGGTTCAAGACTAATTTGGGAGGTTAGAAGGGATAGGACTTGATCTTGACTTGAGGACTGGTGACAAGACAAAGTGATGCCAGGTTTCTGGCCTGGGCATTCAAGTGGATGGTGGTGACCTCGGCTGAAGTGGGGGATACATAACGGGGAGCAGACCTGTGATTGAGGTGATGAGGTGGGTTCTGGACATACTTGATGAATGACATTCCAGTAGAATCAAAGGTGGGGTACAGATCATGGCAGCAACATCACAAAGTTGTGATTGACACTCTAGGGCAGTGATGGCGAACCTATGACACGCGTGTCAGAGGTGACACGCAAACTCATTTTTTTGGTTGATTTTTCTTTGTCAAATGGCATTTAAATATATAAAATAAATATCAAAAATATAAGTCTTTGTTTTACTATGGTTGCAAATATCAAAAAATTTCTATATGTGACACAGCACCAGAGTTAAGTTAGGGTTTTTCAAAATGCTGACACACCGAGCTCAAAAGGTTCGCCATCACTGCTCTAGGGCTAGATATGCTTGCCCAAAGGGAGGGTCCATGCTCTTAAAAGAGCAGAGGGCCCGGATGAGAGTAAAACCAAAAGCAGGAAGAAGATACCCCAAAGGGGACTGAGGAAGAGGGGTGGAGAACTGGCAGGCAGAGCAGGCGAGTGTATGCACAAGAGGGAAAGGAGTTTCAGGAGGGGTTGACAAGCTCTTGGTACACTGCACTTTGCCAAAGTTTAGAAGGATTAAGGGGGTCCATTGGATTTAGTAAAAGGTCATTTGGTGATTTCAGCTAGAGCCGGCTCAGTGGGCTCAGAAGTCTGCAGGGGGAGTGCTGTGGATGTGGGGAGGACGGGGAGGCAGTTGTGTGGACCAGGCTTGTAGAATCGGGCTGCGAAGTAGAGAGTTGGGGAAGGTTTTCTTTTGTTTTCTTACTGGTGGTCAGACCAGTAAATAAGTGGGTTTAAATACTGATGGGCAAAGATGCTGATGGGGCACTTAAAGGGCCCTGAGGCAGAAGGGGACGAGAAACTAAAAGATGTCAGGGTAGGGAAGGAGAAAGGCATGGTGTAGATGCTGGAACTTTGCAAGTGTGGGGGTGAAGAGCTGAGCAGCTTGCTGCTAGCAGCTTATTCTTCACTAGTGGCCCAATGCACAAATTCGTGCACATTTAAAGGAAATTAATTAGAAGAAATATTTTAATATCGCTATTTGCCCTTTCTCTATAATAGAAGTGTCAACCAAATTCATAATAGACAATGACAGATTGAAACACACGTGTGCGATTGGCACCAGCGAGAGCTTTTAGGTATCGCTCATGTGCGAGTCAACTTAACCTTTTATAGATATAGAATAAACTTACTTAATTAGACCTGCTTTCTGATTTAGCTAAACTTTTTCCAGCCCGGTGAAGCACCCCAACTTCTCTTTCAGGTAATTGTCAGCAACACAGCAGTAAATATCAACACGAAGCAGAGTATTATTGTAGATCAAATAGGGAGAACAAAGAGTAAAATATTTAACTGCGGCAGTGCTTGACTCTATTCTGTGCAGTGAGAAAACCTGAAGTCATTTTCAAGGTCCACTATTTCTTACTTCTTTTCAGTTGGGTCAAGTTTCTAAGCTTTCTAAATCTTCGTTTTCTGGCTAATGAAAAGAAAATAGGATTCTACCAAGTCTCCTATCTACCTACTCCAGGACTTCTATGAGGATCAAATGAGATGAGGCACGGGAAGACACTTCCCAGACATTTGGTTAGAGTGTAAAATGTTTGCACCTGGCTATAAAGCAAGTCGGGTTCCTGGGCTGAAGATACTCCAAGGAGGCTAGTGGCTAGGGAGAGGAAGCCAGGCATTGCTACGTGACGTCATTACCCGGCGCCCACAGCGACCATTTCCAGGCTGGTCTGGGCTGTGGGCCGCATTTTGTGCCATAGGGTCTCAGCAGGGTCGGCTGTGATTTGGTGGGCTGTCTCTCCGAGGTGGTGGCGGGGCCTGTGTCCCACTTGGGGGAAGCCAACTGTTGCTTTGTGGGCACCAGGTCTGTGGTGCCATTTCTCTGTAAATGGCCAGTGTGTGTCCCGGCAGGTCCTGTGTTGAGCATCTGCCCTCTGGTGGTCAGTGCGCATCATAGTGACCAATCCAACGGTCGGATACTTAGCATATTACCCTTTTATATGTATAGATGGTTGGTAGGAAGCAAAGTTGTCTGCTGAAAATGAAGAGAGAGGTACTGAAGCCAGATTATTGGGCGTGAGAGAGATTGCTCATACCTTCTGCCTGGATTGGGAAGGAGAGCCAACCAGGGAACTGTGGAGGGATGTGGGCAGCATTACTAGGAGGAGGGCACCCTGATGGATCCACAGGTTCACCTATATTGTGCCTCACCTTATTGCACTTCACAGATGTTGCACTTTTTTTACAAATTGAAGGCAAGATTCTCCACCAGCAAAAAGATCATGACTCGCTTTATGGCAATATTCTCTTTATTGTGGTGGTCTGGACGGAACCAGAGGGATGCCTGTAGTTTATAGTAAGGTAGGGTTGATTGTTAACCCTTTGAAAACCCAAGGTTTTCAACAGTCAATAAGATATTGTTGAACTTTACTTTTTATGATCTGTGTTATTAAAAGTGCAACAAACAGCCTTAGCTGGTTTGGCTCAGTGGATAGAGCGTCAGCCTGAGGACTGAAGGGTCCCGGGTTTGATTCTGGTCAAGGACACATGCCCAGGCTGTGGGCTTGATCCCCATTAGGGGGCATGTAGGAGGCAGCCAATCAATGATTCTCTCTCATCATTGTTGTTTCTCTCTCTCCCTTTACCTTCTTCTCTGAAATCAATAAAAATATATCCTATCTAATAATAGAGAAACATGATAATTAGCCATACCTCCGCTACCCTTCCCATTGGCTAATCAGGGAGATATGCAAATTAACTGCCAACCAAGATGGCGGCCGGCAGCCAGGCAGCTTGAAGCGAACAGGAGGCTTGCTTGCTTCAGTGACGGAGGAAGCCAACGTTCCCCG
>NW_005356259.1:8814942-8839428 GCF_000412655.1 Myotis brandtii
GACAGGGGGCGGTGCCCCAACCCCCCAATCGGCCCTACCCTGAGCGTGACTGAGGGTGGCATGGCAACCTCCCGATCCGCCCTGCTCTGTGCATGACAAGGGGCGGCGCCCCAACTCCCCCATCAGCCCTGCTCTGAGCCCGACCAGGGGCAGGCACCTAGGGATTGGGCCTGCCCTCTGCCACTGGGGAGCGGTCCTAAGCTAGCAGGTCGTTATCTCCCGAGGGGTCCCAGACTGCGAGAGGGCACAGGCCGGGCTGAGGGACCCCCCTCCCCCCCGAGTGCACAAATTTTTGTGCACCGGGCCTCTAGTATATATATAAAAAGGTGCAACAAACAGAAAATCCAGATTTATTGAAAATGCTTTTTAAAACTACTGGCCCTCCCTGGAGGTTCTTAAACACGCCAATAAGAAACCTTGCCCACCACCCCCTATGCAGAATCTGAATTGTGGGGTGTCATGTGGTGCAAAGGAAGTGTTTTAGGCAGGGGACCTGGTACCCACCTGGAGAGAGAAGTATGTTTAGGGATAGGACTGTCTGCATGTGGACAGCTTCCTGCCTACCTAAGTTCCATCCCCTCCCCGTAGCTGATATCATGGCATGGCTTTAAAAAAGATCTCCTTTGCCGGTTTAACTCTGACTTTCAGGTTAGACTCAGCCCTTCCCCTTGGGCTCACCTGCATTCCTCCCTCACATGTCCCCTCCCTGCCTCAGGATCCTCTGTGGAGGAGGTTGGGACTTACTGGCTTACTTTGGCCTTGAGTTTCACTCAAAAGTGCTATCCCCAGACCCCTTCCAGGAGGTATCCGCCTCTCCAGCATGGAATTGTAAACTCAGAACCTCAGAGCTCTATTGATCTGACCCCTGCCTCTCTCTGGCCCCAGGGTTATGACCCCAAGGAGAGAAGTTAGCAGGGGCCAATACCAGGTGTAACTCTTGGCAGGCCTCTCTTAACTGAATCCTTTCACTACTTGTTTGCTCAGAAAACCCACATTTTACTTAAATGGCAGTATAACAAAATGGCCTATGAATCCTGGGCAAAGGCAATAACTAGAAAAATTAGTCTGTCTCTGAATTGGGCCAATGAAAATACTGCCCAAGTAAAGATGTGGTGTGGAATTTCTAAGATTGACTTCCTCACCACTGTCGTCCCACAATTCTGTGCTGCCTCCTCTGTTCAGGCCCCCAGCCTTTCCTTTGCATTTAGTTACCTGGAATCCCATCTTTTTCCATAGACATTCCTGTTCAGATTCTAGACAACTGTGATTTCCCTTGGACATCCAGCTCAGAACGCTGCCATTGCTTGCCTCAGGACAAAATGTAGGTGCGCTCACTTAAGTTAATGTACCTGTGCTGTTTGTTCCATTGTGTCAAGGTGTGTTACCTAATCTATTTCAGGAAACAACCTCTGAGGCGAGGATTTGGTTTAACTTGTTTATACAGGGCTTAGTCAAATGTGGAATTAGAGACACCTAATAAATGCTTTAGACTTTTGAATAACGCTGTAATCATTTTAATGGAGGCTCCTGTGTGTGTGTGTGTGTGTGTGTGTGTGTGTTTAAACAAGCAGCATGTTTTCAGCAATATTCTAGCAAATAGGCAGCTTCTAAGTTCTTTTTAAAAGTCTATAATTAGGAAATGAATTTTGTAAAGAACAGTAAAATGCAGTTATATTGCGAAGCTGATTTACGCAGAAGCTCAAATGCATTGGAAAAGCCAAGATTTAATTTTTTTTACTATATTTGTTTGTTTTCTGAAAAGTTGGTTGGCATGGCAGAGGTTGGGTGGGAAAGGGGGAGAATTTAAAGGCGTTATTGTGAATTTAATGCATATTTTAAAGAGTCAGTTAAAAACCCCTTTATATTAGGTTAGCAGATGTGATTTGGCACCACCCCTTTCCACACATATGCCCTTTTCATTAGGAATGTGTGCCTGATGTGGTGCAGATGGTATTTAAGCCACTTAGTAATATTTTCCACAACCTGTTTTTAGTAATTAGGCTTGAATTTGCTGGTTCGAAATACTGGAACTGCCTTTTGGCAACTTTGTAAACTAAGGAACTTGCAATGTGGTCAATGCACCAGCAGAGGGCAGTGTAAGTCAGTGTTTTACTGAGCCTCTTACTGCTATGTTTCCAAAAGTTGTTTATTTCAGAGATGTGATTTGAGGATTTAAAAAAAAAAGAAAATTATTTGACAATGAAAAATTTTACAAGTCTTTTGTTGACTGTTCTCTGGTAAGAAAATAATTTGTCCAGAACAGAATTGAGCTGCAATTTTATTTTATGAATTTAATTTTTCTTGATTCCTTAATCAACCAGTATGCGTGACTGTGAAAGGTATAGTCCTTCTGTATGTCATTTTAATGCATTTAGAAGATGTAATATTTAATTTGATGAGACATGCTTTTCTTCAGCTCAGTTAGTGAATACTAGCCTTTTTCAAGTTTATGTGTATGACAGGTTTCCATTATTTTTATAAGGGAGTCAAGGAAAGGCCATATCCCAGTTATGTGGTCCCATCAAGTGTTGGTGACCTTCAGAGAGTAACATCAAGCACTGACTCTTGTTTTCTATTGTGTTCTGTTCTGTTGTGCTTCATCACATAACACCACTGCTTTTCACACATACATTTTTCCTCACCACAAACCCTCTGGGTAAACCCAACTCTCCGGCCCTCTCATTCTCCAAACCCCCACCCCCACCCCCCAGAGCACAGTCCCCGCTTCCTCCCTCTCTCTTTTTGTTTTGTTTTGTTTTTTGTTAATCTTCACCTGAGGATATTTTTTTATAAATTTTTAGAGAAAGAGGAAGGGAGGGGGAGAGACAGAGAGACAGAAACATTGATGTGAAAGAGAAACATTGATTGGTTGCCTCCTGTATGCACCCTGATCGGGGCCGGGTATTGAACCTACAACCCTTCAGTCTGCAGGCTGATGCTCTAACCACTGAGCCAAACCAGCGAGGGCCCCCTGCTCTCTTTATAGTAGCTTCTCTATAAGTTCTCACCTCTCTCCCTTGTAGTGTCTTACATCCCATACCACTCTCCCTCTACTATGGACAATGTTTGTGTCTCCCCAAATTCTTATGTTGAAGCCCTAACCCCCAACATGACTGTATTTGGAGCTAGGGCTTGTGAGGAGGTAATAAAGGTTAATAAGGTCACAGGGTGGCGCCCTCATCGGATAGGAAAAGAAAGAGATGCCAGAGCTCTTCTGCCACGTGAGGCCACAAGGAACAGGTGGCCGCCTGCAAGCCAAGAAGAGGGCTCTCACCAGGACCCGAACTGGCCGACACCTTGATTTGGGACTTCCAGCCTCCAAAACTGTGAGAAAATATATTTCTACTAGAGGCCCGGTGCATGAAATTCGTGCACGGGTAGGGTCCCTAAGCCTGTCTGGTGATCAGGGCCGATCGGGGCCTTCCAGCTGTTGGCGAGGGCCTCCCTTCCCTGGCTGCTGGCTGCTGGTGAGGGGCCTTCCTTCATTCCGCGCCACCCCTGGTGGTCAGTGCAGGTCATAGCAAGCGATCAAACTCCCAGTCTCCAAGTTGAACTCCCAAGGGGACAATTTGCATATTAGGCTTTTATGTATATAGATTGTTTAGACCACACAGTCTATGGTATTTTGCTATGGCAGCCACAGCTGTCTAAGATAGCCTTAGTATGTTATGGGGACCCAGGGACAGGGAAGGGAACCATCATTGTGTGTTGGAAGGTAGCAGAAGCTGGGCTGGAAGAACAGGAGGTGAGGATTGGCAGAAAGGCAGGGCATCAGGCCTAGGAGGTCTGGAAGAAGGAGTGAATGTCTAAAATGATGGAGAGTGAAGACTTGCACTTGGATGCACACAAAGACCATGAGGACAGATGGCATAGATTGGTGAAGCCTTGAAAACTAGTCTGAGTGGTTTGGCCTCAATGCCACAGGGAGCTGCTCCAACTGGGAGATGCCACACTCTCAGGAACACGTGGCTGTCAGGGGTTAGCCACACCCAGGTAAGGACTGTGCACTTCTCTGGTGCCTGTTTGTTTCTTTTCTTTCTTTTTTTGATGGGGCTGCTTTCTTGGTGGGATTTCAGCTATATTTCTGGGTATTTATCCTCTTCTGCCTTACTAAGGTGTTTGATGGGAAAGTCGAGGGCAATGGAGGAAAGGGGGTGTCGTTAGAAGACTGTGAGCAGGAACATGAAGACGGGGGGGTGGGCAGGACCTAGTGTCCCATTTGGAAGGAAAGGCTTGGGGTCTGCTTGCCCTAGTTCCTTCTTCCATAAATGTCCAAGTGCTCTGTGCCCAGTGGTTCATTCTCCCGGGTGGCATTCCTGTAGGAGAGGTGGCTGCTTTTCTGCAGGTGGCAATCCGGCTTATTAACATGTGTAGGGCCACACACTAGTTTAAGTTTCTAGGACATAAGCCCAGGCGAGGTGGCTTTATAGACCTCGGGCAGAGAGGGCAGCCCAGGAGGTGGGCCTAGAAAGATGGTGATCTCTGATACTTGGTAAAGTGGTCCTTCAGGTTCCACCTCACCACGTGTCAGCTGTGGAACCTTGAAGCTGACAAACGTAGCCTTTATTCTGGGTGAACATGAGAGATCTGTGTTAATGGAGAAAGGGAAGGATGGATATTGGGTAAAGGATGGATAAAGGCTGCCAGCTCTTTTATAGATTCTTTCTTCATTAAAAAACAAACAAACAAACAAACAAACACAAAAAAACAAATACCACCCACCAGGGTCTGTTGCCACAGGACTTTGACCCCTCTTTCAGAGGCTCCCCTTGCTGCCTTGTATATATTTCATAGTCTTGCCACATTTTGGACATTCACACTTTTTGTGACCTCTGAGACGGGATAGGTGTCACTATCTGACATGATCTTGTTTATGTGTTTACATGGTTCATTGTCTCCTGCTGTCACTGCACACGAATATAAGTTTTCTAGAGCTGGGGCCTTGGTCTGGCCCTCTGATGTCTCCACACTTAGGAAGTGCTTGTAGTGCTTGGCAAATATTTGCACATGAATGTAGGGATCCTGATGGGGAAGGAGCAAGTTTTACTGAGCACTGAATTCATTCTCTCCTCCCCTGCTCGGAGCCCCACCCCTTACTGTGTGGTCGGTCAGTGACCCATTCTAAAAGGTGTTCATGTTAGAGGCTTGTGTGCAGGCATTGCCACAGGGGGGCGCTACAGCATCTGAAAAGAAGGGAGCCTCCCTGGTCAGTGGGGGTTTGTTCTGGGCTCAGTCTGGTGAAGTGGAATGTTGTCCCTCAGCTCCTTCCCCAAAACGCACTGTATCCTGCTAAGTTTGCAAAACCACCAACTTCATCTGAAGTGTTTCAGTTACTGCTTTCTGGTTTGCAACACCACATTCACTGATCTGCTCCTGGTGGGAGATAGGGGGTGATAAGTCAGATATGGAAATGTCACCCATAAAGAATGTTTTTAAAAAGATGCGCTCCTATAGGTTCTCCTTCACATGCACGCGACCAGTGGAACTAGAACTAACTGGAACACCCTATAGAAATTCTTCAAGGGACATGTGGTGACAAAGGGATTAAAATGATATGAAGCAACATATTGATTATTTGCCTTGGGATGGACATTTCTAGATAGAAAATTCTAAAAGCAGTTTTATAAAGTCATTTAAGCAGTTCCCCCTTATAATTTTTTAACACTATCTGAACACAAAGTATAACATCCAACTTCAGTCAAACTCAGTATTTAACTAAGGGAAAGCCCAAATAAGGACGTATCCTTTCTGAAAGTGAGATCTTTCTCTTCTTTTCTTTTTCTACTTTGGCAGTGTTTAGTATGGCTCGCTGCTTTCTTTTCCCTAACATGGGATATTAGCATTTAGATTATTGCTGCCAGTTTTAAAAAATACTAATTGAAACGAATTAAAGTTGATGATTTAAACATGAATCCCTATCCTTTGGGTGCCATATATATAGTTTACTTATATGTGTTCTTACATATTTAGGGTCATACGTAACACTCTAAATGTGCCCCCAATGAGAGGATAAAGGAAAGATCAGAGGTTCCAAAATTCTTAACCTCTTTTAACTGGAAATTGAATTTTACTGTGTACTTGTGTAATTAAGCCATTCTAGCAAAAAATAAATTTCTTGACGTGACAACACTTGAAATACATGCAATGTTATTGCTAAATTGATTTTGCAAGGTTTAGACCTATTGGCACGGCGAGATAAAAGCTAAGTTCTTTAAGTTCCGTAAAATGAGATTTAAGGGCCCCGGTACTTTAAAACAAGAGAATATTTTCCTGGTCAGGCCACACACACACTGGCTATTCTGATAGAGATTTGGATGTTGAAGTCTATTTCTGAATTTTAAAACCCAAAGGTAATAAACAAATTTTACATTAAACAGATTTCCCTTTGATTGTATTCTATATACAATGAGATCTTCATTCAGGATTTATTTTTCCAGGTTAATATTAAGTTGAGTTTAAGAGCATAGGAGAAATTAAAACCTTATTGCCTTTTCTCCAAGAGTGGACTTAATGGGAGTAATACCTAAATAAAAAAATCTAAACTATTTTAAGAATGTTCTTGGTGGTGAAAATTGTTAATGGTAGCACATTCAGAGCAAGGGAAAATGCCTCATAAATACCTAGTTTAACAACTGTGGCTTTAATAATTGTGAAAAATAACATGACTGTTAGAGGGAAGCATTAAATATTCAGGAAAATATAGACTTCTTTGAGACATAATGAAAAGTTGAAGTTTAGGAGGGTAGAATAAAGTACTCTCCAAAGTATATGAAAATCATAAGGATGTTATTTCACCTGACAGAATAAGAAAATAATAATAATTCTAATTAATTTTTAAATAAATAAAAGAATCTATGGCATAGGAGGAAAGGATGACTTGGGTAGAGAAAGGGAAGACAAACAGGATGAGGAGGCATGGTTAAAAGTCAGAGAGTGGCTTCAATCTGGTACAGTCAACTACTAGCCTGTAGTCTTGAGTAAGTTAAGCAGCTAAGGCACATTCTTCTCTATGATCTGAGAGCAATAGTACCTGTTTCAGAGGGTGTTGTGATGCTCAGATGACGTGATTCAAATACAGAGTGAGATAGAATAGAAAGTGTTGGGGTTAAGAATGCATCGGGCCCAACCAGCATGGCTCAGTGGTTGAGCGTCGACCTATGAACGAGGAGGTCATGGTTCGATTCCCAGTCAGGACACATGCCCAGGTTGTGGGCTCAATCCCCAGTGTGGGGCGTTCAGGAGGCAGCTGATCAATGATTCTCTCTCATCATTGATGTTTCTATCTCTCTCTCCCTCTCCTTCCCTCTCTGAAATAATAAAAACACATTTTTTAAAAAAGAATGCATCAGGACCCTAAAATAATATTCCTTTGGCATGTTTATTGGCCTAGAATTTATATTGAAAGTCAACTGTAGATTGTTATGCTTTGACTTGGTAATTAAAATTACAAAAAATAAGATAAAGAATGGGCAAGTTAAACAGTTGGAAGAGATATTGGAGGAAACCCAGTATTTGAGTTGCATTCTGATCGGACGTTGGATCTTTATCAGACAGAGAGGTTCATGGTTCATCCTGATGATGATGATGATGATGATGATGATGATGAACAGTCATGGAGTTCCTAAGGTGTGTGAGGTACACTAAGCACATCACTGGCAGTGTCTGATCTAATCCTCACGACAGCCCAAAGAGCGGGGGTTCACTCACTAAACTGATGGACCGTTGAGGAGACTGCAGTTTGGAGAGTTTAAGTAACCTGCTCAATAGCGAACCCCTTGAATGACATGGGCACCATGATGGATTTGGGGTGTCTGTGGTTATATTCTTGGAAACCTAAATCTAACATTGGGTTTTCAGTCTGAATTATATAATTTTACCATTGAGTTTGTTTCTCTTACCTCTATTTTTTTTCATAGAAGCATAATTTTGACAAACTGTGGTTACTATACAAGGAAGAGACTATAGCTGCTTAAATTTATTTTGTTTCCCTAAATATCTAATACTATTATTGCTTTAGTCTCTATTTTCCCTCCATGGCTCACTGGAATGCAATCTGATGAGAAGGTAGATCCAAATGGGGACTATGTCATGGACAGCATTTTCATTCTTGTTGAAAACCAGTGGCTGTTGGTGATATGAATATATGACCAGTTTCCTAGCTCAGAGATGATAAATTAAAATAGCCTTGGAGGAGGGCATTAACATGGGAATCAAGCTCCTTCATAGTTTAAAAATGAATTTATTCTTAGAAAGATTATATAAGCTCATCCCCACTGAGGGGGGAAATCCATGAGGCACCAGGATGTAAAAGTGATTTAGTGGAATAATGATGGTTTGGCAGGTGAAAATAACAGTGTTCCAGCAGAGGAGGGTCAGAAGGCGCTCCCCAAAACAGAGACAGCCCCCCTCCCCCGCTTTGGGGGATGGAAAGGTCAGGTTTGGAAGGAGAAGGAAGAGGGGACGTCACACTCACCTCTGACTTTGATCTCTGTGGCAGGAAGCACTCCTATTAACACTGGAACTTAACTGAGGTTTTTCTCATGTAATTAGGGAACAGAAAAACATGTTGCACAGCGGAGCCCCAGGTCTAATGACCTGCAACCTAGCTGCACCTTGATGGCAAGAAGCAAGCCACCAATAAGCAGCATTTATTAATGGATTGCTGCATTTCCCTATAAGACACTGGGGGCCTGTAGGGAAACTAGCTCCTAACAGAAAAATATCTCAGCATCAACAGCAACAGGAAGATTTAGCAGTACACGAGAGAGAGAAATGACGAAATTGGACTCTAAAAAGTGATGAAACTTGTGGAACACCGTTTCTCACACCGTTTCAGTCAGAACTGCTCTTGGCCACCATGTGCCTACATCACTTACCCTTTCACAGCAAATGTTAGCCGTCCGATGCTGACCCAACATGGCCTTTGGCTCTGTTAAGGGGGTGTTGTGAGAGCCCCTGGTTGTCAAGGCCCTGTCTGACCATGTAGGGCATCTGATAGGCGGGAGGGCTAGGGATGTGGTGCGGAAGTTGGCAGGGAGATACCCACTGGGAAACAGGCTTGTCCGGGGAATTGCTTGAAAGAAATAGAGGCCCTTTATCAAACCGCTCTCTTTACCTCCCGCATTCCCACAAGGACAAATAAGCAAGTAGGAGAAAGAGAATATATGAGAATACTGATGGTGATTATTCTTTTTTCTCTTTTAAAACTGGCATTGTAAAAGTTCTTCTATTGGAGAACAGTCGTTGATCAAGGCAAAGAAAGGAAACATGACCACGAGGAGAAGGTTAGACTTCTATGCTTCTTGTTTCATATCGACAAAGGGCTCTTCTCTGTTGGTAACTTTGAAAGACCATGGGTAATGATTGCATTCTAAGTTAATAAGTCCCCAATACACTGTTCTCGGTTAGGAAGCAAGAGATGACTGTGTGCAGAGGGTCTTATTTTATGTGATGTTCTCCTGCGAACAGGGAAGAGGAGTTATTAATGCGACTCAGTGCGTTTCTGAACGATTATCTTCTGAAGCAGTACTGCAGCATTCTGTTTTTTAAATCTTGTTCCGGTAAAAGTAGGTTTTTCTAAAAACATAAAAGCAAACAAAGAGGAAAATCCCCAAATAGCCAAGAAAGAAAATTAGGGATTGCTTTTGAAGACTGATCATGTCCATGTTGCCCTCTGCAATGAAATGGAATATGGTTCTTCACTTTTAAAGGGGGCCTTTGGACCAAGTCAGCCCCTCCGAGTTTATTTCCTGGGATGGTTCTGGAAGGTGTGCCCTTGAAATCAGCAACACCCCATCTTATTGTCAATAATAGGGTTCATGCAGCCTTTCACGATGATGTCGGTCCTTGAATTGGCAGTTGGTACATAGTTACTTTTGTTACCAGATCATTAATATATAGAATATCCATATAACTTGTTGAAAAACAGAACAGAAAATCTTATAAAATCAGTCATTTGGTTTCATAAAACTGTTTATAGCATTCAACAATTTTTTTTAAAAAAAGAGTTAAACTGACTAGCGTGAGTTACAGTTTAGTAAAGAGAAGAAAAACCATAGCAGGTGAAATAAAGGAACCTGTGTTTTCTGCGTGTCATTCTGGTAGGAAAACTTCCCAGGGGTACATCACCCTCATAATACGGCCGTGGGTAAGTTGTTAACTCTTTTTAAAATTCTACTTCTGAGGGTATTTGTCATCATCAGAGGTAACCTTTTCTCTTGCTTCGGATGTGTTAAGTCTTTGCACTTATTAATTCTTTTATGTAGTGTTTGTAGTTTGTAGAAGGAAATTGATTTTCTTGTAATGGGAAAATCATCGCTCCTATTATGACATAAAACTTTAATTTGATGTCTCCTTCACTGACCCAAGCTAATTACAACAAAAACATGTTAACAAAGTGAGTAAAGTTCTTTCTTTCATGCATCAATTTTACTACTTAGGGTTGCCCCAGAAAGTCTTAAATGAAGGTGCTGCTCCATTACCCTGGGACTGTGTGTGTGTGTGTGTGTGTGTGTGTGTGAGAGAGAGAGAGAGAGAGAGAGAGAGACCACTCTGACAGGCTGTGGAATGGTGATGTTCGGAGTGAAACTTGAACTCCTCAGATCATCGGCTTTTAAGGAGCAGAGAAAAAGAAATTTTAAAGGGCGTTATCGGGAATGGTCAGAACACACCACAGCTGAAAGGCACGGATGCAGCTTCCTCTTTAATTTGGGCAGATCGGAATGCACTCCCCCAAAATCAAACGGAAATAGTAAAATTTAAAAACGTTTATGAGTGCCCAACTTAGCTGCACCTGGCTTCCCTAATTGCCTTCAACCAAGTCATTACTGGGAAGGCAAGATGTTGAGCCACCAACAGCCCTTATTAATGTATAATAGGAATTTACTTGTAAAACCGAATTATTGGGATGGCATGATGTCATAAAGACAGAGTGCTGACATTTTGGATTGTTTTATGTAGGAATGTTGAATTATATTTTAAGAGTGGGATATTCCTAGGTAATTAGTCACAATTTGTTGAGGCCCCAGTGTAGGTGAGGCGCATGGATACACAGAATCCCTGGTTGTAATGGTCCTGCATTTAAGTCTGTGTCTGTGCAAACGCATGTCCTTCTCATGAATTATCTGGTGGAAAAACCTTCCCTAGTCACTGGCATGTGTGCAGAACGTGGCCAAGCAGGTGTAAGTAAATGTTTCAGCAAGACCGTTGTCCTGATTTCTGTACCAATGTCAAAACCTTAGGATTATAAAACGCCTGCAGATTTTCTTCTTGGTCTCAATGATGCCAGAAATGAGATGCATTAATTTTGCTGGACCTCAAACCTCGAATCTGCCAATGTGGTTCTGTGATTAATGGCTACAGACGTGTACCTGCCTCATAAATATAATGCGCCTTGATTACTAGGCTGTTTGCAGAGCAATCGTTGCGTGATGTCAGCACTTCCCTGTAAAGCCCGTTTTTGGAGGGGTCTGTAACTCAGCCACAAAACATCCCTCTGGATGACATTTTGAATATGAGTCCCTCGTCCTGGGACATTTAAAGGATCAGATCTAAGTGTTCCACTTACCTGTTTGTGTGCTTATGAAGACCTAAGCCGCATATAAAAAAATTCAAGTTTTATACATTTTAAAAAGGAAATATTTCAATAGTAAAGAGGGCTTCTTGTTGCTCATTTTATTCCGTTGTTTTCCTAAGGAAATACTTTACACTTGGGTGTTGGGTCATTTATTTTAAACCAGAAGGGAACATTGTAAACATGGTTATGCTATCAGAAGACATTTTAAAAAATCATTCAGTATTCATGTCATTGGATTGTGTATGCCAGTTAGCCACATAAAGTCATGTTTTAGGTCGAAATCTATCAGAATTCTAGGACGAAGCTTAAAATAGGCAGGCCTTGGACAGTATACCATGAAGTGAGCCACCTTGGATAGGACGACAGACATCCTTTCTGAATGAGAACATAATTTTACTTTTATTTTGACATGAGAGGAAGTCACCAGGACCTGCCCCAAGGCCATCTCTGTCCCCTCTGGACGCATGGTGACTGCATCGTGATGCCCACCCTGTATGGTGGGGACGGGAGGATGGGTCGCCCACAGGAGTTTGGGGTTTCCACGACATATCAGGGAAGGACTGAAGGACCCCTCATGGTTGTCAGTGTGTGGAAGGCTCTGCAGGTTTGTGGGAGCGGAGGCCAGGAAGCCAGGGTCAACTGTGTTGGAAATTGAGTGGGTTGGATGGAGGCTGGGTCAGAACCCGAACTTCTGAAGTGGGTGTTCAGCTACCACAATTTACTGGACTTGTTAGATGGCTTAAGAGTTTTCATTTAAAAAGTCGTCTTGCAGTACTTCGTAATTGGTTCCAAAGCCACTAGTAGGCCTGACTGAAAGGGTGCTTTTTTTGTTCATTTGTTTTTGTCTTTTGGGGGATGGGGGGCTTGGTTGTGCCATAAAATTGTTTAATCTGCAATGATGGATGAGTTTTAGGTTCTCTCCTCCCTTCCTTTCTCCCTCCCTTTCCTCCTACTTCCTTTGGAAAGTAGGACATTCCCTTTAAGGCATCAGTAACAAACCATTACAGGACAGAACATTTCTTGGAGCGCCCAGCAGCAAGAGGACTTTTCCAGAATCTTCAGCAGGCGGCAGAGAGGGTTGCAGTATGGCGGACACAGGGTGGGCACACACTCCCGTCCTCTTTCTAGTGCCTGAAATATGTATCAAAATATACTCATAACTGCTGCTGCCCTCGTTTCATCACCCTGGGCAGGAACAAGCTCTTCGCTTTACAGTGTTAGACTCCTTGCCGTGAAATGTGAAGCGTAGAAGCAGAACCTGTAATTCTGAGGTTGGCAGGCATTAGACTTACCAGTTGGCTTGAGTAACAACGCAGGGCCCTGAATCAGTGCCAGGTCGAAGATGTACCATTTTTAGGTTGAAAACACTTTTTGAGATCAATTTATCTAGCCCCTTATATTGCCTTCAGTCATTGATATATTCAGTAAACATTTATTAAACTCTACTATCAGCCAGGTATGTAGAGTAAGAGGAGCTTTGCTGTATTGATCTTACTAAGAAAGTATAAAAGTGCAGAGTTTTGTTGTTAAAAGAATGTCATAATATATGAATATATAGAAATAGACAATTTTCAGTCTGTTAAATATTTTTTTCCTGTTTGGGAAGATGGAAAGCCAAAGTCTAAATGCCTATTGAATGATTCTCCATGAAGTTTTGAGCACCTCAGACTCCTTGGCCTTTATGTTTTACTAAGTTCCTGGTGTCGCTGTTGCCTCGGGTCTGGTCCCACCTCCTGCTAGGCGGTGTCAGGCTCCTGGCCAAGGCACATGGGTAGAGCAGAGGTGAGTACAAACGCCCCAGGTCCCACCATTACCTAGGAGCATAGATACTGCATTCCCCAGACCCAAGTCCCTTCTAAGTCCCTAAAAGCAACCCCTAAGCCAGTGTGGATGGATAGAACCAGCGAGTGGATCGGGAAGTTCAGTTGCCTTATTGACCAAACCTTGCAACCAGAGCTCTAGATCCTTCCCCTCCTGCTCACCCTCCTTAGTGTAGACCCCTCAGGCTCCTCCCCAACCATCCTCCATGTTGGAGCTGGACGGGGTTGCCCTGCCTTCCGGCTATTGCTCTACCTGAATGTGTTTTCCCTCATCCTGCTGTCAGTATCATAAGGGGGGAGTGCTCGTTCCAGGTTTACTGAGGAGTGGGAACACTCAGGTCAGTCTGTCCCCAAAACCTCCACTTGACTCGGTCACATTCCGACTGTGTTCTCTGCTGTCCTGAGGTCGAAGGAATGCAAAGCATCCCCTGCCTCTGCCAGGCGCTTCTCCTGGGCTCTTCTCCGAGGCCTCTGCATGTCCCCCCAAATCTACCAACTTACCCAATTGGTTCTCAGTACCAGCCCCTCATTAACAGATCACTTCCCTGACTCACTGTGGGATGTTAACAGCATGGTGGTGTCATGATGAGATTAGGAGGGGCAAGCAGGGTCTGCTGCTAGTGAGTATAGTTAAATATTTCTTAATGAAACATTGTTGAGAGGAGTCAAGTTCTTGAGCACTCACTCAATCCATCAATCAGCATTTATTGATTTGCTTGTTATCTGGCTGTCATTTTTGGCATTATTTTACTATTTGATAACCCACAGGTAAACTCTCAAGTAATTTTTTAAATTATGTTTTTACTGATTTTAGAGAAGAGGAAGGGAGAGGGATAGACAGTTAGAAACATGAGAGAGAAACATCAATTGGCTACCCCCACCCCACCAGGGATCGAGCCAGAAATCTGTGCAGGTTCATAGGTGAATTACATTGGCTGGGCACAAGTAATATTTTTGTTAGGACACTTGCTACTTTCATGATTTATCAAAATGAATTATTTTAAAAGATAACATTGGAATTCTACTTTGCTCCACATGGCTTAGTGTTTGAGTATTTTTCAACATATTTCTCATTTCTGTATACCAGTATCACAAAAA
The DNA here is from genome assembly GCF_000412655.1 of Myotis brandtii. Lineage (NCBI taxonomy): Eukaryota > Metazoa > Chordata > Mammalia > Chiroptera > Vespertilionidae > Myotis > Myotis brandtii. Next base: position 8,829,436 of record NW_005356259.1, read on the forward strand.
GATGGGAATGAAGATGCATTTTGGGCTGTGAGTTAAGACGTGATAGAGACGGAAGCCTGGTGTGATGGGGGTGTGATGGGATTTCAGGAGTCACAGCCCAAGTTAGGTAAGTCTTCTCAATTACCCGGATTTTACACTTCATAACTACAGTGAACCCTCTGAATAATGAGGGAGTGAGGACTGCCAACCTCCATGCAGTCAAATATCCATGCATAACTTTTGACCCCTGGCCCCAAACTTAAACTACAGCTGGCCACTTGCATCTGTAAATTCAACCACCATGGGTTGAAATAGTATTTTCAATCTTCGGTTGAAAATCTGTAGTTGGGAAACCATGGTTAGGAATGATAAAATACTGTTTTCTATCATGGGTGGTTGAATCAGTAGATCCAAAACTCGAGGATATGAAGGGCCAATTGTATTTATTGGGGGGAAAACATGTATAAGTTTACCTGCACAGTTCAAACTAGTGTTGTTCAAGAGTCGCTGTATAAGGAAAGGGAGGGGAACTCCGTGGTTCTAAAAGCCTGCTATTCCAGAGTCCAGGCAAATACTTGGATGGCCTATTGTTCCTACAATTCATGAACAATTCCACTGGCTTGAATGTCTATGTTCAACACAGCGGGAGGGTGAGACTTCTCACCAATACTCAGCTGATCTCCCGAGAGAAGTTCCCTGTTTGTCCAGTACTTTACACTTTCCAAAAATTTGTTTATCATTGTCTAGTACAGTGGTTCTCAACCTTCTGGCCCTTTAAATACAGTTCCTCATGTTGTGACCCAACCATAAAATTATTTTCGTTGCTACTTCATAACTGTAATGTTGCTACTGTTATGAATCGTAATGTAAATATCTGATATGCAGGATGGTCTTAGGCGACCCCTGTGAAAGGGTCATTCAACCGCCAAAGGGGTCGCGACCCACAGGTTGAGAACCGCTGGTCTAGTGGTTCAAAAAACTGGGTAGGAATATAGTGTCTGGATTCGCTGCTCACAAATTTAGAATTCTTTCCTTAAAGTTCTTCTCTGTGTCACTGAAATTCAGGCTCTGCTATGGAATCAAGATAAAAAAACAACACAACTAAACCTTTTGTATGTTCCACAAGCCTAACAATCAAAAGTTAGTCTCATAAAAATAATCTTGTAGTAATATCTTCTATTCAGTAACTTTTGAGTAGCACTGATGCTCATTCACCACCAGAGGGCAGCACAGGTGATTGAATGAAGGAAATGGCCTTTGCAGAAATAGTGAAGATTGTAATGCTAGCTTTCAATTTACAGAGTGTTTTACACACAATTTATACATGAGTGTGTGGAGGTCTCAGCGGTTCTCTGTGACAGGTAAAGCAGGCATAATTATCCTCATGTTATATATAGATGGAGAAATGAAATCTGGGAAGACGTAAAGATGACTGTGTTCAGTGTACAGCTACTGAATGCCATCCAGTGCTTGAATCCAGCACAGTCTTCTTACCTGAATCTAGGTCTCTTTCCACTATACCACTCTGCGTATAAATGGTGCATTGTCATCCTTCCAATGACCTCCTAAAGTAGAGCTGGGAGGCCACACAAAGGCTAGAAACCGTCTGTTCTATAGCAACGGTTCTCAAATGTTTCATCTGACACAGCATCTTGTTAAAAGCTTTCTACCCCCACCCCCGACCCCCTCCCATGTGTCCTGCTCTGGGAAGATGGGAAAGGCGAGGACTGTTTGCCTTCTAAGCAGCCCCATGGACAGCTGTCATTGTGGTCTCAGTTATTTTTATCTGTATTACATAGTAGCTCGTAAATAGGTAGGAGGTGGGGAAGATAAGGAGAGGGGTCAAAGTGAAGAAGAAACCTGGACCTGGATGTCGGTAATTCACATAACTGCTTCAGTTTCCATGGTAAACTGGGAAATGCCCTGTGGACTCCAGAGCTCCACCCCTTTAAGTGGTTTCAAAGGAGATAGCTGGACCCAGTAAAGGCTCAAGCAAGGCTCAGTCAGAACTAAATGAAACCCCCATTAATGAAAACCCAGATCAAGTTCCCAAATTCTAAGACTGAGCATTGCAGTAGCTGCAGGCGGTCCTAGAAGTGGTCACTTCGCTGGGTGACTTACATACAGAATTTATTCTAAAGGGATTTTGCCACCTATTCTTTTTTCCTTTTTGGTAATTAGGGTGATTCTATCAGATAATTAATTTTAAGGGCTTTTATTCATTTGTTGGGGGAAAAAGGCTCAAGTAGCATCCTGTGGTTATACCAGTTGCCCAATGATTCATGAATTCGGATTGAGAACTGGAGTAGGTACGATCAATAAGTGAAAAATAGGTGCTGCCTAATTGCCTTTTTAAATCAGTAAAATAATTAAAGCCTTTATAGTCTGGCCAATTAATTGTATAGTCGGCTTAATAAGGAAAATGCTTGAGAAAGATAAAATTACAATACCAAAAGCAACTAATAGCTAAAAAAAAACTTTCCTCGTGTAGTTGATTAATTATCCTCCTCTTTTTCTCTTAAGAGACTAAACATTTAGTAAATCCGTAGAGTTCCAGTGTAGTCAGCATTCCCATTGTAAAGTGCCAGTGTTATCATTTTTCATTCATCATTTTCTTAGGTCCCGATGTGAGTGTCATTGTTGTGTTTAGTAAAAGAATACAAATATTTATTTTAAACGTTTCTTTAAACAGAGTCTTAGTGGAGGGTAGAGCTCCCTAATGCTCTGCAGCTGGGTTTGGAGGCTTTACAATTGGTTGTCGTCTGTGTACCAAGTCCTCTGCAAGTGCTCAACTGCAGAGAGCAAAATCCCACTTGACAAGAAGTCTAGATACGGATTTATGCAATGGGATGTGATGTTTACTTAGGACCTGCCAGGTTCTACCTGGGAAACTTTCCTATTATCCCTTTATTAAAAAGTTCTAAATACATATTTGCACAGTGTTTTCTTATGGAAACATCTGTGTAAGGAATGTTTAACTTACTCATTTCCAAAAGGGAAACGTTAAAAGGGAGAAAGACAGAAATTAGGTAAGCAATTGCTTAGAGAAAGGGTACGAACGTGAGACATTTGGGACTCCAAATGCTGGCTGAGTTGTCTTTCATTCTCACGTTGGTGCAGATGGATAAGATAATTGCTATCCTAACCAGAACTCACTATCCACATCTCATTATGATGTCCTTAAATTAAACATTCGACCCGTCTTTTAGGGAGGAGTTGGCTATTGGCTTTTTCCCCCCCATCTTTTTTTCTTTCTGTTTAGCCTGCATTGAACCTTTGGCCTTACCCCAAGTGTATGGGTGGTATATGGTTTAAAATTGATATATTAATGTTGAATTTTTATTGTCACAGTTTCTGTTCGTGCTCCTTTCAAACCTTTCATTTATTTGTTTCTGAACCTTGGATATCTCATAAAAATGTCACCATTGTGGTTGAACATTAAGCACCTTCCCATTTTGCCCTGGGCCGTTGAAATAAATTTGGACCAGGTGCTCTGTGCATAATGGAGCCCCTTGAAGTGCTCTGATAATGAGCCGGGGGGCGGAAGCTGTCAGCTTTCAGCTGGCTTGAAGAATGCAATTAGAGCGGTTTTAATACAGCGGAGGGACCCCATCCAATCAAGGCCATTTTGAGTTAAACCAAGTCTAGAATCCTAAACATGTACTTTTAAGCATTTGAGCTGTGTCTCTGCACTGAGAATGGGAGAAGGCGTTCCTGTGCAATGCGTTCATTTTGAGTCAAAGAGGAGAAAAATCTTCCAAATGCCAATGGAAGTTCTCTCATCCCTCCTGTTATGTTATTGTGACCTTATTTATGATCTGATGTCACTCTGATCAAGGTAGCTAGTGTCAGGTTAAGTCTCAAATCAATCAAGTATTTAGCAAGACCACTTAGGTCAACTTTTCCTTTTAATGGGAAAAAATAAAGTGGATTCACCTAAATATCTATTAATATGAGGAGTGCATAAAACATTCACTGTAAGACACTATAAAAAGAATGTTGCCTATTATATATTGTTGAGTAAAGCAAGTTATTTACAGTATGTAAAGTGTGATTCTGTTTTTTGGGGAAAGTATCCAACTACAATATACCTTTATAGGTGCATAGAAAAGGTTTGGGGAAATGCACACCAAATCATTAATGATGAAAAGGGAAAATGGGGATGAGGGTAAGCTAAGTTGTTTGTTTGTTTGTTTACTCTATATGTGTATTTTTGAATTATTTAACCAATAATTTTCATATTCTAAAAGTAGGTCAGCTCACTGTCAAGCCAATGACTTACTGTAAGTGAGTGAATGAGTTTCTGTGGGGCAGGAGTGAGGGAGGAGCTCACTTCTGTTAGTCCCCAAGATGCTGGGTTATCATAGCGAGAAAACTTACTACCGAATGAGAGCTTTCTGTTCCTCATTTCAGATCATTGTTCCAAACATCTTCACTCCACAGACACTCGCTTTACATCTGAGGACACTGGTGTTCAGAGAGATTCGGTGATTTGCCAAGTCACAAGTTTGAAGTGAGGTGTTAGGATTTGAACCCAGCTCAGCTCCAAAGACTAGGCCCTTAACCCCCTCTCCAGGCCCTGCTTGGTTTCTTAGCACAGTTCTCTAAAAGCAGATAATATTTCCAGGGTCATGTATCCTTTCATCCTTGATTTCTTTCCAGAAAATGAGGACATAGTTCAGGAGGAGTTGTTATTGTTGTTCACAGTTGACATTTCTTGTAAACACTTGGACCACTCATTAAAAACATTCTGGACCCCTGGGATTCACAGTGGCGTCTCCAGTGACTGGAAGCCTTTGTCCTAAAATGAGGGCATGTATAATAATGTCAATCCAATTTCAATTGAAAAATAAATAATTCCACCCAGTGGGCAAGGTGGGTTGTCCTCATTAATGAGAAATAGTATGCAAAATTTAAACATCAGCATAACTATGAAAATATTCTTTCATAAACTCCTAATTGCTGAATTTAAGTTGATTGCTTACTCAAATGACTCATTTCTTCTAACATTTATCATTTAATAGGCCCTGAATATATACATATATATGTATTTCTATTTCTTTGTTTCAAAGCCCTATAAATTTCTTTTGTTTCTTCTTTCTCTTGCATTTCTGCTTCGTATGGGATACTGCTTTCCTGTTGGCCTTTTAAGATGTTATGCATAATATTAAAATCCCATTTCAGGTTTCAGCTCTATTCCACAACTTGAACTTTGAACTATTCCTATGAAAGGAATAATAACTCAGAGACAGAAAGTAGAATGGCGGTTGCCAGGGGCTGAGGCAATAGGGAGTTATTGTTTAATGGCTACAGAGTTCCAGTTTCAAGGTGAAAGAGTTCTGGAGATGGCTGGTAGTGATGGTAGCACAAAATTATGAATGTATTTAATACGACTGAACTGTACACTTAAAAATGAGTAAGATGACAAATTTTATGTTATGTGTATTTGACCACAAAAAAAAAAATTTGGAAAGATAATTAAATTTAGCCACAAGTGAGCCTCATCCGGTGACCCGAACCAACATTTAATGGCCCTTCTTCTGACATTGAGACGCTGACCTGTTAGCTTACCTGGGCAAAGTATGCATTTTGCCAAATAATGTGAAGATCCCTCCCAGAAGCCTGAAATCTAGTGCAGCACAGGGGAATGCGAGGCTCTGTGAAATTTGCAGCGAGTCTTGTGTAATAGTTACTTGGCTATGTTTTTATAAAGCATGAGAAAGTGGTAGAGTACAGTGGAGGAGAAGCCTCACCTCTGATTTTTTTAACGGGGGGAAAAAACCTCTTATTTTTGAGCATGTATTTCAACTTAAATGACTAAGTTTATTTGGCATTTGGGTTCCTCTTTCATATACAGTTTCTTTCCATTTGTGATTATCGAATTTTCTTAGGTTTGATCATGTAATCATGAGATTGTCTTTGAACCTTCTCTCCCTTTGCTGCAAAAAAGAATTCACAAATCCAGGGCCTTCAGCCTGTGGAAGGTTAGTTATTTTGAAACCAGCCCCAACAGAATGCTTGTCCCTCGTGGGGTTGCCAGCCAGCCTTCCCCAGGAGGGTGGAGGTAATAAATGGATATATAGTCAGCATGATGACACGTAAGGGTTCAGTATTCAGTATTCCTCAAAAAGGGATACACCACCCTGGCCAGCGTTGCTCAGTGGTTAGAGTGTCAGCCTGCACACCAAAGCGTCGAAAGTTCGATTCCCAGGCAAGGACACGTACCTGGGTTGCAATCCCTGGCCCTGGTTGGGGGCCCATGCAGGAGGCAACCAATCCATGTGTCTCTCTCACATGGATATTTCTCTCTCACTCTCTCTCTCCCTCCCCCCTCCCTTCCACTCTCTGAAAATCAATGGAAAAAATATCCTCAAGTGAGGATTAACCCAAAAATTGGCGGGGTGGGGGAGGGGGTGTCACCTCAGTGGTTTTAAGTACACCTTGTGTAATTGTCCACAGCAGAAGGGCAAACACTTCAGGCCCAACCATTAAGGCCAAACTCTGCTCAACAACCTGCTTTGAAGTGAAAATAAAGCAAATGTTAAGATTTGGGTCCAAAGAGTAACGTGGTCATGACTTGGGGGAGCTTCCTGAAGTCCCCACACTGCAGGGCAGGTCTGAGGACTGACCGCCTCAGAAGTGAGACTGCTGATACCAGAGCCTACAAAGCAGAGCCTTGGCTGGGACTGGGACGGAAGCGGGTTCCAGCCAGGCTGTGGCTTTATTAGCTCTGTGTCTGTGGCCTTTCTAGGTATTGGTGGCTTGTTTAAAAACTTAGGGAATTGGGCAGCTCCTCTTCAACTCTAATGAGTGATATCCAAATAACAATAGGATTTTGTCTGGAAGATTGTGGGTCACACATCACATCCATTCCCCACACCTACACACAGTGCTGATTGTGGAAGCCATGTATCTTCAGGCTGGGGTCCCCCCTCACCCCCCCATACCCTCCCCAGGTTGGGAAGGGGGCAGAAACAAGGTGAGAGGTTGTCTTTTAATTTTTCCTAAATATAATAGTTTTCTGTCATTGCCACAATGTAATTGCAGTTTCAGCTTTTTAAACAATATGTACCCAGAGAAAAGTCTGGAAGGTACGTGCATGTATATATAAACTAGTTCCTTTAAAATTGTAACGCATGTACATGGTAACACATTTAAACGGTACAAAGAAAGGGAAACTCATCCTCCCTGATCCCTTAACCCCATCCCAGCTTTTTGAAACAGCCCGTTACGTGTTTATCTTTACTTCCCAGTGTAACCAGAGGTGTTCGGGGTGGTGGAAGGGAGTGCAATTATCGGCTGTTAATATTTTCTTCTTAATGTTTTCTATATTTTCTCATTTCTACAGTTACTTTTTTTTTAAAGTTTAAATGAGAATTGTATGTTTCCAAGGCGAAGCAATGCCAATTTCCATTAATGGCCTGACTTTGGAAGTTGTGTTATGCTCTGTAGGCATGGAGTTGTGTAGAGTCATATCCATACGTAAATGTGGTAACAATTATTTTAAATGAACTTTATTCTTCAGCTTGAACAGATTAAACTCTAGAGTGGGCGCATGCATTTCTTTAATTGCATTAATTATTTATTACACACTCGCATACAGTTCAGTTGGGCCGGGGAAGTTGATTATAGCCGCTTGTTTCAAGTCCGTTTTACACCCTGGGTTGACAACATTATCACACTTTCTCGCTGAAGTGAAAGAGCGGGATCATGCTCCAGGGCAGTTATCGCAGATGCAGGGTTAAAGTGCAAGCGGTGTTTGCGGCATATCCACCATCGTTATAGTGGAGCCCAGGGTGTGCCAGCAGCCTGCACTTCCTTCATGCCTCTGCCTGCCTGGGAGTTGTTCATTCTGCCGGTTTTAGAATGGAAGCCGTGTTTAATGCAGGTACTGGGTTCTATAGACTCTTACCTTACGCTTACAAGATCATTAAGTTCTTTTTAACATGTTCTGTCTTCCAACAAGAAAAAATAAGGGGAAACCAGCTCCTTTGTACTGTTAGTACCTTTGTTCCATGTTTTCCGAGTAAGAAACACCAACACGTTATGGAGGGGACCCCTCAGGAGGCTCTGCCATCAGCATCTGGGGCAGCCACTCCCTCCCTCTGAACCCGGCCGTCCGGATGCAAATTGAAAGCAGCTTCCTCCACACGCTTGTGCTTTTTCTGATCACAGATGTGCCCTTCCATGTTGCCTGTTTCTGTAAACCAAGCATATTTTTGTCATCACCTCCAAACCCTTTAATCAGCTAGAAGCGTGTCACTGGATGGAAGGTCTGTGTGGGTGGCAAATGGTGAGGGGCTGGTTCTGGAGAAATCTTGGCAGGTCAGGAGTGGGGTTAAAAATACTTTTGCGGAAAGTACTAATGTTGGGACCTTCTCTGTCACACGCATTATTGCTGCCATGTAGGATATTTCTACATACAGAGAGGCTGGTTCTTAATGGGGGGAACCAACCCGGTTCCATATTAAGCAGCTGCATTCACCATGTAGGAATACTGTCTATCTTGCTTTCTACCTGGCAACCAGTTCTAGTTAAGATGCTTGCTGGTCGTGGCCCTGTTCCCACCGAGATTCGTGGCTTGAATCAGATTTATTGTGTGTCTTCTCTGTGTATGCAGTGGGCTCGTGCTAGGCACACAAAGAAGACGAGAAACACAAGTCTGTGCCCTCGAGGAGCTCAGGGTTCTTTTTGTTCACTAAAATATGTTTTTATTGATTTCAGAAAGAGGAAGGAAGAGGGAGAGAGAGATAGAAACATCAGTGATGAGAGAGAATCATTGATAGGCTGCATCCCCCGCTCCCCCGGAGAATCAAGCCCACAACCCGGGCATGTGCCCTGACCGGGAATCGAACCATGACCTCCTGGTTCATAGGTTGACGCTCAACTACTGAGCCACGCCGGCTGGGTGCTCACATTTTAATGGGGATTTTGGATGACCTTGCTGCTCCAGGACACAGTAAGAAATAAGCCTTGTCCTGGTGAAATTGCAGGCCTCGCTGATGAATGTTGTGGGGAGAGCTTGGTATCTTCCCGCTGGCTTCACGCTCTGCCTCTGGCCCTCAGTTGCCGCTCAGATGCCAGAGTCGCCTCAGCAGGTAGAAAAAAAGGGGGTAGGGGGGAAAGGGCTTGTTCTCAAGTATACGAAGGGCAAGATGACTTGGAGAGCTTTCTTCAGATCCCCTGCCACCATCAGCCTGCCCACGGGCGGGACGTCGGGCAGATCACGCAGGGGACGGCAGCGCCCGGATGGTGGAAAGTTTTACAAAAACATCTGTTCTATTTGGATGGTTCAAATATTTTCAAAAACATGGGCTCAGCCAAAGCTCATATTTCATAAAACCTTTGCAAATATCTACGGTTTTTCTTCTCTTTTTCCATGTGGACATGGAAGCAAGAGGAGAGGAAAAATGTGGCCACATGTATGGTTTTAACTTCTTATTTCCAAGTGTTATGGCTTTTTCAGGCATGAAAACCAATCAGGTCCCGTTCCTGTGGGATGTGGTGTCTCTAGACTTTTTTCCGTCTTTCGGAGAGAGAGATACAGGAAGTCTTAAAGAAACATCGCCCTAGATATTGTGTGTGGGGACCACACTGATGATAGGAAGCTGTAGTTTTAATTGCTTGAAAACAAAGGGGGAAAGGTTCACAGCAGTTGGAGGGTGAGGTTGAGCAAGGAGAGAGCAGCAGAATAGGTTCTCTCTCCTGGGTCCCCACCTGGACCCAGCTCTCCACGTCTGAGGGGACTTTTCCAAAGTGCAGCCAGCAGAGAGGGAGGGGCATCTGGAAGAGGCGCCCTGGGGTGTCCGTAGGCAAGCAGCCTGGCCTCCAGCTTTAGTCCAGGTCTGCGGCCCTCAAGATTAGGGGTGTCAAAGCTCAAGGGCCAGACGGACGGGGCCAGCGGGGACTTCTCTGGGGACTGTCGTGAGTCTGTCAATACTTGGGGGGGATGAGATTTTGAGCAAACCGGTACACTCTCAGCCCTGCCAGTGCTGTGAACTGAACATCAAGCTG
>NW_005356259.1:8839456-8852012 GCF_000412655.1 Myotis brandtii
CTCCAAGAGAAATAAAGTGTCCAAATCTAATGCTAAGGGCCTGTGCACGTGACTGTCAATGGCACAGCTGGGGTGAACTAAATCCTTCGCTCCCTGCTTGGGTAGTTCCAAACTAAAGACAGAAGCAGTGACTGGGAAACACCTGGGGTTGAAAGTGGAAATTGATTGTGAGAGCCTGCTGCCTCCCTGCTTGGTTTGAGGTCAGATGTGGGCCCGAGGCCCAGGATGGTGGCCCCTCCGTGTGGCATTGGCGAAGGTTGCTGGGTCGCCTGCAGGGTGGGTGGAAGCGTGATGTTTGTAGTCTCCATAAGCCCAAGTCTCACAGGAGATTCCAAGACACAGTTGCATTTCTTCCGCAATTCTGTCTCGTCTGCCTGTCTGTACAGAAGGCAGGTTGGGCCCGACTGGTGCGGCTCAGCAGTTGAGCGTCGACCTATGAAGCAGGAAGTCACAGTTGGATTCCCAGTCAGGGCACATGCCCAGGTTGTGGGCTCGGTCCCCAGTAGGGGGCATGAGGAGGCAGCCGATCAATGATTCTCTCTCATCATTGATGTTTCTATCTCTCTCTCCCTTCCTCTCTGAAATCTATAAAAATATATTAAAAAAGAAGGCAGGTTGGAGGACACGGAAGATCCTCCTGCTCTGAGAATCTGTGAGCTGAGGCCAGGGTGGCTGAACTGAGGGCCTGGTTTCCAGAACCCCCGGAACATCGTGGAAGTGGAAGCCACCCCCTGGGACTTCCCCAGCGGAGACCTCGATCCCATTGTGTGCGGCACTCCTTCCTGTGCTGTTGCATGATGTCAGGCGGCGTTTTGCAACCGCGCTCAAGGATGAGTCAGCTAATGGCCCGGCCATCTGTCTATGCCATCACAGCCAGCTTGTCCGAGTTCCAGGGAAACTGCGGGCAACTGTTCATCCCAACACACTTGGTATGGTTTCTAACACGGTTGTCAACAGATTGTTTATCAATGACTCATGTTTTCTTTCTCTCTCCTCCTCCTTTTTGTTTTTGTTTTTTAAGTGACATTTCCTAGGCCTGTTCTTTCTCTGTTCCGTGTTACACACAGGGTGGGGAGACCTGAATTTTAACCTCTGCATTTTCTGCTCATGAGATTTTCCTGTGGCCCTGGTTAAAATTCTAATTTATTATTGGGGTTAAATCTCATTTATGGCAGTTGAGCACTGGGATCCCTGGCCAGGTCTGTGGGGAAGTCTGCACTTGTACAATTGAGGAAAGAGTTTATTAGAGAAATTAATAAGATATATTAATTAGCATGTTAATATAACAAGGGGAATGGTTAACTTAAAGGAATCAATAAATTCTGCATACATTAGAAACTTCTGTGTTTACTGATTACTTTCATGCTAATTGGAGATCTTTCTTGCATTTTAATGGGAGAACATCTCATATTGTTCCTCTCCTAGCTCAGTTTCAGGTACATGTGAAAGTAATAGAAATAGTTTTGTCTTAAAAATAATTAACAACTCAGGAGAAGCAGAGTGAGGCAGGGAGAGGGCACTACACTAGGCTGAGAGACAGAGGCCGAAGCACTGACCAGCCACTGACAGGCGTCTCTTAACCCAGCTGTGCAGCTTGGAGGTTGGATGGAGCCCCTCCCAAAGGCCCCCATCCAACCTTTTTGGACACTGAGATTTCCCAAATTCAAACTGATTTTCCCCTACTTGGTTCCAATTCATTATGTTTTTCTAACTGGCCAAAGCCCATCTTCCTCCTCGTTTTATTTTTCTCCTTTTGTGAGACTGGGCCGAAAACAAGAGACATTTTGCCCAACCCATTCTCCATCGCCTGCCTCCAGAGTTTACAGGGCCAATCCTCAGAGGGCCTAACGACTGGCGTGGTAGGGGCAGCCCCCAGGAGACGCTGGCTGGGCCCTCGGTGTAGAAGTCCCTTGGGGTCACTGGATTGTGGGGTGTGAGGAGCCCGAGGTGGCCCCAGGGAGGATCAAGGCAGCAATAGTGCCATGTTTCACAACCAACAGCAGCAGCGTTCAGTCCTGCCGATGCCCAGGTCATCGTCCCTGGAAGCTTTGCCCTGACATCGCTGAAGTGGCAGGGAAACACTTTGAGTGAGGGCTATACTTCTGCCCATTCATATTGCTCGCACCCAGCCTTTCCTGCCTCAGCGGCTGTAAGCCTACTGGGCAATAAAGCTCTGCTTAGTTTGCCCAAGTGGACACAGACTCCAGCATTGTCTCTGGGTTTTTATCCAGGTGTCTCCTGGCTGAGGATGGAAGGCAGCAGCTTGTCAGGGACCCTCAGGTTCAGGGTGAGGCAGGTGCAGGAGCTAACTGGTGGGAGCGCAGCCCTGCCCTGAGTCTGTAGGTACTCGCTGCTTCCCTTGGCTCTGGGGGAGTGGGCCATCCTTGGAGGATTTTGTTGGGTGTTTTTGGAAAGCCTTTCTTAAAAAGGCCATTCATCTCTTCAGGTCATAAAGTGGATTTTCCCAATTAGAGTGTTAAAAAGGCAAGAACAGGATCAGCAGGACAGCCGTCCTCTGGTCAGTGTTGTTTGTGTTGTCAGATGGTGACGAGGAAGAGCACAGGCAGCTCCAGTTCCTGCCTAGATCTCCCCGTACTTTCTCGGGGCCCTGTGATCCCTGATGGCTTGCATCATTGTGGTTGATGTTTTCCAGCTCCCAGCTCTGACCCAGCGCGCGTCAGAGCCCCAGCAGCTTTCTTTCAGGATTCAGCAGGTTTTGAAATGCCTCTGGCGAAACTCTGCAGCCTTAGAGATGTGTTTCTGTGATCTTTGGGTTAGAACTCAGTGCATCTAAGGTGTTGACACTTAGGTGACGTGCTAAGCAAAAGACGGGGAATCTGCCTGGGGGTCATTTCCTCAGTGTTTCTTAGCCCCGGTTTTGGTGGAATAAAAACAAAATCAGAGAAAAAAGAACTAGCAAGTTCCATGCTTATGTTCGTTCGTAGCTCTCCTGTGAATATTTAGCTGTGCTCTTGGCAAGTTTGCAGTCCATCTGGTCCAGTATTTTGGTCACAAGTAAAAATGTGTTTGATGGAGCTCAGTTTTTCTTCTTCTTTTTTTTTCTTCTTCCTGACTTTTGTGTCAGATTTAAAAGGTACATTGTGAGGGGAAGGAAGAGAAAGAAGAAATAGCCCCAGGCAGTCGAGCTAACACAGAAATGAAATATGTGGTAGTTTTATTTCCTCTGTTTTTTTCCCATTTAAAAAGAAGTTCAAATATGGGCCCGGTATAACTTAGAATTTCCTAGGAGAGGGGAAAAAGGGCCATGAGGTGCTTTGGTGATTTTCTTTTAGCTATCACATTAAACTCTCATCGTTTTACTTAACCTAACGAACAAGGTTTTAACCATGAAAATACCTTTGGTAATTTTTCAGAAGAGTTGCAAAATTTCTAAGGCATCTTGCACCGCTGAACAGCACATGTTGGGCTAGGACGGCGACACGTACAGTGCGCTCATTGGCAGAGGGGGGTCTGGGAAACATTGTGCGATGAACCAAGCGTGGTCCTTCCATTCCCTCACTCTGCCTCCAGAATGCTCTCTTGGGGCACTTCCCCCTTCTCCCACCCTCTCCTCTACCCCAAGCTCTCACTCTCTATCTCTGTGACCCAAGGCTGGTTCCCTGGAGCCCCTCCTCTTTCTTACTCAAAACTTCCCTCTCCAGAGTCTTGTTTCCAGAGGGTTCTCTCTTGGGCTCAGAGAGAAAGTCATCTGACTGTCTTTGGCCGTTTCACCAACATTACAGTTAACTTGTGCTTTCCTACTGTCTGCCAGGCTCTGGGGTTATGGAGGTAAAGGAGACCCTTCATTTCCCTAAAGGAACTTAACCCCGACGGAATCCAGATATGCTCCTTGAATGAGTTTGGACTAATGATGTATCAATGCCCATCCAACTTTCAGATTCTTAGATAGAACATACAACCCTGTGGAAGGGATCTCTAGTGGCATGATTTCAGATATCTTATTCGTCCAAGTGCCCCTAATATTGTACCCTATTTATCCTGCCTGCTCATGAGGCCAGCCACAGAGCATTTCTTAGAGAAAAAAAAAAAGAAATTTATTTGGTTTTGGATTTCATAATCTGTCAAGAAGCCCAAATGAGATGATAAGATCTCTTCCTGCTATTCCCACATTCCTGCGATTTCGCTGGGCAGATGTGAAGTATGGGGGAAGTGCCTTTAACTACTGATGGTTGTTGACAGTTTGTTTTCTCGACTGTCATGTAGGTTAGTTCAAAAATTTACAGCATTTCTTTTGCAACCACTTTGTGGAATGCATTGTTTTAGGTTTTCATTTTAAAAACTAGTTCTCTGCTAAGTGGGTGATGAGAAGATTATGCCTCTTTTCATTCTTTCCTAGTTAATAACAACCAATTTCCAGAAATGGTGTTTTCTGTGCACGAGGTAGGGTAAAAGAATTAAAAAGGCATTTGCTTATATAATATTTTTTACATAATTTCCTTCTTTTAAATTTTATGTTTTTCCTGCTGGCTGATTAAAGCAGCAAATGCTGAGGGTTCAAATATACTTTTGTGGGAAATTAACAAAATTAGAAGACGAAACTAGATGGCCAGATTTTTCTGGTCAGCGAAGGGTGTTAGTTCCATATCTTTGGTTTTTCATGATGCATATAAATTTTGCCTGCCTCAGTCATTTCTATTTTTTAAAAATTATAATTTACAAGGTGGCTAATTTAAAAAATATTCTTGGCAGTTACTTATCACCATTCGACTGGAGTGACCTTTAGAATTGTTTGGGGGGGGAAGAATAGGACATTTCTTGCAGTGCTGATGACGCTCTCTGCGTGGACATGAGATGCAGCTCATTACATTTGAAATTCCATTGTGATAACTTTCAGAGGGTGGCATTTCTTGAGGCCTCCCTCACATGTCAAGGAGACGCATAGAGATTGGAAACTATTTACTCAGGGGATCTCAAACGCTACTGAAGCTACAGTTGTAAAATGTCAAGTTATTTGCATGCCTGGTGAATTGGATGTCCTAAAAAATTTTTGTAATTCCAGATATCTGCTTGTTTCCATTACCAAGGAACGGGGAAATATTGCAAATGAAGCATATTGTATTTTTTTTCTTTCTATTTTTGTAGAGTGACGGCTATGTTGTGTATAGCTTTGTTTTATTTTTTAGATTTAATTCAGTTTCTTCATTTAAGAACCTGAGTCCAAATGGCTGTAGTATGAAACATTTTAATTTTTGAGGTTAGTTCATCCTCCCCCCTGCCCCCTAAATATATGGGTATTTAGTAATACTTAAGAGATAGTTAGTAATGTTTACCAGTGATTACAAGGGTGATTCTCTGGGGAAACTTTTTATCTTTTGCTACCAGGTCTCCTTTTTCCTTCTAGTTTTTCATCTGTGTCTGGCCCTCTTCCAGGGAAGAGAAGGGAGAGTGCCTCACTCATCTTTCTGTGCCATGGCACCTAGTCTGTGATCTGTCTAATACTGAGTCCACAAACACATTGAACAAATGGACAAATAATCCATATTTTTAAATGCACTTTTAGTATCTTCGTGGCAAGTTGTTACTCTGGAAGTAATTAGGATTTTCAAATTCCCGTCCAATTAAAAGGATTTCCAATATGACAAAGATCGTGTCCTCCTTGTGAAAGGAAGAAAGAACAGGATGTTAAAAGAGGATGAAATAATTGATTTGCCTTTAAATGCTTGGGCACATGAGGGGCTGAGCTTGGAATTCTTTCATCTGATAGAAGAAAAGAATGAAATCAGCTTAGGAGACATTTCCTGTCATTATTCAAGGATTTTTAAAACATGTAAGGAGTATGCTTGGCCAATATTTTAGCTGTAATGTACATTAAAGGACCACTTTTTTTTTTTTAATCCTCACCAAGGATATTTTTCCATTGATTTTTAGGGAGAGTGGAAGAGAGAGGGAAAGACAGAGAGAAATATTGATGTGAGAGAAACACATCGATTGGTTGTCTCCTGCAGGAGTCCTGACCAGGGCCCAGGCCAGGGAGGAGCCTGCAACCAAGGCACGTGCCCTTGACCAGAATCAAACCCGGGACCCTTTGGTCCTCAGGCCAATGCTCTACCCACTGAGCCAAACCAGCTAGGGCAAGAGGACCATTTTTTTTTAATTGATAGAGGCTGTGCTGTATGAAGAGGAAAGAGTACAGCTGTATGAATTCAGAAATGAGTGTCAACCACTGTCAGTCATTCTCAGTCAAGCCAGGAGACAAAAATCACGCAGTTATTATTAAGAATTATTAAGTTAAGATAGAGTAACTATAAAGTTGTAACTAGAACTCTAAAGCGTCCCGTAGAGCTGAAGAGGAGTACCGAAGAGAGGATGCACTAGAAGGGGGTCCTTCTTGCTGGGTTGCTGGGCCACCACTGGCCCACAGTTGCTGGGCTAGCAGGAAACAGCACTCTGTGCACAGGCTTACCGAGCCTGGTGGGCAAAGGAAATAAGGTCCATTGTGGGTGCACAGCCTGCAGCATACAGGGTCTGTGTAAGGAGGGCTGTGAGGAGCTGATTACCAGGCCCAGGACAGTGCTGCGTGGTGCATGCTCTGGACTCGTATGTGTGCAATGCCTAGGGACCAAGATGATGGTAGCACTGTGTGCTGGAACCGCTGCAATGTCCCTACAGCGCCCTCTACTGGTAAATCCTAGCATTGAGCTCATTGTAAAGAAGAAATGCTTCAAGAGCCAATTTGGAGTTGAGCCACCATCAACTGATAACTGGCACAACCCCAAATTCCAATGTAGCCAGAGATGTTCTGTCTTGTTGTTGAGAAAAAATGAGAAACAAATAAAAAAAGAGCTGATTTCCCTCCAAGGGCTCACTCACTCTCTTTTGTAACCAAAGAATCCATCAGTGCTGGCAGTATAAACTAAGTCGCAATTTAAAATTGAGTTCATGAGAGAGATGGATTTTGACAGTTTATTTTAAAAATAATCAGTTATTAAAATCAGGAAATACTAGTCTTACAAAAGCCATCCCTCTGATGATTAAGATTAAAGACATGCATATTGCATGCCTTTTTACATTATTTATAGCATAATAGCTTTTCACCTCTCTAAAAACAGATGCTCTAGGTCTAAAAACTCTTATGCCTCTTGCTTGTAGGCTTAGTAAGAGCAAGGGACAATCATATTTAACAAACCTCAGTCCATTCTCCCATCAGCATGCCATGGAGTTGCTCACCTTTATACTGGATGGCAACAGCTGGCTCCCTCTGTTAAACATCAATAAAATTATTCTTTGGGTTTTTTTAACTTACATCTTTTCATTTCATTGTGCTCCCTCTTGGTCCTAAATTATAAGAGTGGGTAAATAGGGGTGTTCAGTGAAGTGTGTCTGCCATTCAATGTTATGCATACACTTATATGTTTTGTGTAATTTCTTAAATAGAAGCTTCAGAAAAATGAACACACTGGGAGAAATGTTCATGGAAAATTAAAGTTGGCAGAGGTTCATTTTACAAAATGGTAATACAGGGGAGCCATATTATTGAGCAGAAAATCTGCATTGTAAGGTCTATCATAGCACCACCATGTAACAGTAATGATAATAATAACTTTTTTTTTAGTGTTGGCTATGGCCAGGCATGTCCTCAGTGCTTAACATTTATTGTCATTTAATCCTCACAAAACCCACATATGAGGCAAGTACTAGTCTCATTCCCATTGTACAAATAGGACTATTGAGGCAGAGAGTTTTAAAAACTTTTCAAGACTACCTCGTTAATAAGTACAGTGCAGGCATTTCAACCTGGGCAGTTTGGTTTCAGAACTCTCGCTCCGAACCCCTCTATACCATACTTCGCACAGGATGGGTGGAATTGATTCTTTTTCAATGCACCAGCAATCTGACGAGACAGAAATAAGGCTCGGATGTTAAATGCCAAGTGAAATTTGGAAACCCAGAGAAACAAGCTGAGCACTGCAAGCTGACTTTCACCTTAAACTTGCCTTTACCTTTTTATAACCTCCAGGGCCACAGAAGGCAACACCCTGGACCCACCCAAGCTAGCCAGCATGATTAATGAAGACTCCTCTCTCCCTGGAACTGAAACCCCTCAACTACATTCTCTTGGTAATGCGAGGGTGGAAAAGAAATACAGGTTTCTCCAAGGAAAATTTTCTGACTTAAAACTTAGAGCTATGTGGAGGAGCAAAAATAAATCTCGGAATATTTGTAACCTGAAGACAGCTCAAGGATTTACAGCGAGAATTCACACTAGCTGGATAGTCAGAAAAACATTAAACTAAGAATTAAAGAGGTACCAGGTTGGTAGTCTCAGCACCTAGCAGAAAAACAAATGCAAATTTTTTGTGGAGGAACCCACTTTAATTTGACCATAAAGAACCCTCACAGAGAGTTTCTAAAATATATTAGCTCCCATTCAAAGACCTCAGAACATTAGAAAATAAGTCATTGTAAAAGAGAGTCAGCAGAATCAACCTGCGAACACTGCAGGTATTGAATTTATCCAGCACAACATATAAAGTATGTTTTCTATGTTTCAAAATGGAGGGAGAGTTTGAAAACATGTCTAAGGAGCAAGCTATTAAAGTGACAAAGATATCCTGAGAAAAAAGAAAACATAAATTATATAGATAAAATAGTAATTGAAATTAAAAGCTCAAAAGGCAGTTTAATGACAGATTAGACAGAATTGAAGAGAGAATTAATAAACTGGAAGATAAGATTGAATAAAGTGTTCAGAATGTATTACTATGGGACAAAAAGATGGAAAATATAGAAGAAAGGCTAAGGGACAAGGAGAATAGTGAATTTTCCAGAAATGATGAAAGATACCAGTCCACATATTCAGAGCACCCAGCAAATTCCAAATAAGATTAAAAATCTTAAAGAAATCAATAACTAGATAGTAAAACTACAGAACACCAGGACAAATAGAAGATCTTAAGTAGTCAGAGAGAAACAATAAATGCAAGAATTGAGGGGAATTTTTTAAAATTTTACACTAACTGCCCTGGCTGGTGTGGCTCAGTTAGTTGGAGTGTCATCCAGTACACCAAAAAGTGGTGGGTTCAATTCCAGGTCAGGGCACATACCCAGGTTTTGGGTTAGATCCCTGGATGGGGAGGATGTTTCTCTCTGTCTCTCTCCCTTCCGCTCTCTAAAATCAATTAAAAAAAAACACAAAACACCATTTTTTTGTTGTTACACTAACCAGGATCAAAGAAGCCAAAAGTTGGTTCTTTGAAAGGGTTAATAGAATTGACAGTCCTCTCTCAAGATTAATCAAGGAAAACAAAAAGAGAAAAGTGACAATAAACATTATTAGTAAAGGGAAAACTGTATTATCTACAGTTAGGGCAGACATCTATACTAATAAAAGGTTAATAGGCTAATTAGACCAGATAGACCAGACGTTTTCCGGATGTCCTTCCAGACAAAGCCATGGTGGCGGGCACCAAGGCAGAGGCAATTAGGGGCGATCAGGCAGGCAGGCAGGTGGGCGGTTAGGAGCCAGTGGTCCTGCATTGCGAGAGTGATGTCCTGGATTGGAGAGGGTGCAGGCCAGGCTGAGGGAACCGCCCCCCTCCCATACACGAATTTCATGCACCGGGCCTCTAGTTTAAACATAATAAAAGAATATTTTGAACTAATTTAAGGCCAGAACATTTTAAATCTTAGATGGAACAGACAAGTCCTTATTAAAACTGACTTTAAAAACTACCAGGGTAGCCTATCACCATTACAAACAGGAGTCAAAAACCTTTTCACAGTGAAAACAAAATACCAGGCCCAGGTGTTTTTACCGCATAGCTTGGTGAGGAGTAAATGAGATAATACATATCAGGTGCTTTGATATGACTTGTCACAATAATGAACGCTTAGTCAATTTTAGCTGTTGTCATTCCCTAGGCGTATTTGTGGGCTCTCTCTTTAGCCTGTGCTGAGATCTAGAGTATAAAATGTCTAAAAACCTCATACAGGCAGACACATAGGTTAGAGTCATGGATGTACTTTTACAATAATCAGGTTGGAATCTTCCTTTGACTACCAATTCATTTTTTAGGGAGTGTTTTTTTGTTTTTGTTTTTGTTTTTTTTACCAAGACGTGGGTCACTGGTAAAATCCCACCTGTCCCCTGAACCCCTCTTTAACGAATGGCAATCACTGGGCTTTACAGTCACTTCAATGAGGAAGGTCACAGACAGTGATTCCCTAGGAACTAGCTTTAATTTTACTTTCTATTGTTGAGAAATTGAGAACAATAGCCACATTCATGTGAATTCTCTTTCAGGTGTTCCAGAACAAATTTAGTGACTTAACATTTTTGCATGTTCTAGGATAGCAGCTCAAAAATCTTATCCCTGAAAGGCACAAAACATTTGTATAGGTATTTATTCATAAAATGTAGTATAAATTGTCCTCGAGTTAGAGATGGGTGTGTTTCCAAATGTCATCGTCAGTGACTTACGGCGTCATGGAGATAAGGGGCGGCAGACTTGGGAATGTGCTTCGGGAGCACACTCCGGGGACGAGGGTGTGCGCTGGGAATTGCTAGGATGCGGAAGACAAAGAGAAGGGTAGTGCTCAGCCACTCTGGCTATTGCCAAAGAGTAATCCGAGCCCCATCCAAGGTCAAAGCCGGGGACCTCTCCTTATTTCATAAGCTGTGTTTGCTTTTCACCTAATCCACTGGTTTAGCTCTTGTGACATGTGTGGACATGATTCTTATGGAGAGAAATGTTTGGAATGATTTATTCTTCTGTGAAATTTCATGCTCACATTCAGATAATGCATTCAGTCCAGCCTAAACAGGCTGTTTTTTGTAGTGTGTGGGGGGTTTTTTTTTTCGCAAATAGTACAAGAAATGAAGCTGCCTTTAGTGTATCGTTGCCCTTTGCATTTTGCAGTTAATTTTTATAAGTTAAAGACATGCACTCCCAGGAGCCCCATCCACAATGGAGCTGCTCTCTACTGTCATGTACACGTGCTGGGAACTGTCTCCTTCCACTAATTAACTTGCCTCCTTTTACTAATTAGTGCTCATTTTGCTTTATTGCATTGCATGCTCCTTTTTTATTTTATTTTTTGAGACTCTCTAAATCATTGGTTCTCAACCTTCCTAATGCTGCAACCCTTTAATACAGTTCCTCATGTTGTGATGACCCCCAACCATAAAATTATTTTCATTGCTACTTCATAACTGTAATTTTGCTACTGTTATGAATCATAATGTAAATATCTGATATGCAGGATGTATTTTCATTGTTACAAATTGAACATAATGATTAATCACAAAAACAATGTGTAATTATATATGTGTTTTCCGATGGTCTTAGGCGACCCCTGTGAAAGTGTCGTTCGACCCCCAAAGGGGTCGCGACCCACAGGTTGAGAACCGCTGCCCTAAATCATACTTTCTCTGCCCCTTTATCATCTGCCCGTCAGTGGCTCAGTAGGTATTTATGGAGCCCTTACCTTGCAAAGCTGAGCTGGAGGCTTCAGAGGCTACTGTGATGGATGGACACTCTGCTTACACAGAATGGAAACCAGAAGGGGCGGACAACCAGCACTGGCAGGCAGGAGATGCGCACACAGTCATGGTACGTTGCTTTCTGAGAATTCAAAGGAAGACGAGGTGACTGTCCAGAGCTGGGAGGCCTTGGGCCCGTTAATTAACACCTCTGAACTCTAGTTTCCTGGTCTAGACTGTGGGGCTTATGTTATACATATTTTAAGGGCTCGAAATGACTCATATAAAGCACAGTGTGTGGGAAACAAGCTCTCAGTTGTGTGCCTACTGTGTGCCAGCACTGCGTCAAGTGCATGGGGCAGGTTAGTGAGTAAACCAAAGGGCCTGCCTTGGTGGAGCTTATTCTTTGTGATAAATAGTGTTAGATTAAAAGGTTATTAACAAATGCATAGCTAACAAATGCATAGCAAACAAGTGTTCGTTGGATTACTGTTGTGTTATCCGCTTGGAGGACTCTGGAAAGGGAGAGATGGATGGGTAGGGTTTTAACAGTCCGAGATGGGAATGTGAACAGGGATGAAGGGAAGGGAGAGGAACTAACATGCACACTGAGTGTGTGGGGCCAGCCATGGGTGTGGGGTGCAAGTGCCGGGCTGGAGGTCTGTGGACAGTCATAAACTGTGGAGAGCCGGCAGGGGTTTGTAAGCTGGGGTGTGGCATCACCAGATCTGGACTTTGGGCGGTTTTAACATGTTAGTGATGCAGAAAGGGAACTGGAAAGGTGAGGGGTTGGAATTTGGAGAGTTCAGGTCATTCCTTGCAAAAGTTTACTGAAGGGAATGAATTGGAGCCACCTCGTTATTCACTAAGTCTAGATTGGGAACTTTTAAAATAATTTTTAACACTCTTATTGACATCAAATACACAAACCCTAAGTGTACCCATTCATTTTTACAAATCTGTATTGCACGTATATCCACGTGAACACCATCTAGATGGAGATAGAGAATAGGTCCAGTGCCTTTTCGGGGGACTTCTTACCCTGAGTGCAATGTGGACACCATTCGCTGTACCTGTTCCAGGGGAGGATGGTGGACCAGCCCACGGGTCACT
>NW_005356259.1:8871556-8889288 GCF_000412655.1 Myotis brandtii
CCCCGCCAGCCTTCTCAGTCTCCTTCCTTCCCCAGCAGCCAGCTGCTGCCTTACCCTTACCGACAGCAGGAAGAAAGGCAGACGGTGTCTCCGAGTCTGCACCTCCTCCTGAGCTGACTTTCTAAGTGGGCTACGGAAAGCACATTTACCCTAATGGCCCCAAGCGTGAGAGGATCACATTTTATACCAAGCCCTGGGGTTCTTAAAGCGAAACAGTGGGGAATATTTACAAGTAGCTTTAGTGTGGCCAGAACATCCCCAAACAAACCACAAATAGAGATCTTGTCAGCCAATGAACGAGGGGAGGGGTCGCTGGGTCTGAGCAGGGGTCCTCCAGGTCAGTGCAGTTTGCCAAAATAGTTGAACCATGTTCTCTTTATGCACAGGAAGGGGACCCATTTTTGTTCCATTTGCTGATAACGGCATTGCTACATGCTAGTTCAATGCTGTACATCAGTTGTTAGAAAAGACCACTGGGATTGGTCAAATGTAAAAGGGTAGATTCCTGAGGCTGCATTTCTTCAACTTCTGTAACTGTTGTGTGGTCAGTTTTATACCAAAGCAAATAGGACAGGCATTCTGTCTACGATAAATGGGATTGATTGAGCATCAAAGTGGCGTTTTGTTCTAGAGATTTGTTGCACAGTCTTGTTCATATGTTTGCATACCTACCACTACTGAACTGGACACTTCAAAGTGGTTGAGATAAAAAAAAAAAAAGTGGTTGAGATGATAAACTTAATGTGCAAAGTGGCGTTTTGTTCTAGAGATTTGTTGCACAGTCTTGTTCATATGTTTGCATACCTACCACTACTGAACTGGACACTTCAAAGTGGTTGAGATAAAAAAAAAAAAGTGGTTGAGATGATAAACTTAATGTGATGTACTTTTTGCCGCAATAGACACAAAATAGTCTCCATACGTGTCACTGTTTATTTGGAGGAAAAATGATTCCTCAACTTTGGGAGTATCCTTTATTCTAAGACTGGGAGTCTTAGCATGATTTTTGCCTGTTTGATTTTAACATCTTGACTGATTAGCATATCAAGTAATCTGAAATAACACAAAGCCACATGTTGCTTTTCTCACCTTGTGACACTGCAGTGATAATGGTTAATTTGTTAAATACTCTTACAATTCCTCCTGTGCTAGATGGCTTTGTCATTTTCAAAGGAGGCAGAAGAAACCACTCGTAGGCGAGGGCTTGGCGAGTAAATGACAAATCAGTATGCCACCCTCACGCTTCCTTTGCACTGATGGAAAGTGACAGTGTCAATAGGGATTACTTTCTTCCCAAAGTTTTTATAGTAGGTTTTTATGCCTGCATTTCAATTATCAAATTATCAAATTGATTCCAGAAACTCAAATAAAACGAAAATGAAGTAGAGATGAAAAGGCATGCAGTTTCCTTGGTAATATTCAGTTTAGGAGGGGGAGCACCCAATTTTTAATACGAGCAGTTTACAACCACTCATGGTTAAATGGTTTATAGGATTCTTTGTAACAAAAGGTGGTCTAATTACCAAGGAGGAGAGAATAATATAGCCAGGTTATTTACAATGTGTGACTTACTTAAATTATGATCCTGTTAACTATACAAAAATGACAAAAAGCAGAAACATCCGAGCAAATTAAACATTTTGGCTTTTTATTAATGATCTCAAATATAGGAGGTGTGCACGAGGTTAATTTTTTCCCCCTTTAAACATCACATGAGACCTGCCCTTGGGGTGAACCTGCAGTTTCAAAGATTCAGGGAACCAACTTTTAAACAAAACAAAACAACAACAAAAATGAGAGCATATTTTCTTTTCCATGTGACCACACTAGTGTTTAGTTTCTACCACTAAACCACATGGTAGGGATTCTGATGTCCGTCTAGATCAATGTTAGGTGTGATTTCCTTCCTTGTAATTTTTGTTTTACTCTGAGTTACTAGTTGACTTTAATTGTTCTTATTTGCAGTCTTTAAATATTGATGGACTGTGTCATTTACAACACTGTTTTGTGGCATTGACCTTTGTAGGGAGCTTGTATATGAATCCTAGGACATTTTCTAAGCTGTAGAGTAGGTGGGAAGGTGAGCTTGTTGGGAAGATGTGTTCGTTAAAAGTGAAAACAGAAGGAGAGTATGCAAAAGGGGCTGGAAAAATTAGTATCAGATGACAGATTGCAGGAGAAAGTATAGAATTCTATTAAGTTAGAGATAACTGTTTATAGGAAGCACCTATATTCATTTCAAATATAACTAGTTTTTTTTTAAAAAACAAACAACACAGTTTCAGTTAATAGGATAAAATGCTAAATGTGATAAACATCAGAAGCAATTGGTGAAAAGCAATAAAACTGCAGTAAAAGCAATTCATCATTAGAATATCAATCAACAAAAATGAGTATTTTTCCCATATGATAGCATTAACCACATATACAGTATTATGGAAAATACGATAACCTCTCATAATTGCATCACAATCTATTAGAAATGAAAGTGAAATTAACAAAATATATATGAGACAAACTATAGAACTTCGCTGAAGTAAAGCACAGAGATGTTGATAAACAGAGATTCTTTCCACTTCTGGTTAGGAACTCAGTTTTCTCCAAATTAATATAACATGTATGATGGCAATAAAATTCCAATAGAATTTCTTTTTAAATCTTGACAAGTTGCTCAAAAATCATACAGAAGGATAAATAAGCAACAATGGCAAAGAAATATATTTAAAAGAAATAATTTGGGGGAATTTGGAATACAGGATTCTAAACATGCTATAAATAGGTCCATAAGAATATATGACAAAGATAAAACTTTCAGTAGGAAAGGATGGAATAGTTAATATATAGTGTTAAGTCAACCATCAATCCCTTTGGGAAAAATACATATTTTAGATCCCTGTTTAATGCCACACACTATATTTCAAATCTATAAAATTCTAGAAGAAAATAAAGCAATATATTTTTATAGTCATGGAGAAGGCCTTTAAAAGCATGACAAGAAGCCCTGAAGTCTTAAAATGTTTAACAAATTCAGTTTCATGAAATTGTAGTGAGAGAACGTATAAATTATAAAATTAAAGGATGGATAACCAACTGGGAGAATATATATGAAGCATATGTAAGGGCTAATATTCAGGATTTATAGACAGTCCTCACATATTAGTATGGAAAGACAATGGAATAGAAAAGTATGGAGAGGATTTGACCAGTCTCATGCAAAATGCAAATAAACATCAAAATACCTTCAATGTCATTTGCCATCAGGGAAAAGCCACTGTTGGATTCCACTGTCATCTACCAGGTTGCCAAAAATTGAAATGACTGATAATGTCCAGTGTGTGGGAAGGTGTGTCAGAAAGGGCATTCTCATACATCCTTGGAAGGATGCACCTCTCCAAACATACAGCACACCTACTTCTCACCTCGAAGTTCTGCTATACGAAGAAATTCAGTGCAGCAATGTTTAGGGTAAAACTTGAGGACAGCCTAAATCCCTCCCTAAGGGAACAGGTTAAATAAAATTTGGAGTATTCAATGTATATACTAGTACTACCAGGCAGCCATTAAAAAAAAACCCAAAAACTAATTTTGTGTAATTCGACATGAATAGATAGATGCCTTGTGTTAGCATAATGGTTAAAAGCCCAGGTCTGGAATAGACTTGTCATGTATAAGCAGGGTGAATTTGAGCAAATTTTCTAATGATTTTAAACCTCAGTTTGCCCATCTGTAAAAATGGGGATGTTTATTATACCTCCTAAGGATTTGGTGGGCAGTAGATGGGATACTTCATACATCATGCTGGGCGCAGTAGTAAGCACTCAACAAGAGGCAGATATAAATTGTGGTACAGACTGCTACGAATTTGCTTGTGCTTTGAAGAAGTTAGAGAAGGTTACTCATCACTGCGCTTGTTGGCATTAACCTAGGAGAGGTAGCAGGAGTTCACGGATAGTCACTTTCTAACTTTACACTTCTTTTGATTTGGGTAAATTAAAAAGTGATTTTTTTTCACTTTTTAAAAATTGGCAAATGCTGGTTTGTGATTTTTAAAGCTGAGGGGAAAAATTTTTTTTTAATCCACATGTACTGTGAAATGTCCCTAACAGCCTCAGTCTCACCACTGTTCCCGCTCTGATTTTACTAGTAGCAGTTCAGTCTGTGTGGTGGTCACTAAGCTACTAGGTATTTCTTGTTCTGATTATAATCACTCCCCGCACCCCTAAAGGCTGAATACTCTGGAGTACAGGAATAGTAGCAGAGAAAGTTTCATCTCGGCTCAGCAGAGCTTTCCTCCAAGTCTCCCTCAGAAAGGTTTATTTGTTTTGTTTTTTTTCCCCTGGCAGCTTCCCCTTCATTTGTCATTCAGTCTGGGTTGACTTCCAGGGAAGTCAGATCCTGGCAGAAGAAAACATTTTGGATTTTCGGGAATATGGGCTCTGGGGCACTTAGCCATTCGGCCACATTTCTGTAGACACACTCTGGCTGGCTGGCCGCCTCCTCCCCACCCCCACCAGCTGCCCCCCACCTTCTTTAAAGAGGCAGAGCAAATGAATTTCTTTTATGTC
The DNA here is from genome assembly GCF_000412655.1 of Myotis brandtii. Lineage (NCBI taxonomy): Eukaryota > Metazoa > Chordata > Mammalia > Chiroptera > Vespertilionidae > Myotis > Myotis brandtii. Next base: position 8,876,122 of record NW_005356259.1, read on the forward strand.
CCCTTAATTTTCACCTTCCTCTTTATCCTCCCAGCCTTTCTCCTTCCTTCCTTTCTACCCCTTAGGCGAGGCACTGGTCTCACCTCATTCAGACTTAAAGAGGCTGGTGACCCCTGGTGTCAAAATTTCATCTCTTTCAGACAATTGAACTCCTTAAAGGAAAAGCTGAGACTAAATTCATGAGAATACCCCAGCCAACTGGGTTTCAAATAATGCTGGGGCGGTGCTTTGTGCCCCTGTGGTTATAATGTCTCTTAATCTGTACCTACCTTCCCCCTTCCCTGGCCCCAACAAGTAGGTGGTGTGTAGAGACCTAGGCATTCTGTGGCGATTATAACCTTTCTCATTGTACTGCCACAGTTAGCATCACCAGTAAATGACATCGTTTTTCATGACAATAGGAGCCTCCAGCCATAGATTCAGAAAGGTCAATTTTAATTAAAAACCAAAGAAAAATACATTTTGTGGGCTTTTTTTTTTTCTTAGAAGAAGAGGTTACTAGCTTTCTTTGTAACTCCTGCTATCTTGCTGAACTTTTGGAGAATGCTAACAGACCTAAAATTCTCTAGCAGATCGCGTCCTCAGCTGGGACAGTGCGGACACTTTGGAGGAAGGGGCACTCTCATCCTTGTGCCCATTCTCTGCTGGAGGGTGTCCCATGCGTAGGACCGACACATCCCAGTAAATTACCCTTCAAACGTTAGAGCAGAAGAGCTGTCAGATGGTCATCTTAGTGCAACTCCAATTTTTCAAATAATGTTGAGGACTAAAGGCTTTGCTTGACTTTGTCCATTTCTAGCAAACCTGGGGATGGCGCAATATGCTAATGGTATGCTAAGGCCGCTCAACTGCTGGCTATGACATGGACTGATCACGAGGGGGCAGACACTCTGATCAGTAGGTTAGCTTGCTGCTGGGGTCTGGCTGATCAGGACTGAGTGAGTTGGGCCGGACACGCCCTGGAGCCCTCCTGCGGTCTCTCCCCGCAATTGTGCACTGGTGGGGTCCCTCGGCCTGGCCTGCACAACTGTGCACTGGTGGGGCCCCTCGGCCTGGCCTGAACCCTTTCGCAATCTGGGACCTCTCGGGGAATGTCGAAGAGCAGGTTTCGGCCTGATCCCGCAGGCCAGGCCGAGGGACCCCACTAGTGCATGAATTTATGTGCCAGGCCTCTAGTTTTATATAAGTGGAATCATACAATATGTGGCCTTTTGTGTTTGCCTTCTTTCACTTAAATGCTTTCAAGGTTCATCCACATTTTAGCATGTATCAGTACTTCACTCCTGTCTATGCCTGAATAACATTCCATTGTATGACTATACCACATTTTGTGTATTCATCAGTTGATGGACATCATCTGGATTGTTTACACTTTGGGGCTATTGTGGAAAATGCTGCTAGGAACATTTGTGAACAAGTTTTTGTTGGAATACCTGTTTTCCATTATCTTGGGTATATCCCGAAGAGTAGAATTGCCTGTCATATGTGAATTCTATGGCTAACTTCCTGAGGACCTGTGAGACTGTGTTTCCCAGTAGCCGTGCAATATTTTTAAAGCAAAGTTTAACTGACACTGTTTCTTAAAACAAACACTGAGCCATGTGCCAAGCTGTGATAACACAAAGATGAGTAAAAAGCAGCCCCCATTAACAGGCAGAGATATGACCAGAAATATTGTTGGGCTTGACCTGGTGGAGGTGGGAGGTATGGGGCTTAAGGGAGGGCAGTTCAAACTCTGACTCTCAGAGGAGGTGGACTTGAGATGAACATTGGAGGCAGTAAGTCACATGGGGAGAGACGGCCTCACAACACTTGGGATTTTTGCATTCAAAGAGCACATCTTGTGGGGTAAAGGGGGCTAATGGTCCACCATTAGCAGGCAGCCATCCTTTATAGAAGGCCATCTGCTAGCCAGATTGTCAGTTTCCTAGTTTCTTCCTTACCGACTAAGCTCCCCTTCTCAAGGTGAACCCTTATTCACTATCCCAATGTATTCCTCGTGATATGCAGGTCTTTTGCAGCAGTTTTGTATCCCTCTTCTATTTTTGTAGGATCCTAGTACCCCAGAAGCCTCTACCAGATAGACAAAGCACTCACACTTAATAGTACAATACATTAGAGTGCCCAGGAAACCAGCAGGAAAACAGTGTTAACAAAAGACGCCTCCTACCAAGCAGTAGTGAAAGGATGGTTGCCATTTTGGTGGGGTTTTTCAATGATCATTAGTTACTTTATCCTTCTACAGCCTTGCCACATCCCTGGCCCCTAGTCACCCTATCTGCTACCAGTGCTATTTCTAAAATGCAAACTTGGTCATGTCAGGAACCCCGCTCCGCCACATGACACCCCAAATGTGCAAAACTTCAGTTCATCTTCATGTCCTTCGGGGTAAAGGATAGCCTCTAGCAAGACCTCCAGGGTCCTCTGTGGGGCACTGGCCACAGTCTCTTCTTCAGCCTCATTCTCTCCTCTCTCCTCCGCCCAGCTTATGCTGTAGTTGGATGGTGCTACTTGTTTCCCAAACATCACCCTCCATCTTGCCTCCTGGTCATCACACAGTGGGTTCCGTCTTTGAAATGCCATCTCTGTCTTCCAACCTTCTTAACCTAGCTCCTATTTGTCCTTCAAAACCCATCCTGTGTGCCTTCAGTACCTCCTTCTTCTTGGTTGTAGTGTTCACTCTTCTGCCCACCAAGAGGACTGTCTCTTTCAGGCACCCAGGATGTTATTTTCGTGCAGTGACCCCATCATCTTAGACTGGACTAGTAAACATGGTTGAAGACAGCACTTCATAGGATGTACCCAAGTAGAGAGGCTTTCTCTCCTCCTATAGGATGAGAGGGGAGCCATTCCTTGAAAGTCCAACCGTTGTTAAAATTACTCCTTAGCAGTTTTCAAGGAACATGGTCAGCATTTGTAGGTGTGAGAGTACTGACTGTTTTTGAGATGCTCAGGATGAGTTTTTAGGCTCTTTATTGCCAGATAGCTATGTTATAGGGGAACGCTCTCCTCTGAAGATTTGTTAATAAAGAATAAGGTGGCCCTTTCCTAAATGTTGGCAAGGACGCTCAGAATCAAAACTCTTGGCCCTTGTCTGCATTATAGTCATAATCTACAAATTCAAATAATCTGAAGTATGTGACAGTCTTTCCCTCAGGCTAATGAAGTTCAGACACAAAAATGTCTTGGAAGATGAAGAGGCACGAGATGCAGCAGTGTTTTATTGGCTTCTGGAGATACTTTATTGGCTGAGGCTTGGGAAGTAGATGTGCTCATGGAATTCTGTGCTGCCTCATAATTTTACACTTTAGTAAGATGTCTAGTTTCATTTTTCCCACGTCTGCGTCACCTTTAAAAAAAGAGTCTATAATCAATCCATCAAAATTTAACCTCAGAGAATCCCAAGTAAGGAAGTGTAGTCATTTGGGACAGTCTGACTTGGAAAGGAGGTCAACTCTCCTTCCTTCCACTGTCAGCCAACATCAACTCTCACCCGTGCGAGCGCTCACACAAACATGCTCACACACACCGACATTCATCAGCCAAACAATAATTCTTTGTGTTGTGAGGCACAACTAAACGTCTTTTGCTTCTAATTTCTACTACACAATTTCTGTTGTATATATTTTAACTTTAAAAAATGTGCCACCTACATGTAGGACACCTGCTGATTTGCATTCTGTGACAGAATTTATGTCTTTGAGAGCACACTATCACTGTACAACAGGAATAATCTACATGGTTCTTAAAGGACTTTCTTCCCTTCATAGATGTTTTATGACTTGCTTATCACATTGAACTTGAGGCATATTACATTAAATATTGCTTGATTCAATTGAGTATCTAAGGTGACTTGCATAATGGAATAAAGCTTGTTAGAAAACTGAGTGCTATGCTAAGTGAAATAAGCCAATCAGAGAAAGATAAATACCATATGATTTCAGTTATATGTGGAATCTAATGAACAAAATAAACAAACAAACAAAATAGAAACAGACTCATAGATACAGAGAACAGACTGACAACTGTCAGAGGGGAATGGGGTTGGGGGGCTGGTTGAAAAAGGTAAAGGGATTAAGAAAAAACAAAAACTCAGGTACAAACAACAGTGTGGTGATTACCAGCACGAAAGAGGGGTGGGGGAAAGGTAGAAGTAGGTAAGGGGATGATAAATGGTGACAGAAGAAAACTTGGCTTGGGGTGGTGAACAATCAACACACTATACAGATGATATATTATAGAATTGTGCAGCTGGAACCTATATAACTTTATTAACCAATGTCACCCCCAATAAACTCAATAAAAATTTTAAAAAAAGAAAAGAATACTATGTTTTCTTACCCAACATGGCAGTAGTCAGCAGAAGCCATTCTGAATTTCCCTCTTGACTCTGGGTGATGATTTAATTGCTATCATTTATTGTTTATTTATTTGAAGCATTCTTGTAAGTGGGCATCTAAAACTTGACGTGTTCAAAAATAGAACCCTTAATCTCCCACACTCCTACACACACGCAGGCACACACACACATACACACATGCACACACACATGCATGCACATTGGAGTGTGGGCACAGGTATTCCTCTTCCAGGCTTCCTTGTCACAGTAGATGTTGCCATCAGTTGCCATGGGGCTCAGTCACTGTGACCTTCCTGCTCCTCAAACCTGCCCATCTCAGTGTTGCCTTCTCGCAGTGACACCAGACGATCTCTGTCTGAGCTCAGATCTGTGGCTCACTTTTATCATGTAAGACTTGACTGTTGTAAGTGCTTCCTTCTCAGAGGGGTCATCCCAGTCACTCTTGATTACATCACCTTGTTTATTTTCTTTATTGTTCTCATCACTCTTAGATATTTTCTTATTTGTTATTGGTCATTTTCCCGTCTGTACTGTAAGCTTCACAAAGATAGGACCTTGCTTACTCCACTCAGGATAACACCTGCCTGACATGTACTTGGCTCTCAATAGATATTTGAATTAATTAATTTGTTAATTAATTAATTCATGAAATGAAACTGGCTTTAGCTGTTTCTAAGAGGAGTTTGAAGAGCCCAGGTAATATATAAAATTGAAACCTTCCTAAGAGTTGAATTCATTTTTAATGAAATTAAGGTTTTTCTTTCCTGTGTAAAGAATACCCTTTAATAATACTTTAGATTTGCATTATCTGGGCTCTCAGCATTTTTTAATGTGTTGGAGTCTTCAGTTCGAGGACTTTCTGAAAGGCTAACTTTAATAACATCAGACCTGCCATTTCCACAGGGCTGAGAATAGATTCCAAAATGCCAGAGAAAATTAAATGCAAAAAAGCTCCAGTTAATTAATGTTTCAGAATAAATTAATGCTTTAGTCTGACTTTAACTGACAAGAATGGTGCATTTCAAAGTTAAAACTGCCACCCTTTTCCCATGTCTGTATTTTGGGCTGTATTCGGTCATTCCAGTTATTTATCTCCTGGGGATGGGGGATGGAAGCATACACACTTACTGAATTTTAAAATAAAAAACACAATTGTACTGATTATTCTTAGGGGAATGGGTCTTAGCATTCCTTGTAACTCTATTTACTTACTGGTATGTGCTAATGCCTGAATTTTCAAAATTGGGAACAGGTCCTAACTATTTTTGTCTGTCACTGCGATGTTCTTAACACACTGAGAAGAGAGGAAACAACATCTATGTGTACAGTGTGTCCCAGGGGCTGGCTTGGCTTATTACATATATCTCAATAAGTTAATTATGGAAAGTTGATTGAATGGGGGGAGGGGAGGCACATTTTTATCTTCTCTGATTTAGTTCTTGTTGAGCCTTGGATCTTAACCATAGAAAAGAATTGGCAAAAGCTTGTAGTAATTTTTTTCTGACTTTTTCTTCTTCCTCATCTTCCTTCCTTCATTTTCTGAGCCTCAGTTTCCCTGTTTGAAAGATGAATATGTCTTTCACATCAGAATCTTGTGAGGTGGTGAGATGTTGTATGTGTGTGTCCAATATGGTCCCAGTATGGATACCAAACTATTTTTAAAAGCATTAGAATGTTCTTGGAGGATTCCTGCACGAGGGAGGGCTAAATAGTTCTCTAAGGTCCCTTAAAATTCTACGACCTTACATTCCAATAAACTGTACGATCACAAACCTCTTTAAACATCTTTGCCTCCTAATTACCACTACTTATTAATTAGCTAACACAAATATTTCAGTATAAAGGTGTAATCAATGTGCTAAGCAGTAGAGTTTCAGAGATAAGTGATACTATCTACTTATAATCTACTTTGTTCAACAAAAAGATTTGAGGCAGAGAGAAGGGTTCATCCTGAACATTAGTTCTTCTTGTGTACTGGTTCTGCGTTAAGTGTGCCAAATAAAGACAATCAGGCTGATCTATACTGACCTGCCAATATGTTTAGAAAGTCTTTTGCTTTTTTTCATAGTTTCCAACTTTCTTATAAAAGTCGTGTGGGAAGGACAGGCTTCAGATAATCTGGAATTCTGTTTGGTTGGGTTCCAGCTCTCAGCTAATCAAGAATTTCCTGGAGTTATGAGGTGTGCACATGTTTCCTTTTTTGGAATTTCAGTTATTCAATATTTGCAAGTAAATCTTGGGAACAAGAGTTGCAAACATGGAGTGTTCACAAGAAATAACAACATTATAAAAAGCAGATGTTAAACAGTTTTGTTTTTTAAAAAAAGATGATCTCCATTATTTACACATGCTTGGAGGAAAATAAATTCAATAGTAGAGTTTTTATCTTTTCTTCTTTTCCTTTCTTTATCTAGTCCATTTATAAAAAGAAAATTATATGAATCATTTGCTTAGCAAGTCCAAATCTACAGAGATATGTAGTGTTAGAACCATAAAACTTTGAAAAATTAGCATGTGTCTATTAGTTATGTTAATACAAGCACAATAAGAAGCTATTTGCTAGGCATTGTGAAGTCAGAGTTCTTTCTTAAATTAGGCCTTTTGATCTGGTGTTTAGAAGGACAGCTACAAACCCCTTGTGGAGTCTATTTGGGGACCTGAATGAAACAGGGACACAAATAAAATTCGAATAATTCAGATGAAAGAAAATGTACCACACATAAACTTGGCGGTGAAATGATTGTGGCCTTGAATTGTCCATGTGGACAATCTCTGTTGCATGGAAAATTCCCATTCTCCCTGCCCCGCGTGTGGTGTTGACCTGCTGGATTCGTTCTCCTTGGTTTCCCCCCTTCTTTGTTTAGTACCTTTTGTAAGAATTGTCAACTGAGTTTCAAGCTTTTTCCATTGGAGGAAAACAACGTCGTCATTTCTTATTTAAAATTGTGATGTTGCGACATTGGAAATGAAAATTCCAAAATCTCGCTGTCCGTTCCCAGTACAGCAATTTGGACATACATGACTAGAGGAGGGAAGAGAAGAGACAGGTAGACATTGAATGGAGGCATGTTGTCATAGGTCACCTGTGATCATTTGCACTGTCAGAATGGCAGGACCACGGAGCGGGTCCTGCATTGCTGGGGGGAGCCTGGATGTTCTGGAGTTCACTGTAAGAGCTGAATTAGGGAACCTCTCCATCCCACCTAACTCTGGACACTGTATGATCCTGTGGATCAGGATTGAGAAACAGGGTTTGTTTTGACCAAATGTGTTTGACCAAATGGGCCCAGTTTATAAGGAATTGAGATAAGAGAAACACATATAAATAAAACTGGAAAATTCCTCTTTTCTTTCAGATAAGGAAACCGAGGCTCTGAGAAGTAACATGACCCATCCAAGGCCTCACAGCTAGTTACTGAATTTGGGAATAAGAACGTGGCTCTCATGATCCCTCCTTCACATTTATCTCACCGTGTCCCTTCTCTTTCCCTGAATCATTTTCAGAAAATTTTATATGAAAGGAAGTCAAATGTAGTATGGTGATGGACAGAGATTTGACTTCGGGTGGTGTGCACACAATGCAATATACAGATGCTATATCATAGAATTGTATACTTGAAAGCTATATAATTTTATTAACCAATGTCACCCCAATAATTTTAACTTAAAAAAACTCAACCAAGCCCAACTAGTGTGGCTCAATGGTTGAGCATCGACCTATGAACTAAGAGGTCCTGGGTTCAATTCCCAGACAGGACATATGCCCAGGTTGTGAGCTCGATTCCCAATAGGGGACAAGCAGGAGGCAGGTGATCAATGTGTCGCTCTCATTGATGTTTCTAACTCTCCCTCTCCCTTCCTCCCTATATAAAAATAAATAAAAACATTTTTTTAAAAACTCAACAGAGATCAAAATGTAGCCTGCTAAGCTTTTATAATACCTCACAGATCAATCATTAAAGAACTGCTTGAGAATTAAATTAAAATTGGCTTAATTGTAACTTAAAGTAACTGATCTTTTTCTGACCAAGCAGACTCATGGATGTTTTCTTTAAATTCCTTGGCTGTGTATCTTATTGCAGAGGACGCTTGCAAGAAAACATAATATTTATTATAATCAGTACATCTAATCTCGCTGCTTTGTCTTTTTCTGCAGTCAGCACTGTGTTTTCGGCCAGAAGCAGGCAGAAGTTAAGCAAGGTCTGCATGTGCCCAGACAAACTGTGAGCAGATTGATTCTCTCTGCTCCCACGAAGGATTTGCTCAGCTGTCCGCTCTTGTCCCACAGATGAGACTCTTCCTAAAGGAACCTGGGCCACTGAGCTGTGCCCATTGGAGAGTTGAACAGAAATCCTGGTCCATCCCTTTGTGCTTGAGATGCGGATGGTCGGCTGTAGGGTTACTAGACGTTTGCTGTCTCCCATCTAGCAATGTGTGTCTTTCCAGATGCTGTTCTGTGAACCCAGCTGTACTACCCTGCCCTCTCCACCCCACGTCCCAGAGCGCCCAGGCATTTAGAAATCTCTGGGTGTCTAATGAAGGGGATACAGGCACTGGTCCATGTTGGGGAGGCCTTTTTCCTTCTTTCCCCTGTTTGGGTGGCCCCAGAATTGCCTGTACACCCTCTGAAGAAGCCCAAATGCCTTCCAGAGGTGGGCCCCCCTCCTCAAGCTTTTGTCAAGATGCTCCGTGTCCAAAGCTGCCTGCAGAGTCGGGATGCATGAGTCTAACACTTATGTTTGCATTCTGGTTATTCCCCCAAAATGAGCCGGGACTGTGACAGCAGAGGAGAAATAAACAAAAAGGGAACTTTATGTTACTGATATTCTTGAATGATATGAATGTCCCTGATAACAGTATGAAACATAAGAAGATGTTCATGGTGGAAAGCGAGATATGTTTTAGTTTGTTATCATGCCAGCGGCTTGGTAATAAATATTTATCAAGTAGACTTGAACCTGAAGTTCATCCCAGGCTGGGCTGCTGTCCCAGTGAATGTTAGTGTGTAATGGAATCGTAATTATTGCAAAGAGCGGCATGTTAAAATGACTGGTTTGGGGAAGGTTTGATTTACTTTTATTTTCCCCCAAAGCTTTGACACACTAATGCATCAAGACAAAGAAATGACTGTAATTGCCTGAGTAAAGTTGCAAGGGTCCTGAGCGATCAGCTGCATACATCTATAATAATAAAACATAATATGTTAATTAGACCAGACGACCTTCCAGACAAAGCCTGGGCTGTGAGGGAAGCCTGGGTCCCAGGTGCCAGCTGGTGGCCAGAAGAAGGCCTACTCTTGCACGAATTTCCTACATCGGGCCTCTAGTTTACTTATAAAGAGGCTAGAGGAGCGGTTCTCAACCTGTGGGTCGCGAACCCTTTGGGGGTCGAACGACCCTTTCACAGGGGTCACCTAAGACCATCGGAAAACACATATATAATTACATACTGTTTTTGTGATTAATCACTATGCTTTAATTATGTTCAATTTGTAACAATGAAAATACATCCTGCATATCAGATATTTACATTACGATTCACAACAGTAGCAAAATTACAGTTATAAAGTAGCAACGAAAATAATTTTATGGTTGGGGGTCACCACAACATGAGGAACTGTATTAAAGGGTCGCGGCATTAGGAAGGTTGAGAACCACTGGGCTAGAGGGACTCGACTTTATATGTTGTTAGAAGAAACAATTACCTTTTTGCTAAATTGTCACAAATATACCCTTCGCCTGATTAAAGATATTATATGTGACAACTATGTTTAATTTTTCCTTATTTTCGCATTTATCATCATACATGTCTCTGGTCTGTCCTCAGTGTTTCAGTTGCTGTTTCTCCCCCCCAACCCCCCCCAAAAAAACCCAACCCCCGGGGCCTCATTTTATTTTATATTTTTTTCACTTTTTAAAAATCTTTATTGTTGAAATTATTGCAACCCCCCCAAAAACCCCCGGGGCCTCATTTTATTTTATATTTTTTTCACTTTTTAAAAATCTTTATTGTTGAAATTATTGCATTATTGCACTTTCCCCCCTCATTGATCCCTTCTAGGCCACCTCTGCCCCAGGCCTTCACCACCCTATTTAGATAATCTCTTAAAAAACGTTTTCCCTTTATTCTCTTGCCAAACTGTCATCCTTGCTATTCCCAGAACTCACCGAGCATCCCTCCACATCAGAACTTGCACTTTTGTTCCTTCTGTCTCTTTCCCCCGATATCCTCTTGACTTATTTCTTCATCTCCTTCAGATCTTTGCTCAAATATCACCTTCTTAGAACTCTCTAGATTTCCCTATTTAAAATACATGGCTATATAGGTTTTTTATATTTTCCTTTTCTGTTCTATTTTTCCTCCATAGCTTTTATCACCTTCTAATACACCACATAGCTTATTTATTTTGTTTATTTTATACATTTTCCCCTAATAGAACGTGAACTTTACACAGGCAGGGATGTTTGTCTGTCTTGTTTACTATTGTGTTATCGGTGCCTTGAATAGTGCCTGGAATTGAGTAGCATAGCCAAAAAGATTGCACGAAGATCTTAATTTATTTCAGCAAGTTATATAGTAGCCAGTAGTAGGCATTACAGGAGAGATTTTTTTCTTAATAAGGAACATCGTTTTGTTATTTATCTTCAAAGGGGGAATTTTTCTCTCTCTCGATGATGATGATGATGATGATGATGATGATGATGATGATGATGATGATGATGATGATGATGATGATGATGATGATGATGATGATGATGATGATGATGATGATGATGATGATGATGATGATGATGATGATGATGATGATGATGATGATGATGATGATGATGATGATGATGATGATGATGATGATGATGATGATGATGATGATGATGATGATGATGATGATGATGATGATGATGATGATGATGATGATGATGATGATGATGATGATGATGATGATGATGATGATGATGATGATGATGATGATGATGATGATGATGATGATGATGATGATGATGATGATGATGATGATGATGATGATGATGATGATGATGATGATGATGATGATGATGATGATGATGATGATGATGATGATGATGATGATGATGATGATGATGATGATGATGATGATGATGATGATGATGATGATGATGATGATGATGATGATGATGATGATGATGATGATGATGATGATGATGATGATGATGATGATGATGATGATGATGATGATGATGATATAATCATGAGTCAAGAATTATATCCTCCTCTTCCCCAAATTGGATCTCTACCTCCAAACCTAAGTTTTTCATCAATGTTTTTTATCTTTGGAAGTTACTCTAAGATTATTAGGCCCTATAGCATACACATGGTTTATACTTACTTTTGGAGAGACTATAAGATTTTTCTGATGAAAAGTTAGTTTGAGCTTGAAACCATAGTAAATTGTTTTTCTTATTTTTAAATATGTATTTTTATTGATTTGAGAGAGAGAGAGAGAGAGAGAGAGAAACATCAATGATGAGAGAGAATCATTGATTGGTTGCCTCCTGTGCACCCCGCACTGGGGATTGAGCCCGCAACCTGGGCATGTGCCTTTGACCGGAATCGAACCTGAGACCCTTTAGTATGCAGACCAATGCTCTAAACACTGAGCACACAGGCCAGGGCAAGGCACACCTTTGTTGTAAGCTCTTGATCAGCAGGAAAGAAAGGATGTTTACTCCGGTAAAGGGATGTAAAATGCTGCCCATCCCTGGGGGCCAAAGCGAGTATAGAGAGGAGTGTGTGTCCTGGTGGGACAGGTGTGGCGATCCTCCGGATCCGTTGATGATACGCCTCTTCTCTTGTTTTCCCTTCCTAACCCTGGCCAACAGGAATCTCTCCACGCAAGTCTCAGAGGCTAACCTGATAGGTTCTGGAACAAGTGAGCATTGGGTCGACGATGAAGGGCCCCAGGCAAAGAAAGCCAAGGTGAGTTGGCCACCATCGGCCACGCTCGGGTCACATTTCCGTTTCTGTCCTTAGGAGCAGGAATGTCCCAAATGGGAGTGATCCTCTTTATACGTTGCCCGGGCCACGGCTATTCCAGGTGGTCATGAAAGGCAGGGATCTCCAGGTCATTGCTGGCCTTGGGTGACCTCTGTGTGTTTTCAGTAAGAACTCTAAGAATAATAAAACAGGCAACAAGCATGCTTCCTTCCTGAAGTGCCGTAGATGGCAGCCGGGTAAGGACTGAGGTGTGTAAACAGTTTCCTGCTGCCTCCATCGTGCCCTTGCTCTGTCGGGCATCCTGGGGAATCTTGGTTGTAGGTCCTTGCTATTCATCACTTTGAATATTTCTTGCCACTCCCTTCTGGCCTGTATAGTTTCTGTTGAGAAATCAGCTAATAGGGCATTCCCTTATAGGTAACTAACTGCTTTTCTCTTGCTGCTTTTAAGATTCTTTATATTTAGCCCTTGACATTTTAATTGTAATGTGTCTTGGTATGGTCTTCTTTGGGTTCTTCTTGTTTGGGGACTCTCTGTGCTTCCTAGACTTGTAAGTCTATTTCTTTCACCAGGTAGGAGAAATTTTTTGTCATTATTTCTTCAAATAGGTTTTCAATATCTTGCTCTCTCTCTTCTTCTGTTACCCCCATAATGTGAATGTTGGTACACTTGAAATTGTCCCAGAGGCTCCTTACACTATCTTCACATTTTTGGATTCTTATTTCTTTTTGCTCTTCTGGTTGGGTGTTTTTTACTTCCTCATATTTCAAATCATTGATTTGATTCTCAGAATCTTCTACTCTACTGTTGAATCCCTGTATATTATTCTATATTAC
>NW_005356259.1:8889327-8958558 GCF_000412655.1 Myotis brandtii
TCTAGAAGATTTTTGAGTAACCTTATAACCATGGTTTGAACTCTATATCCAGTAGTTTGCTTTCTTTCATTTGTGACATGTTTTTTTTTGTCTCCACATTTTTTTTTGGCTGCTTCTCTGTGTTTATTTCTATGTATTGGGTAGAGCTGCTATGTCTCCTTGAGTTGGTAGAGTGGCCTTGTGTAGTAGCTGTTCTATAGGGCCCAGTGGCTCAGCCTCCCCAGTCACCTGAGCTGGGAGCTCTAGGTGCACCACTTCGTGGGCTGTGAGCACAGTCTTGTTGTAGAGACTTGAATGCTGTTGCTGTCACTGGGAGGAATTGACTTCCAGGCCAATTGGCTGTGAGGACCAGCTGCACCTACAGTGGGAGAGCTGCTGTGCAAGAGACTCCCCTATGGATCAGGACTTGCTTTAGTGGGGCTTTGGTGCTCACTGAGTCTGCCCCTTCAGTGTGTCGCTTATGGATGTGTAGAGCTGTAATCTGCTATGGTCTGACACTGACCACTGGGTACACTGGCTCTTGGGTCTCCAGGAAGGTGCAAAGTCAACCACTGCCTGGGGCCACCCAGCAAGAGCTACAGAGAGACCTGTAGATTCCTCCTCTTTGTATGGGGTTTGGAAGTGCCCAGACAAGGCCCAGCTATGAAGCCAGGCAGGCTGGTGCTGGTGCTGGGTCTTGGGCCTTTTGTTGTTAGGTTTGGGCTCCCTGACCCAGCTGCAGCTTGTTGGAGAGACTTTACCCTGAGCAAGGACAGGCCATTCATATGCAACAGCTGCTGCACACAGCTTGGGTGGGGTTGTAAATTGGATGAGGCAGGGTCTTAGGTAACCACGAGGGAGAAGCAAACAGAAATGCCTGCCAGTCAGCCCTGCAACTGGGGAGGTCCCAGCACAGGAACAATGACCCCTAGGAGCACCTCCACCTGAGAGAAAGCTGCCCCCGAGTTCCTGCCCTGCTGCCAGACAATCCAGTTCCTCCTCATATGTGTCTGTGTCCCCCAGAGCCTCGCCCTGGTGCTGGAGCTCAGAGGAAGCAGGACCTTGTAAGTTCAGTTTATGGTGCCAGGCTTTTAAGAGGATAAGCAGGTCTCCAGTAGCTTCTGTGTCACTGAGCCCCAGTGCCCACTGGTTTTTACAACCTGTAGTTATGGGGACTTATTTTCCCAGCTCTGGGAGCCTGCACTAGGGGTCTGGTGTGGGGCTGGGACTCCTTGCTCCTCTGGGTGGCCTTTGCAGAGAGGATCCCCCTCCCAATTAAAAAAGCGGCCCATGTGGGTGCCAGACCAGCCTGTTCCGTGCCTCCGCACCTCCTACCAGACTCAGTGTGCTTTCTTCTTCTCTAGTTGTAGGACTTCATTCAGCTTTCCAGCGGTTCTGGGTGATGGTTGTTCTGTATTTTAGTTATAATTTTGATATGGTTGTGGGAGGCGGCGAGTGCAGGCGTTTACTTACACTGCCGTCTTGCGTGAATTGGTCTCAATTGCTGTTACTTTAGAATTCAATTTGAGAATTGCTTCGGACAACAGTTGAAAGCTGTGATGGGTTTTGGAAGCCCAGCCAGAGGAAAATGTATCAGGTTATATATTTTCTGATTTACATTTTGTCGTTCTGTATACTTTCTACGAAGCACATGCTAACAGTTTCTAAGCATGTCATCATTTCTCTCTCTATCCTATCTTTCAGTTTATTCCTTCTGGCCCCTCGTCTCAAAAATAAATCAAGAAACAAAATCAGTAATTAGGAAGGAAGATGCCTTAACTGAGTAGCTCATTTGTTTTAAAGAGTTTTATTTTCTCAGAAAATATTTCTAAATCAGTTATTTTTAATGATGCTCCTTTTAATTTTTGAACTTCTTATTTCTTTGTCTGCTTTTTTCACTTGATTTAAGATTAATGCCGCCCTGGGCATTTTAAACTGTTCTACAGATAAACTTGACTGTCTCTTTTTTAAAATATGCGTCTATAATCTTGAAATTTCAGTAATTGTCCAGCTTTTACATTTTCGGCTTCATGTTGCAAGTCCCCTGTCTCACCGGCTGTGTGATGTTTCATTCATACGTAAGCTGGAAAAAAATTCTTACTTGGTTTGCAGAGGACATGGCATGTTTACCTTTTATTCAATAACAAATTCCTTTCTGGGTGAATAGAGGAAACAGGATTTATCTCTCGATATTTCATCCAGTTCCATGTTTCTGTTAAAGAGGGGTAGGGGGTGTTTGATGGTATCATTCATGTATTGTTCTAGGAAGATCATGGCATTTGAAATCAGACTTGGGTTCAGATTCCAGCTTGGCTACACACCTGGGTATGTGAGCATGGGCAAATCACTTTCAGGATTGGGCCTCTATTCTTTTCATCTGTGAATGAAAGGCAAGAAGTCTCTTTTGTAAACTCTTTTTGGAATGGGGCAGGATTCGGTTTAATGAGAATATCTTCCCTACGAAGAGGTTGTGAATATGAAATGCTATTCCATAACTTGTAAATCGCTGTGTATATGTTAGTTATCTTCTTTCAAATTCTTTTGCAGTTGTAACTGACCACCCGCAAAGGCTGCTAACTAATATTCTAAAGAACAAGTAGTAAGAGCTACTTATTTCAGCGGTTCTCAATCTGTGGGTCGCGACCCCTTTGGCGGTCGAACGACCCTTTCACAGGGGTCACCTAAGACCATCCTGCATATTAGATATTTACATTACGATTCATAACAGTAGCAACATTACAGTTATGAAGTAGCAACGAAAATAATTTCCTGCATATATATTTACATTACGATTCATAACAGTAGCAACATTACAGTTATGAAGTAGCAACGAAAATAATTTTATGGTTGGGTCACAACATGAGGAACTGTATTTAAAGGGCCAGAAGGTTGAGAACCACTGACTTATTTGGTCACAAAAGAAACTAGAAGGACTACTTTTGTGCTTCAAAATCTTCTTCCCCTGGCTATCTATTTTAAAGGCATTGGGACCCCAGTGGGCAAAGTCTTATAATTTAGGAAATCAGGGCTATTTCAAAATCAGGACAGAAAGGGGTAGATTATTGCAGCCTGGCATTTAAAAGAATCCTATCAAGCCCTCCAGACAGGGTTAACCCTGGTGTGTCCTTGACTTCCTCGGCTGGGGTCTGAGGGTGTCTTGTGGTCACATTACAGTAATTCCCCCAAATTTCAATGTTCCAAACCTTCAAGGTTCATTAGTAAGATGTCGTCTCTTTTCCAGGAATTTTGCTCCCCAAATAATTTTGTGAGTGCCTGGAAGGCTCACACATGCAACCCCAGTGTCCCCTAGAGCCAACCAGTCCTGGGTTCTGGGGTGTCTCATGAACAAGGAGACCCCCATTCTGCTCCTCCTGTGCCCCAGCACCTGCTGCTGTCACCAGCCCGTTCCCACTGTCCTCTGCCACGTTGCTCGTCTCAAGTCTGTACCCCACACCACACACCGGGCTCCGGGTCCAGAGGCTTCCTCTTCAGCTCTTTAGAAAATGTTTTCATTTTTGTGAACTTCCAATGCCATAATGGAAGCTCAGTGCCTCTCCGAGTCTCTCCGTGACCAGAACTGTCCAAACTTAACTATTTAAAGCCCGTAATCTTTCTGCATTGGCTCTTAGACCTCACGTGAAATGAGTGAAGCACAAGCCTTCGGGACGGCCTCGCTCCTATTCTAAACACATTGGACACACTCTCGCTCGAGTGAAGATAAGGTTTCACTTACCACAAACAGAAGAGGCCTCCGAGCCAGTGAAGAGGCAGTGGGCTTGACTCTCTCCAGCTGTTGCGAAGGGAAGCACGCTGTTTACAGACACGCCTGGGCAGAGAAGACTTGCAGCAAGGGCCAGCGGAGCTCCGTTTCTTCTTTCTCTTTCTTTAATTCCCCAACTTAGGAGATGTGTTCCATTCCGTACAAAGAATGCCCAATCACTTCTATTTTCAGTTTCCAAATTACAGACCCTAGTTCTTATCTAGTTTTCTCAAAGAATGCATATTTTCTTTCTTTGGTTTATATATAAAGATGTGGGGGCTCTTTTTTGATTCTGACAGAGAGTGCACAGGTTAGAGAAGAGGGGAAGGAGAAGGTACATGGGAGAGCCACGGGGAAATCAGGCCATGAGTGACATGTTTTATGGATTTTATTTTTACATACCCAGGATCAGCTTTTACAGAGGCCATACCTGGAACTTCCCTTTAGGTTCATTGTAAAGATCAGAGAACCAGTCCCCAGTCTTTGCTTGTGGATATGTGAGACACTCCAGGGTGTTCTTGGAAAACCAAAGCCTCCACAGGCAGAAAGAGCCTCCTCATTCTTTCCCAGTGCCAGTCCCCACCATGTGGCAAGGCTTCGATGCCTGCCTCTCCCCAGGGGAGCTTTATCAGAGAAAGGAAGTCCGGTTTCCTAGGGGGAAACTTATACTCGTACAAACGGTGCATATTTACAGTGTATGTCTGCAGGCTATCTATCTACCAATGGTGTCTGTCTACAGAACTGTGCTTGTCATCAGGGCAGGTCTCACTGGGTCCCTATTTGTCCTGCCCTTGGCTTCCTGCCTTCAGAAGCAATCTGGGGCTGAGGGGTGGGGCGTTGGGAGTGAGGGTCTTCCCACAAAATGCCTTCTCTTTCTCCCCGCCATAACCCACTCATCATCCGAGCTCCCCTGCCTGCCAATGTTTGCTTTCTGTGGACTTCCACGGTGTGGACACACAGGCAGAAGTGGCACCACAAAGATCCTCCTCGACCCTTCCTGCCCATTTCACCTTCTGATCGCTTTTCTTTAGAGCCTGACTTCTTTTCCAGGGTCTAATGAATGAAGGTGCCATCGATACGGAAAAGATGGAGAGGACAGGGCGATCCTGGATAGGTGTCCTTATGGCTCTAGAAGTCTCAATACCTTACCCACTCGAGGGCTTTTAGGACATGTTTATGGGCTTAGAGGTAAATGCACTTAGAGCAACCATGCTTTACCATGAAGAGGTACGTACCTTGGGTAATGGAAACAGTGTCTGTGAACTCTAGTTACTTTTCTTTTTTTTTAAATATATTTTTTATTGCTTTTTTATAGAGAGGAAGGGAGAGGGATAGAGACTTAGAAACATCGATGAGAGAGAAACATCGATCAGCTGCCTCCTGCGCACTCCCCACTGGGGATGTGCCCACAACCAAGGTACATGCCCCTGACCGGAATTGAACCTGGGACCCTTGAGTCTGCAGGCCGATGCTCTATCCACTGAGCCAAACTGGTTAGGGTATCTAGTTACTTTTCATGGTAATGGTGCCCTTCTTGGTATGAATCACAACACAAGAATGAAGATGATTAATATATGTATCTGAATATATCATAAAAAGGTTTGTATCTTCATTCTGGGAGCAGTTTGGGTCAGACTTGACAATCTTCTTAGTAAATGTTTGTGAAATCCGTTTGGTCAGAACCAAAATAGAGATCAAAGCTTTTATATCCTGTCTCCCTAAACCAAAGAGAGAGAGAGACTATTTAAAGTTTGAATTTTAAACCAACACAATGATAAATAAATACTATTTTAAAGTCAAGATAGTAACTGATGACCTATATTTTACATTATAAATAGTAGAAAGGTTCATAGTAACTCATGCACTTTTTTTAGTGGTGCAAGTCTCAACCTGACAAATAGATGATATGAAATTTATAAGACCTCCCCTAGTCCCTTCCAAGAAGAATGAAAGCCAAAACTTGAAAGGATTAACGGTCCTTACTTCTGCAGCCTTGTCCATAGCAAGTCATGGTCACCTTGGAGATTTACCTGCACAAGCATCATTGCTTTTCTCGGGCAGGCACAGCTGTATCTTGTGTGGTTACATAAAGCCCTATGATTGGAATAACCAGACTGAAATGGTCCAAGTCTCCTTTTGGCAGTGAACCTGGCTGCAGAAACCCCTTAGTTGTACAAGATATTTAAAACTGTTTATCTCTTACCCCTGCCCACACTGATTTGTTGGTATTCCGTCTCTGCCTTCTACAAGCCTATAAAATTCCGGCTGCTCCGCAGTCGGGGCCGAGGCTGTATTCTATATATGTCTATTTCAACTGAACACTCTTTTACCCTACTTTAAAAACATTCTGCCCAACATCCATGCACCATCCTCTTAAAGGGCTCTTGCTCCTTCTGCTTTTCTCGGATCGAAATCTATAGATGCAAAACCGATAGCCTTTGTTCGTGTTCTCTGATGCTCACCCGCTCACATGCTTTTACACTCTGATGGGATATAACCAAGCCTGTGGTATTAGCTTTTGCTAATTTTTATATCTTGAAAGTAAGGGTGCTCTAAACCAGATATACCTGAGGCCAGTGCTTCAGCCAGGAAGTGCTCTGTTTGACTGCAAATGCCTGACTTTCAAGGAACATTCAGCACTTTAGTCTGAACGTTCTGCCTTATCCCTGTGGTTTGCTTTCTACTTAGAAATGAACTCTAGTCAGCACCTGGAGGATTGGATGCTCCTTCACTTTGCCAGCGGACTTGGTTCTGGTGACTTCAAATGAAAATAACAAAAGTAACATTGAGTTCCTTTTCTTTCTTTCTTTCTTTTCTTTTTTTAACTCATGGGATCACTGATTTATTTTAAAAGGATATAACTCAGGAACAGCCAGATGGAAGAGATGCATGATTCCAGTGTGTTCTGTTACGTGTATTTGATAGCTGATTATCCAAGAGGGGATTTTTACTTTTCATCTGTTAGTAATTCCTTGCAACAAAAGAAGTGCGATATATCAGATACTTACTCTGAAGTGCATTGCCTCACCCTCACTCTTTTACCTTCATTCTTAAGATATTTCTTAAGATTTTGCCCAAGTTTTCTGAATAAAACATTGCCATCCTATGTAACGGTCTAGCACAAAAATGAATTGTTGGGTTTATAGGAAGGAACTCGGGCTTGGCAGGACATCCCAAGAGGGCGTCCTGTGGTGGGACCCAGTTTCCTCCCTGGGACCATCCTCCTAAAGTAATCAATCAGCACAGTCCCTTGAATCACTTCAATCTCTCAAAGTGAAAAAACTCACGAAAGGTATTTCAGGAACATGGATATAAACAAGATATCTGCATGGTTTTGCTTCAAGTTGGGTATGTCATTTTAAATCTTTTGCAGATATTTTCCCCTTAGTATGAAAAAAATAAGAAATTTGAGCAACTCGTATGGGTTTCTATGTACTATGGAAACTGTTCAAAAGAGCTTACCCATTGTGTCTCAGTGGTTGAGCATTGACCCATGAACCAGGAGGTCACAGTTCAATTCCCCGTCAGGGCTCGTGCCTGGGTGTCGGGCTCTATCCCCAGTAGAGGACGTGCAGAAAGTAGCCAATTGATGATTCTCTCTCATCACTGATGTTTCTATCTCTCTCTCCCTTTCCCTTCCTCTCTCTGAAATCAATAAAAAACATTTTTAAAAAGAGAAAAAGAAACTTTTCAAAAGTGAAAATATTCTTTTTAAATTTTCCATTTTAATTTTAAGAAGTAAAATTTTTACTATTGATCGTGAGTCTCTTCGCATCTAGAAATGAAAAGTCCGTAATGGCAAGGATTTTTGTCTTTATTTTTAATTTACTTCTGTGTGCCTGTCACCCTGAACAATGGGTGATATTTAATAGACATTCAATATGTTTTGTTGAATGAATGACTGGTTGCCTGATATTATTCACCAACACTTAACAGAGTTGCTAAGTCAAAGGAGACATTCCCAACGAGATGCCCGATCCTGTCATTATTTGTGACAGTTGTATACAGTCCTACCGATGCTCTAATACTGAATGCCATGTGGCTCTAACGATATAGCCATGATGTGGTTTGTGCCATTTTGGAAAGTAGTGATAACATGGTTGAATTAAACCCCTAGGTAAAGACGCAAGTGAACTCTTTGGTCCTCATATTTTTCAAAATCCTCCCACTTAAACTCTGATAGTTTTAAGGGACAGTTATTTTAGTCTTCCCTAACCTTTTTTGGAGTTGGCAACAAGCAATATAACATCCAAAGGTAAAGAAAAAAAGGGGTGGTGGCTACCTGGGGCACTTAGATTTGGCTGGATGATGTTCCTTTGTGGAGTAACATCTGAGATGAGGTGGTTGTTTCATACTGAACTTGGGTCTATTTTAATGAAGTTCATTTCCAGGGCCTTTGCAATTGCAGAGACCAAAGTTTCAAGTAAACTGATCAGCAACTACAGAGAGTAAACAAAATTCCATTGCAATGTCTTCCTGACCTTGGTTTTATAATTCAATAGATCGGCTCAATTTGGAAGTGGGCTCCTATCTCTCTCTCCCTTTCCCTTCCTCTCTCTGAAATCAATAAAAAACATTTTTAAAAAGAGAAAAAGAAACTTTTCAAAAGTGAAAATATTCTTTTTAAATTTTCCATTTTAATTTTAAGAAGTAAAATTTTTACTATTGATCGTGAGTCTCTTCGCATCTAGAAATGAAAAGTCCGTAATGGCAAGGATTTTTGTCTTTATTTTTAATTTACTTCTGTGTGCCTGTCACCCTGAACAATGGGTGATATTTAATAGACATTCAATATGTTTTGTTGAATGAATGACTGGTTGCCTGATATTATTCACCAACACTTAACAGAGTTGCTAAGTCAAAGGAGACATTCCCAACGAGATGCCCGATCCTGTCATTATTTGTGACAGTTGTATACAGTCCTACCGATGCTCTAATACTGAATGCCATGTGGCTCTAACGATATAGCCATGATGTGGTTTGTGCCATTTTGGAAAGTAGTGATAACATGGTTGAATTAAACCCCTAGGTAAAGACGCAAGTGAACTCTTTGGTCCTCATATTTTTCAAAATCCTCCCACTTAAACTCTGATAGTTTTAAGGGACAGTTATTTTAGTCTTCCCTAACCTTTTTTGGAGTTGGCAACAAGCAATATAACATCCAAAGGTAAAGAAAAAAAGGGGTGGTGGCTACCTGGGGCACTTAGATTTGGCTGGATGATGTTCCTTTGTGGAGTAACATCTGAGATGAGGTGGTTGTTTCATACTGAACTTGGGTCTATTTTAATGAAGTTCATTTCCAGGGCCTTTGCAATTGCAGAGACCAAAGTTTCAAGTAAACTGATCAGCAACTACAGAGAGTAAACAAAATTCCATTGCAATGTCTTCCTGACCTTGGTTTTATAATTCAATAGATCGGCTCAATTTGGAAGTGGGCTCGCTCCACAATGTAGGAGCTGTATTGTGGTTCAAACGTGAACTACAAAGAGCTTAGGCCCCTGCCTTCCCGCTTCACATGCGGATGGTGGCGGGAGAAAGTAGGCATTGGTGCTGAATCCCAGTGGTCCACCAATCACGTGGTGTTACCTTGGGTTTGGTCCCATCACTGCCCCTTTATTTTTGTCCTTTAGCTGTAAAATGGAAACTACAATATCTGTTTGGCAGCGTAGTGGTGAGGATGACTGAGATAGTGCTGTGAGTAGGTGCTGAAGACTTCTCTCTTGCCTGGCTCTCTACATATTAATTTAGGTTCATGCTGCACCGAACAGAATGACCTTCTGACATCGGAGTGTTCTTCCCACTCCCTCCACCCCATTACCATTTCTCTGCTCTTTGAAAGTCCTGGGTCTAAAGCCGTGTTCCTCAGACTTTCACTTTTCATGGACCCAGAAAATGTTAGCAACATACTGAGGCTAACTTTTTCTCTTGCCAATTACAGACTTAAAAAGCAGATGTACCCTATATGGTCAGCATCGTTTTCGCAAAAGGAGAGTTTTATAATCCAAAGGGACCAGAATCTGCAAGTGCAGGGCTGTCCTCATCAGTGTCTCACCTCCTGGCAGAGACCAGAACAGCCCAGGGCCGGCCTTTCAGATCCACTTTCCTGACAAAGGAAGAGATTTCCCTCTTCGGTGTCACTGCGCCCTAAGTGAGCCCCTCTGGGGCCGCCTGTGAGGTTGGCCTGGGGATGGGGTCACCAGGTCTGTCCCTGGGGGCTGTTTCTCAAGGATGGGAGACAAGGCCATCACCCCCACGCACACAAGCCCACTCAGCTGTTACCATTTAGGGGCCAAGTCTGTGGTGAGCCTGGGGCTTGGAGACTTTCACCAGCCCTAAATGCCCATAAATTAAAGAGTCTGTTTTTAAACATGGGAAATGGAAAAAGACGTGCTGGTGAATGGGGGAAGGTGGGAATCCCACTTGGGACAGCAAATCAAATTAGTTCCCAACGCAATGCCGTGGAGAACTGGGGTGAGGAGGGGTGAGCTTTGCGACCCCAGCCACACTGTGGACGTCCCTTAACTGTCAGCATTAAGGAGCTGCTCGCTCCCATTCCTGATGCTGGTGATTTGAAAAACACTTAATTTGGTTCTCTTCAGTGGAGAGAACATCTAGTAAGTGACTCCTAGGTAGAGTTGTGTGCTAGAGACAGGGTATTGGGTCTTTCAACTCTGGCTGATCTCCATGAGACTTGTGTATTCTTTGTACAAATGTGCAAATTATAAAGGCTGTTTATGTTTGCACACTTGAAAAACCAGCATTTGCACGGTGCTTTGAATCATTGCACTAATGACCCATCAGTCAGGCTTCCTTACACCTAGGACTTACATGACCAGCCCATTCTAGGAAGATCCATGTTCCCCGTACACCTTCTGTACTGGAGGCAGTCAGTGTTCAGGAGGAACCTGAGGCATGAGGGAAACGGAGCTGATAGAGGCGCCAATTCAGGGTTCTTATTGGCCACAGTGCCAGGGACTGTCACTATGGTGCCCCAAAGTTAAAAGTTCTTGCGTCTGCACTGAATTCTCTTTCTCTTATGTTTATGTCCCTCATTTGCGGAGGGCATTCGCTTGGCCTAGGCCTAGATGTAGTAAGATGAACAGGCTGTTTCTACTGCAACACATCCCGCTCCAGGCTTAGGGCAGATGGTTGAGGCGAGCCCTGGGTTTTAGGGAGGAATGCTTTTGTAGTTTATCCCTCCCACCCCCTGGAGCTTCATCTTTAGCAGCCACTTGTTGCCATTAGCAACAGGATGAGGTTATAGGCCTGGGGACCAGACCCAGCAAGGCCTCCAGACTTGCTATCATCTAGGCCGTAAGCTAGAAGGTAAAAGCTGATGACCAGATGACCACAAGTTCTGCTGTGTCCTGGCTCAGCCTGGTTTACACATTTGTCCTGGTGGCTTATTAATAGTGTCCCTTTTCACCTTCAGAGGACAGTAAATTATATGATCACCACTCTTAGGCATCAGGGACACACAGACCTCCCTGACTTACCAGAGCCGTGGTGAAGTTTGGGGCCGAAGCTCTGAGTAATAACAGTGTGCGTTTGGCCAGAGTAAATAACCTCAGCCCCACCACATCTCTCAGGAACCCGTAGCCACTAGAGAAGGCTTGTTTAGAATTAGGGTTTCAGAAACCTGGCCAGAAATCTTTCCATTTCACCTCAGTCCAACATCTGGTGCTGTGAGAGCCATACTGACAAGATTGAAGTATGCCACTGACCCAGAGATGAAGGCTGCGGAGTTAAGGGTATGGTTTCAGGGTGGAATCTTAGGCCCTGTGGGCTCCTGAGCAGTCTTCTCTAGCAAACACACTGTCTTCCAACTTGAGAGACAGAGTATATTTTCAAATGGCCTGGGTTTGGATCCTTATTAGCCATCCACTGGAGGAAGTCAGTTTTAGCTTTAACAGTTTTGTCATCTGTTTTATGAGGACACTATATTTCTTTTCCATGATGTTACTATGGTTTGTCTCCTCTAGAACTTCTAACATGCTAGTCCTTCTTCCTAGACACCTCTTGCTCCTCACCTGACTGTCTTCTATTCTTCCTTCAACTTAGTGTCAGCTCTTCTGAGAAGCCCTTTCATTTTCCAAGCCCAGGTTGATAGAGTGCCCCTTCCAGGTGCTCATTCCTTAGCCTAGCTCTTATCCATAGCATCCGTGTTCCTTAGCCCAGCATCTACCCACAACATCCGTGTTCCTTAGCCCAGCATCTATCCCCAGCATCCATGTTCCTTAGCCCAACATATAAGGGGGCCCACACAGTTCAAACTTGTGTTGTTCAGAGGTACTTTCTGAGTGAACACGTAGGCCAACACAGGCTAATCGGGAAAGTCTCTCCCCCCAAGGTTAAGCGTGGTTGCTCAGTGGTTCTAAACTTCACGATGGTGTGTAGAATTGGGTTGTGTCTCCCTAAAAATTTTATTCTTGCTAATGTGTACATTATCTCTTGCATTTGGTATTGTTGAGACACCAGGATTCTGGAATTTCAGAATTCACTTCTAATTCTTCAGAAAACTTCTTGATTTTACTCAAAGTTCTGGTTTTCCTATGAATAAAAACATAATTTAAAAATTGCTTTGAATTACTTTTAGGCACCTTTAGGGTATTTTGAGAAGCAGGTGTTGTTGTTGTTATTGTTTCTGCAGGAGCTCAGTTTTGTCCATAATGGCAAAGGCATAGCAATGGGAATGACTTCAATGAGTCACTCATTCTGGGAAAGTTTTCCTCTTGAGAAAGGGGAGTAATTAATAGATTTGTGAGCAGTTCAGAATTATCTGTGGAATTACAGTGCTCCAGGATCAGGTGTGTGTTTCTTCCTTCATGAAACCCCCTCGGGACCATTCTAGACCATTCTGGGCCACCTTGTTTAGGTGTGAACCCCTTATGGCCATTTTCGTTGTATTTCTTTTCCATGTTGTCATGTGTCCTCGGCTCCAGCACAGCCTTCTGGAGACCACGGACCGCCTCGCACATCCTTTGCGGTCCCCGTCAGGCCAAGCACAGCTTCATGTACTAAATGAGTGCTCGTCATGTGTTTATGAAGAGAGAAATATTAACCAAAATCTTTAGGTTATAAAAGGTGAAAATAAGACGGACCCCATTTTAAACAGAAGACGAGGAGGAAATACAGCAAACTGCACAAGCTGAACCACGTTTGGATGGTTGACAAGGGGTAACGTTTATTTTCCAGATTTTTCACTGTTCCTATAGGCAAAGCCATTATTTTTTATGATGACCAAAAATATCCTAAGTGCTATTCTCTTAAACAGACCATGTTTTTCTGCCCAGGAACCGCAGCCACACCTCTTTGGCAGGTAGAGGCCGCTGTGGGAGCAAACCCATCTCTTTGCAGTGTGGTTCACCCATTTGCTAGGACCATCAGGATGAGGTGGTGCCGGCTGCATTCTTTCGGGGGACATTTGGAAAGATTGGTCTGGAAAAGCAGTTAAGGGCAGCACCGCCGTGGTGTGTTTCTGGAGCGACGCTGAAGAACTGGGCAGTTACATAATGCTGAGAAATGAAGACGTTAGCCCGATTTTCTGAGCAAGGCCCTTACCAGATTTTTTTGTGGTGAGATTGTGCGGTCCTCCCTGATGTCACCCAAGCATATCCTTGGGTCTCCGAGACCAGGTTTCATAGAGAACTGCTGCCTGCAGGTGTGGCTCTGGGCACAGTGACCCTTTAGAGCAGTGATGGCGAACCTTTTGAGCTCGGCGTGTCAGCATTTTGAAAAACCCTAACTTAACTCTGGTGCCGTGTCACATATAGAAATTTTTTGATATTTGCAACCATAGTCAAACAAAGACTTATATTTTTTATATTTATTTTATATATTTAAATGCCATTTAACAAAGAAAAATCAAACAAAAAAATGAGTTCGCGTGTCACCTCTGACACACGTGTCATAGGTTCGCCATCACTGCTTTAGAGTCTGTGTTGTTATTTATTCGAATTTTGCTGATGAGGAACCTATGACCAAGAGAGGTTGATTCATTTGCCAGAAACGACCCAGCCCTGCGGGGTGCCCTGAGCCATGTGGCCCGTGCCTTCGGGAAGTGAAATAACCTCTGGGGCGTGGGATGTAGAGATGATACAACTCAGTGATGGAGACTCGGGCGGCACTTTGGGACTCAGAGGAAGTCAGAGATGTTCAAATGCCCCAGCCTGGTGTTCGGGGGCCCTCCGTTCTCCCACCCAGTCCCCCCTCGCATGCCCTTGTCTGCCATACACCCACTGTGCTCACACACCCTGGTTTCGGCAGGCGGCGGTGGCCTTTCCTGCTCATCTCGTCCCAGCTGCCCCCTGCAGCTGTTAACAGTGACACTGTGATTTGTGTGGCCTTAGTATGTGCTGAGTCATCCCTTTTACATGGGATTTCATTCATTCCTCACGCCTACAATATGAAAGGGAGGATCCTCCCTGCTTTTCAGAGGAAGAAAATGAGGTTTTGAGATCTTGAGACACAAGCTCAGACGTATAGTTAGGAAGTGAGAGGCCTAGGAATTGAATCCTGTTTTGTCTGGTTCCCAAGGCCTGTGACTTTAACCCCCACCCTCACCCCGTGCCCCTCTGTAAATGCCTTCATGCCCATCTCTGTGTGGCCCCAACGATCAATGCTGCACTTCTGTGAAAACCTTTCCTGGTATATCCCACCCCAGGGCTCCATACCTCCATCCGCCTCTCTCTGCCTCTCCTCTGCCTTCTGGGAGGGCCTGTACCCCCGCCTCCTGGACCATGTGCTCCCTGGGGCCTGTCGGGGCCCCTAAGCGCTGTGACTGCAGAGACGCTCCCTACGACGGGGGCTTGTGCACCACGGAGGGTTTCTGGCGGACGTCCACTCCCAGGTGGCTCCTGAGTCTGGTTGTGAGGAGAAATTTAATATTGAAGTCCCGAAGAAGCCGCTCCTTTTCCTATTGCCTCCTTCCTCTCTCAGACTTCCTGAGGGGAAGTCCAGTTGGTATTTGAAAGCTCCAGCTGCAGGTTTCATGTCACTTTTAAAACAACCAGCACATTTCAGTAACTCTCTGACCCGAAGTCTCAAGTGCCAGCTAAGAAGGACCGCTCAGCCAAGGGGTGCAAATGCTTGAAAACAGTGGCTTTTATTAGAGGTTCCAGCCCCTTCCAGTCGGAGCTCAAACGCCCATGTCACAGTGAAGCCACCGGCCAGCACGCATGTTCCTAGATGCAGCAGCCGCCGCCTCACCTCCGTCTCCACGGTGTGAAAACAGTGACTGTTTTCTTTACATGCTGCAAAACTGCCAGATGGTAGGAATATTCTCAGGTCCACGGTGGCTATGGGGCCCCCTACATGTCATAACACTTGTCACCACAAGATGTCAGTATGGTATCAGTCCTGGGTGCCACGGACTGATAATGGTGGCCCGGTTCCTCTTGCTGCAGGATTAGCCCACATTCTGCCTTTCTGATTCATTTTCCCTGCGCAGCTTCCCTTTGGGAAAACTTGGTTCTCTCAGTTCTCTGAATTCTCTCTCTAAACTTAAATACTTTCCTAGCTCCTACTTGAGTCACAGATAACCCTAGGCATCCCCTCTTTTAGGTGTTATCTCAGCACCTTTAAAAGTTTGCAAGATAATGGTTTTATCTCTTTCTAAGGAGGGTTTTAAGTAGTTAAGGATGGGGGCAGAATGGTATAGATAGTAATAGTACTGAGAGGGGTTTTTGGTGGGTTGTTTTTGTTTTTTTTTTTTTTGGTTTGTGTGTGTGTGTCTCTCTTTCTTTCTCTCGCTCCTTAACCTAGAGAAAAAGAAGGAACAACCCATATTAACTAAGTAAAGTCAGCAAGAGAGGAAAAATGGTGCTCAGGAAAGCATTGTATTGAGGCCCAGGCGTGCTCCTGTACCTCCAAGGGAAGTGGGTATGTTATGCCCACTTCTTAATTAATGAGTAGCTAGTAAACAAGTGGCAGAGCCTGGTTTGGACCTGGGTCTGCTTGTCCCCAGAGCCTGCGCCCACCCCAAGGCTGGTACCATTACTCTTGTTCATCTGTCTGTACCATAAAATGCAGGAGGGATCTGTGTGTGGCTTGGTCAGCAAGTACCTGTTGAGTCCTGGCTACACCGAAGATACCATGTTGTAAACAATACAAAGCCCTGGTAAATATCTTCTCTGCCCTCAAGAAGCAAAATCAAGTCAAGAAGGGCAAAGACATCTACGTGAAGGTCAAGGGGAAACTATGGGGCGGTGGCCTTTCCTTGGAAGGAGGGAAGGGTGGCCAAGCAGAGAGCAGGGCCCCGGTGCAGGACACGTTCCAGCCCTCCCAAGGGCTCTTCATTAGATCGGTCTTCCATAAACCTGCGAATGCACAGAGTATAGCTCAGGCTGCTTCTACCCTGGCTTTCTGTGGTTCTAAAACGGAGGAATATGAGAAGGAGGTATAATCCCAGCTGACAGAGGTTGCCACCCATGTGTGCCTTTGTACCCCAGCTGGCAAGATTACTCCTAATCCTCTCTTTAGGTGGTCTGATCCAGGAGGACAGGTGACAGCAAGACGGGAGGTAACTCGTGGTGTGGGGGGCTGTTTCCAGCTCCCCGCTCCATGGCCCAGACGGGGAGGAGGACGGCCCTGAGGCTTCTGGGAAGGTTTGCCCCGGTAGTAGCCGAGGGCTTTGGAATGGGACTTGAGAAGCACGGTGTCCGAGTGCAGAACTTGGTGAGGACACACAGGAGAGCCCCGGGGATGACGGAACATCTGAGAAATAAGACCTGAGCGGAGAGGTTAGAGAAACCGGGTTATGTAACCTGGGGCTCCTGGGGGCCTGGGCAGGCTTCCTCGCGAACAGCGCTCAGCATCTCAGTACTTGTCCATGCGGAGTGAGGACAGACCACAGCTGAGCCACGCACACTGTCGGTGTGATCCGTGGCAAAGTTTTCCCATCAGCAGCTGTGAAACGTGAACTACATCATGGAGAGAACATCACAGAATTTTCTGTCTTCCTATCTTTAAAAACCCAGAATACAGCCAGACCCTTTAGAAGTAGAGGACTGGAGGACTGGCTCTCCCAGACACTGTAGCTGTCGTTTTAGCTTCTGCTGTGTTCGGTCTGAGGAGAACATGATTGGCAGAGAGAATCATGTTTTATATAAGAGTGGATCGTATTCGTTATGATAGTGGGTTCTGAGAGGCTGCCCATACAGTTTTTCTTTTCATCTGGAAGACTTTGGAGAGTGAAATGGGGTGCTATTAATAACATGCTGGGGCAAGAGGCATAAAGGAACATGGTTCCTGACAAACTGTGACATGTGGTCACCCTGATTTGGGGAGTTCTTGTTAGAGGGATCTCCTTAAGATATAAATCTCATGTTCTCTCCTGCTCTTTAGACTGCGCTGTGGCTTCCCATGGCACCAGAGTGAAACCCACACCCCCGATGCTGGCCCCCGAGGGCCTATGGGGCCTGGTGCCTGCCCTCTTCCAGCTTCCTCCCTGCACTGACTCAGCACATTCCCACCTCCAGGCCTGGCCCTGGCCTCTCCTCCACCTGGAACCTCGATCTCCCTGTCCTAGCCTCACCCCTAACCTGCCCTTTGCCCGGCCGGCTCCTTCTAATTCAGAGGTTCTCAACCTGTGGGTCGCGACCCCTTTGGCGGTCGAACGACCCTTTCACAGGGGTCGCCTAAGACCATCCTTCATATCAGATATTTA
Organism: Myotis brandtii; assembly: GCF_000412655.1. Classification (NCBI taxonomy): domain Eukaryota; kingdom Metazoa; phylum Chordata; class Mammalia; order Chiroptera; family Vespertilionidae; genus Myotis; species Myotis brandtii. The sequence continues at coordinate 8,906,733 of NW_005356259.1, forward strand.
CATTATGGTTCATAACAGTAGCAACATTACAGTTATGAAGTAGCAACGAAAATAATTTTATGGTTGGGTCACAACATGAGGAACTGTATTTAAAGGGCCAGAAGGTTGAGAACCACTGTTCTAATCTCTTGGATCTTGGCTGGAACCCCACCTTCTCAGATCACCCTCCCCAACCTCCTTGCTGTGCTTCTCCCTTTCATCCCCCAGCTCATTTCTTCATAGAAACGGCACACATTGAAGTCACTTCCTGTTTGTTACCTCTTGGCTGCCTTTTTCACCAGAATGTGCACACCCTGAGGGCAGGAATCGCATCTGGCCTGTTCCCTGGTGTCTGGTCAGTGCTGCCCCTGCCAGGGAGACAGGGACGAGACAGATCCATGCAGAATGAGTAATTCACTGCTGGTGTCCAGGTCGCCTGATTCACCCCTGCCTGTCCTGTGTACCCATAAGGCCTAGGGGTCTAAAACAGCAATCGGCTGCATCCTATAGATTCTTTCAGGCAACAGAATTGGTTGAACTTGGTACACAATCCTGTACTGAGAAAAGCCTGAAACAGCCCCTGTCCTTGGAAAATGTAGGGTATCTCGCAGAAGAGGCAACACGGACATTAACCAAGTTCAGCAATGGTATATGCCAAGTGCCAGTGAAGGGCCCAGGAGAGCGGTGGCTCTGCCCTCCCTCCCCACTCACCCCCGTCCTAGTTTTCTTACTGATACAGTATATATGCTAGTATGTTTTTGCTTATTTCCTGGTTGACCTTTCCCTTCCCAGAATAGAAACTCCAAGACAGAAGAGCCATCTTTCTCTTTCGTGTTCACTGCTGTATTTCTAGTGCCTAGAATGGTACCTGGCCCATAGTAGGTGTTTAATGAAGATATGTTGAGTGAAAGAAACAATGAGGTGAAAGTGAGCCCTGGGCTGCATGTAGGTCTTTAATGGGCCCTGTAGGGATGGGCTGGATTTGCGGAGGGGGAACAGTCCAGAATGAGATCATGGCACAGATAAGGGACCAGTGGGTACCAGATCTTGACTTGTTTAGTCTAGAAAACTAACCAGTAAGTTTCAGTTTCATTTACTGAACTCTGAAATAACGTCCCCAGAGTGCTCCTCCACTCCCCTCACTCATTTGGCCTGGGTGACACCCACGGCAGAGGTGTCAGGGGAAAGCTGGCTGCCACTCACATTCCTTGGTGTTGGCCTTCAAACAGCTGAGCAAAAATAAGCAGCCTCAGGCCCGTGTGGCTGGTCTGGGGATTAGCGTTGAGTTTACAGGCAGTCTGGGCCCCGGCCCCCTTCCTCTGCATTCCCATCCCCGCCGTTCACTGCCTGTTTCTGCCTCCTTCCGTGGCTGGAAAATGTAAGAAATCGGTGCGTTAATTTCCACGACGTCAAGAGCTCCGGGCTGGCACGGGAAGCACCGCTCCTTACACCCACTGGAACAGGGGATGGTTTCACCTCCAATCAGTCGTGGTCCCGTCTGAAGCACAGAGGGACGTGTGCCATGTCCCTGGGCTTGGTCTGCTGCAGTGCCTTGAAATTCCAGCGTGCAGTTCACTCCCCTGGGCTCAGAGGCTCTCTCTCCTTTGTCCTCGTCAAAAAGCCACGCTGTTTGGAGGAGCAGCCTCTTAAGGCGGCTTTCAGCTGGCATGTGAGGGGCTGGCTGAGTTGTAAGCTCTGTGGGGTTGCAAATCTGATGAAATGTGGAAGAACCATTGGTGGGTGTGAGGGGACAGGCAGACTTGGAGCCTGGGGTGGACATGGGATCATCTGAAGGTGGTGGGATCCCTCTTGGTGACAGAACAGCCAGTGAGGGCTCAGACAGAAAGGGTCCCAAGCAGCGGGTGGACAAGGGTGTCTTTCAGGCCTGCCTCCAGCACAGCACCCTTATCTAAACACACAGTCCTTTTCGGGGGAGGGGGTTTGCAATGTATGTGCATGTGTGTAACTTTTCTAAGTTCAAGTTATAAAATATTTCAAACATGCAGAAAATAATGCACTAGACATGCTGTATCTGCCGAATTGCTTTAGCAAATGTCTCAGAGCATCGTTCCCTATTTTTTAAACAACCTTTTATTATAGAATAGTTTTAGATGTATAAAAAAGTTATAGACAGAACCGGGGCATATATTCCCACACCCAGTTTTCCCTGTTACTAACATCATATGCTAGTCGTATAGTATATGTGTCGCAATGACGGACCCAACTGATAGTCAACTGAAGTTCATCCTTTACTCAGATTTCGGCAGCTTTTACTTAACGTCCTTTTCTGTTCCAGGTCCCCATCCAGGGCCACATCATGTTTAGCTGCTGTATCATTTCACACTCACTGTGCCCAGGGGCTGCAGGTGGATGGGAGCTGGGATCGCCATGCGGGCGAGCCCGCCCATCATTAGGCCCCTCTCCTCCGAAGGACAGAGTGCTTTTTCAGAAGCCATGGTTTCCTGTTTACTTCTGCTCCAGAAACGCCTCGAAGAGTCACTGGTTCACAACCCAAGCGTATTCCGCTTTCTGGCACCCAGATTTATCCCTCCCGGCCAGGATCCAGGGGTCTGATCGCTAGAGATGAAGAGAGCCTGGGTCACTGCTGCGATCCCATTTGCACGGCTGCGCATGCTCCTGGGGACGGAGGGCAGTGGGAAGGCATGGCAGGAATCCCTCCTTCCCCGTGCTGGGACCCCATAACCACTGCACTCGGGCGGGGGGGGAAGGGAGGCGGACCTAAAGCAAGAGGTGAGTTCCTAATTCCTTACCTGGGTCTCTTAAGAAAGAAACCTCTTAGCTGAGTAGCAGGAGAAGGCGTGCATTTTCCCTGAGTAATCCTAGGGTAGCATCGATTTGGGTGGCTGTTGGAGGCTTGGATTTTAAACCGCTGTATTTTTACAGCTGTAGAATCCAGTGCTTGAGTTGCTTTAACAAGCAGCCGTGGGTTTGTTTTCTGGCCTAAGTCTGCCACTGGTGCACTGGGAAAATTTGATCCGGGGCCTATTTCTAGGAAAGTGTTCTGTGCTTTTTAGTTCAACGTGGATGGCAGTGTATTGTGCTTGCTGGCCACACCTTCATTCGATTGCAGTAGGCGTGTGATCTTCGATTCAGATACTTGAGCCGTGAAAGTCAAAGATGGCCAATTCAACTAGGAGCCCAGAGGGGCAGTGTCCCAGGCCCTGGTCTGTGGCCAGGATTGGTGACCTGCTTCAGTCCTCTCTGTGATGTACGTCCCTCTCAGGATTCTGTGCTTGGCTGTGCAATCGGAGGTGCCCGGTGCCCTGACGGACAAGCCTTTGTAACACAGGAGGCGGTGCACGGTCCCTGTCTCCCCTTCCCAGGGGAGAAAGTCGACTTGCTAGATGCTGCAAGTTAGAAGCAAAACCAGGTCTAGAACCTGTATCTTCTGGTTCCAAATCCGGAGTTCTTTGAACTCCCTCACCCAGGGAGAAACTGGAGAGAGGCACGGGCCTAGTCACGATGTCCGAGCAGAGTTACTACGCGTCACAGGTTCTGCTTGTCCTCACTGTTGCCCTGGTGCTTACACTGCAGTGCTTCTATCCACGTCACAGGCCTAGTCACGATGTCCAAGCAGAGTTACTACGTCACAGGTTCTGCTTGTCCTCACAGTTGCCCTGGTGCTTACACTGCAGTGCTTCTATCCACGAAACACGATTTTAGTGCAAAAAAAAAAAAAAGAAAAAGCCACTTGGCAGTTGAGAGCATTGATATTAAATGCAGGATACGACCAGGCCATGGTCAGCGTCCAGCAGCACCCACTTGGCAGTCAGACCCAGAGCTGAGGCCTTCTCTCTCAGTCCTGTCCTTTGGGGCTTTTCTGAGCCCCACAGTGTCCTTTGGGAAAGGGCTGGGGGAGAGAGCTTCCCACAGGGTTTTCATGAGGCCTGTCCACGCACATTCTGTATCGACTCCTACTGGGCACTCAGTAATGGCACTGAAATCTTTATTACGAGTAGTGCTATTTAAGAACAATCCATCACAAATGTAGTCCCACAGTGTAAACCCTACATGCTTTCAGACCTGACCACCTGAAATAATGATAGTCATAGCTACAGTGCATTCCGCATCTACCATGTACCAGCCACTGAATCCCGTGCCGCATGTGGCCTATCTCTCTTAATCCTCATGATAACCTCACAGTGTGTAGGAACTATGAATCACGACCAGAAAACAGTGACTTAGGCTGAGAAACTTGCTCCAGTCACACAGTAAGTAGCAGATTGTTACCATAACTAACTACCATATTATATTGCCTGTCTAAAGAAAGTAAAGCCTTACTTTAAAAAAAAGGGGGCAACAAGGTCCAGAGAGCTTCCCAGAACTCCTCCACAAAAGCCAAGACTGCCAGGAGCCATCTGCCGGGTGCCAGGGCCTTCCCAGATGCCCAGATTCACACCATCAGCAAGATGGAGCTGAGTTGCAGCCCAGCATGCGCCCCTACTCATTAGCAAGTAAAATGAAGGCACAACCCGCACAGGATGGGGAGAGAAGAATCTAAAACCACTGCATAACCTCTGTGGCCCACGAGCCTGCAGGTCGGGCCCCTGGCTGCTGTCTGGACCTGGAGACGGTGGGTGTGAGTGATCCGGGGGCCCGCCAGGCAGAGCTCCGTGGACCAGACCTCGACCCCAGTAAGCTGTGACCGATGTGCGCGCTCATGTTTGATGACTCGTTTAGAATACTTGGGTCACTCTCCGTCCAGATGTTCAGCTATTTCTCTCTGTGCATTTGTTTTCTTTTTTACTTTTTCTTATTTTAAAGCAATGATTCAGCTTCCCTGGGAGATGAGAAGTAATACGGGTGATTTCCTTTTGCCAAATCCTTGACTGGCTTCCAAAATGCAAAACTAATATGCCTGGTTATGACCTGATTTGTAACTGAGGTGAATAATAACAGCACAGGAAAACCACACTGGTTTCAGCCAATATGAATTACAGAAAATTCCGAGCCACAGGATGCTTGAAGTGATGCGGTCTTATTAATTTTAGGAACACACTGTAAAGAAAGAAAATCAATGACCAAAAAGATTCCTAGTCGGAGGTCTTGTCAGAACGCCCTTGTGAATAGATGGAAACAGCTCACAGTGCAAGGGTTGCTGGTGCTTGTTTGTTTGTGACTTGGTTTTAAAAATATACGAAGACACTAACCTCTCTACATAATTATTAAGCTTGACACTTTCTGTATAGAAAGTAAAAGGCAGGGCTGTGTCTCAGGTAAAGTCTGAATTTAAAAGATTTTATTGGATGTTAGATTTATTTATAAAACCTTCAAGTTGCTTTGAGTAATTCACTTCCAGTTTCACAGTTGCCCCTTTAGTTTGGAGAAAAATGCAAGCTGTTTGGTTTGACTTTCCCAACCAGTTCGGTCCCTTTTCCGGTTTCTAAGCCTTCTCAGAGTCTGCGTGAGCGATGGTCACCTGCAGTTACGGAATCTGTGTGAGTGATTATCACCTGCGGTTACATATTAGAATCTTTGGAGATGGGTCCTGGGCTCCGGATTGTTTTAAAACTGGCGAAGTGTCACGAACAGGCACTTCTGACTGAGAACCGTTGGTCTGTAGGTACCTGGTGCTATAGAAATGGCTGAAACCAAATGAAATAAAACTTGCTTATAGGACCCATGGGCATCAGGTCGTAGGACTCAGCACAGAGGTTTCTTCTCAGCTTGGAATGACCTATTCCAACCGGCTCACCTTTGTGTTTATCCCTGCCATTTCTCTGAGCCCTTGCAAGCATTTAAATCACAAACAGAGGCAAGCAGTGATTCCTACACTTCAGAAAAGCAGGTATTTTTTACACTAGATCATTTAAATCCTCTAGAGCAGCGGTTCTCAACCTATGGGTCGCGACCCTTTTGGGGGTTGAACGACCCTTTCACAGGGGTCGCCTAAGACCATCAGAAAACACATATATAATTACATATTGTTTTTGTGATTAATCACTATGCTTTAATTATGTTCAATTTGTAACAATGAAAATACATCCTGCATATCAGATATTTACATTATGATTCATAACAGTAGCAAAATTACAGTTATGAAGTAGCAACAAAAATAATTTTATGGTTGGGGGTCACCACAACATGAGGAACTGTATTAAAGGGTCGTGGCATTAGGAAGGTTGAGAACCGCTGCTCTAGAGTCTGGTCTACTTGAGAACAGAACCTTTTTGGTGGGGGGAAGGGGCCTTTGGGGTCTATCACCTAATACCTGACATGTATATTGAGCTTTCTGTAAATATTAGTTGATTACTTTAATCTTGATTTTGTTTTCCCAATTAGGACTTACTTCCTTGTTAATCTTTTTCTCCTCTAGAATCCAAGCTTGTGCTACATTTATATTTTGGTCAAAGGAGAGGGATGGAAATTTGTTTAGGTGCAGATGGGAGAGATGCCACAGTGTATGTAGATTTCAGGTGAATGCAATTCAAGGTGTCAGAACTGCCCTTTAAAGAAAAGAATTGTTGGCAGATGGGGGTGGGATGGGTTACAGGGGAAAAAAAGAGGAACAAATGGGAACAGATCTGCATTAATAAATATTCAGACTGAGTCCCACTCTTATGTCAGTGTTTGTAGGTGGTGTTATTACATGTAGTATTGGGTGATGGAAGTTGTGTGCTCTCTCATTTTTCACTTTAATTGCTTGCCTGAAAAGATCCTGACAGCTTCAAAGGTTACTGCTGGTTGCATTGTTCATAACTCAGAAATAATATGCATGTGCAATTTGCTTCATTATTGCCCACTAATAACCAATTCTGGAGAAAGTCCTAAAGCCACCAAAGGATCCATAATTTGACATGATGACTCCCCCCCTACCCCCACCCCACCCCGCCTCTCATTTTTTAACTATCCCAGTTTTAAGAGTGAGCCACAAATGCTGTGGTGATGTGGGTCTGATTTTCTTTCCATGAGCTTAGTATGATAAATTAAACAGAGGTGTGTGTGTGTGTTTAATCCAGAAAAACAAGGCAAGACACAAAATATTATATATTTCAGGTCCACCTAAATAAACTAGCATTCTGGGTGTTCTGTGCTTTGGGTAAGATTCAGTTTGGCTATACATAACTGAAAACCCTGCCTGCAAACAGCGAGTTGTGTTGCTTTTCCATGTATGACTTCCATTCTCAAAATTATCCCATATCCAGAGTAGATGCAGAAACTCCAGTCATCCTTTCATCTAGTCAGAAAAAGATACCACAAAGAAAGGCACATGACTTTTAAGGGGGCGTCTCAGAAGCCTTATGTCTTATTGGCCAAGAGTTAGTCACATGGCTGTACCTGGCTCAAGGAATACTGGGAAATGTAGTCTTTATATAAGACAGCCATGTTCCTAAGCACTGCGGAGATAGAAGGGGAAAATGACTATAGGTACTCCTCACTTTATTGCACTTCCAAGTTGTTTTTTTACAAATGAAAGTTGAGACCCTCCACCAGCAAAAAGATTACAACTCGCTAAAGGCTCAGATGATGGTTAGCATTTTTTAGCAATGGAATATTTTTTTTTCATATTTTAAATTTGTTTTTAAATTACAGTTGACATTCAATATTAATTTCAGGTGTACAACATAGTGATTAGACATTTATATAACTTACAAAGTGATCAACCCAATGAATCTAGTACCCGCCTGACACCATACAGTTATTACAATATTGTTGACTATATTCCATAACAATAAAGGTGTATGTATATATATATTGGTTTTTATATATTTTATATTGGTTTTTGATTAAGGTATATATATTAGGGTTTTCTTGACATAATGCTGTGGCACACTTCGTAGTCTGCAGTATAATGTAAACATAACTTTTACATGCACTGGGAAACCAAAAATATGTGTGACACGCTTTATTGCTATATTTGCTTTATTGCGATGGTCTGGCACCAAACCCACAGTATCTCCCAAGTATGCCTGTATCTGATGGCAGCCAGCATTCTCTGCCACGTTATGTGAATGCCGAGTTTCTAGATTTTCTGTGTGTCATTGTGTCACTGACTATAAAATGGAGATAATCCACAACCGTGCAGATTTGAATTTCAAAACATGTTATGAGCTAAAGAACTGAGTAGTAGCTACAGCTAACACATTGCTTAGTTAATCCTCATTTCAGCCCTAGGGCCAAAGTACTATCCTCATCGACATTTTACAGGTGAAAAAGAAAAAAACCACACACTTTAGTACTTAAACAGGTTATACTGCTAGTATTAGCTGAGGCAGTTTGACTTGTGTGGAGCTGCATTATTACCATAAGCAACACCAAGAAGGGAGCAGCTTTTCCAAGGAGAGGCTCATTACAGTAGTGAGTGCTAGAGGCTCAGGTACCGGATCATATAAAATACTGCACTCGGGATTAGTTATGACTCAGTTCCCTTCCTCGCACCCCAATCTTTTATATGCACACCCTTGTGAACTTTACTAATTACTTGGTTTCAAATGTGGTGCAACCTCTGGCTTTTCTTGATCTCTGCTGGGATTCTAGTAGACCTAGTCGGCCCTCAACCAATGCCTACTGATTACTTGGCTGAGCTATATGATAACCAGGGTTTCAGTCCGAGTAATGGGGTTTTTACTGTGCAGCATTGTTTTGTTCGAGGGGCACTTGGTTTCAGGGCCTGCAGGAATGTGTGGCGCTGGGATGGGATTCTCAGCCCTTCGTTCCTATCTGTACCACAAGTCCTTTATCTCACTTTGAGGCCCAGACTCCTTGGTTCTGCAAACCGTCTCACCACACATCAGAAGCAGACCTCCTTTTCTTGTCTGTCAAACCCCTTCACTTTCTACTTACTGCCTTACTTTTGGTAATGAGGCGCTCAGAGGTATAACATCGGAAAGAATCTTGTATTTCCATTTCTCCTCTCACCAAATCTGACATCTCCGGTTCCAGTTTCTCCACCACTCTCCACACCGCCACTGGTTATTTTTCTAAAACATGGGCCATATCACTTTCCACCTTCACCAGCCCTCCACTGTCTACAGAAGGAAGTCAGCGCTGGGGGAGCATTTCCAACCGTCCAGGACACAGGCCCAGTCTCAGCTGCAGGACTCACACGGACCCCTCCCCGGTCCCTGCTCGTTTCTGCTGCTGCTCATCTGCTCACACCGTTCTCTGTGCTGACTCCCATTACCCAGCTTTTGTGTCTGGAGGTCTGGGTTAAGGCACATGTAAAATCTTCTTTCGAGAAGTTTCTCTGATTCTCACAGAGAATCGTGCTTGCTTCCTACATCACTTAGCATCTTTTTTCTAAACTCATGCATCAGTCTGTCTGAGGTTGTCAACTGTGAAGTGGGTTGTCTGTCTCGCTCAGTTGTGAATCTGCTGGCTTAGAATTTCCCTTGAGCAAGTAACACACAAGAATTCAGTACGTCTCTCTGAGAATGAATTCAGTTTCTTTGTCTCTGTTCAGAGGTCCCAGCTTTTATCTAAGTTCAAACAACCTCTCCTATCATTCTTCTTTTGTAGCTTCCTAACCTGCCCTCTGGCCTCTTGATTTAGACCAGAGCAAACTACAGAAATTGTCATCCACAGCAGTCTAGGAATAAGAGCTCCGTTTCTCATAATATTCATGTGGCTCCAAAGCAGGGTTTCTCGACATTGACCTTTTTAGGCCAGATAGTTCATAGTCAGGGGGTGGGGCAGGGTTGGGACTGTTCTGTGTGTGTGCTGTGGGATGTTTAGCAGTGTCCCTGACTTCAACCCACTAGATGCCAGTAGGGTTCTCCCCAGTTGTCTCCAGACATTGCCAAACATCCCCGGGTAGGGCTGGGGGGATTGCCCACGGGTGGGGAGGCATGCACATGCCTCAGAACCACAGATTTAAAGTATCTCTAAAAATATTCTGGCTTGGCTGGCATGGTTCAGTGGTTGAGCCTCGACCTATGAACCAGGAGGTCACGGTTTGATTCCCGGTCAGGGCACATGCCTGGGTTGCTGGCTTCATCCTCAGTGGGGGATGCAGGAGGCAGCCAATCAATGATTCTCTCTCATCACTGATGTTTCTCTCTCTCCCTCTCCTTACCTCTCTGAAATCAATAAAAATATTTTTAAAAATATATATTTTAAAAATAAATAAAAATATTCTGTTACTAATGAATATTGGCTCTTCAGCTCTACTACCCATAGTACCCACAGACTTCTCACGTGTGCTTTCTGCCTCAAATTTAATGCCATTTTTAGATTCCCTAATCTCACCTATGAATGACTCCCTTTGTCTCACTCCATTTCTTCAAAACCCAACTCAGTTCAAATTAGACCTTGCCAAATTAGACCTATCTGACCCCTTTCCATTATTCTGAATTTTGCATTATTTTGTAGCCCTCTGAACATCTGTGCTCAACAGGATCTATTTCTTCATGTAAAAGTAGATGCTGGTACAGTCATTTAGACATGGGTCTATTTTCCTCTTCTTCCTGAACTGTCTGAGCTGGGTGCTTTTCTTTGTGTCTTTTGTGTTATGCATATCCAGGGCATTCATTTACTCGGCATACATCACAGTGAGTCCTGGCTGAGGATTTGTGGCCTCTAAGATCTGTCCCTTAAGCAGCTTCCATTTTGGTGGGGTGTTGAGACAGATTAGCAAATATATGTAGTACAACACATGGTAGAGGTGGTATGTAGGCCAGCACCTTAGAGGATGGGGCGGATTTCCTTGGGCAAACAGTTTTAGGCAGAAGGGATGAAAGGTCTCTTTCCATAAACAAATATTTCCCTCCAGCCTTGAAGAAAGGCCTTCAGGAGCCTCATTTCCCTGCCTTCTCTTTTGGCCCTTAGCGTCACCCACCAGCATCAATCTTCTCTTGCAGGTACTTGCTATTCCTACAGGAGGGAGTAACATGGAAACTCCTATGGTCTTTGTATTACATGCTACTTGGTTCCACCATCAGGCTCATTTCTGGGGAAGCAGACATGTAAATGTCTGTGTATATGCACACATGCATGTTGGATTAAAGGGAACCACATTTTGGCCTTACTCCTGTTTGAAAGAGTTTTATTGTTGTATAATCCCAGCACCCCAGTCTCCAGGGCTGCTGTATACGGGTGTGCAGATTGTGTGCTTCACAGGCATATCTGGCAGCCACGATGGTCTCTGGCAGGCTCTCTTGTCATAGGTAACAAGGTGAGAGAGAGCTTGAGTGGTAGATTACTCCCTGTCACCACTAAAGAGGGTGGGCTGAGAGTGTCTTAGACACCGGGTTCCACATCTTATACTTAGGGAAGATAGTTACCACTCTCAAGCAGTCAGGAATATGATGGGCTGATAAAGAGTTAGAAAGCACCCTAGTCAGAACTGTCTATTTCTAATAACTTTAAATATATTTTTATTGATTTCAGAGAGGAAAGGGAGGAGGGAGAGAGATGGAAACATCAATGATGAGAGAGAATAATTGATTGGCTGCCTCCTGCATACCCCACACAGGGGATCAAGCCCACAACCCGGGCATGTGCCCTGACTGGGAATTGAACCCTGACCTCCTGGTTCATAGGTTGATGCCCAACCACTGAGCCATGCCAACCAGGCTATTTCTAATAACTTTAAACTGCCATGCCAGATACCACAGGGCTGCAACGTGCCGTGTTTGTTTATAAATCAGCCTCCCCGCATATTGTCAACAGGGTCCTCGGTTGACTAATGTTTATTCATTCACTTGTGGAGGAAAACTTGGGCTACGAATGTGAACACGAATGCTTTTTTTAATAGATGGTGTTATTGGGCTGCACAGTGTCCCTGACTTTCAGATATTTAACTCGTAAAGTTTACAGCAACACTTAACTGCGTCTGGATTCCACATTGAATTTGGGAAGGCAAGGATCTCACTGTAATTTGCACTGACTGCCCTGTAATGGAAATTATGGCTTGGGAAAAGTTTCAAATGACGTGTCTATAAACTAAGGAAAAGTTGATCCATTTAAAGGCTGGTTATGTGCAATTGTGGGATTTTTTTTTTTTTTTGAAAGGGCCATTGCCAACAAGAAATACGTATTTCAGCAGCTGAAGTAAACTAGCCATGAATTAAAAGTTGGTCTTTGTAAATTGTTGGTTCATCAAATTCAGCCCTGAACATAGAGTGAGTTTAGCAGAACTGTGCTGGGCTCTTAAGAGAGCTGTAAAGGTTGTGTGAGTCCAGTGTTGCAATTGGACGGTGGCAATGAGCTGGCCTGAGAGGACAAGCAGCCTTTTTATTGGTCAGAACGCTGGCCCAGTGGGACTCAGGACACAGGGCTTTCTGATCCTAGCCCTGTAGTGAAGTGGGTTTGTGTCAGTAGGTATGTCAGGTACCCTTCCCAGCATCAATTTGTCTATTTCTTGGCTCCTGTCCCCCTACTTCCCTCCTCACCATTTGTTTTAGTGTCTCCTGTTCATGTTCATGACTTTCCCTCAAATGTCTAATGATCATTCCTTGACTGTTCTTGGCTCATATTTAAGACCAAGGCAATAAAAAGCTGATGAGAGGCTCTGGGTGGAGGCGAGGATGGAGCTTGCTGACCGGGGGCTTAACTGTAGGGAGATCATTTAATTAGGGGAGAGCCAGATGTCCACATCTGGAACTCTCTTCTCCGAGCCCCACTTAACTTAATCAGCAAGGAATCTCCCTGTCAGGCTGCCAGTGTCCCTGGGAACCGCGGAGTAGGCGTATTTCCACTTCCATCCCTGTTTTCAGCACTGTACAGGCAGGCCAGGAGATATCGTGGGTTCGCTTCCACCCACCGCAATAAAAGGAGTAGCGCAATAAAGTGAGCGCTAACCTTTTTGCTAGTGGAAGGCCTTGCCTTCAGTTTGTAAAAACACACTTCTGTGAAGAGCAATAAAGCGAGGTATGCCTGTACTCTCCCAGTCTACCTCACCTATGCTTCTTCCCCTGGTTCAGTGTCTCTGGATAATCAACCTTTTCAACAACCCTCTGTTTTCAGCCCTGATCCTTCTCTTCCTTGCCTGTCGCCGTACATGGCACCTTCAAGTCCACTGCCTCTCTGAGGCTTTGGCAGCGGGTTCCCCGCTTTTATCATGGTCTCCCCTGCTGCGGGCACTGGAGATTGTAGCTTCCTCTACTCTCTAGGGCAGCGGTTCTCAACCTGTGGGTCACGACCCCTTTAGGGGTCGTCGCCTATGACCATAGGAAAACACATATATAATTACATATTGTTTTGTGATTAATCACTATGCTTTAATTATGTTCAATTTGTAACAATGAAATTGGGGTCACCACAACATGAGTAACTGTATTAAAGGGTCGCGGCATTAGGAAGGTTGAGAACCACTGCTCTAGGGGGATCCGTCATTCAAGGCACTGGTCGGAATCACTTACCTGCTGATGTCTCCCCTCCCTTCTATCCCTGGGACTTTATTTCTTTACTTTAGCAGGACCTTGGATGGTGAAGGAAACAAATGCCCTTGACCCATCTGCTACGTTTGACCCAAGTCTTTCATTTTCTCATCCTAAAATTAATTTGCATATCTAGTCGGTAATTATATGCATCTCCTGATGCTGGCCCTGAGCTCAGTGCTGGAGAGATGAAGGCCCAGACAGTTCCTCACCTCTGAGAAGCAGGGAAAAGAAATGATGTGCGGGGACAAAGCCTGTACAGTGATATGTACAGGGATAGTGCCAGCTTGAAGTGGTGCAGAGACAGGAGGGGGGATGTGACAAGCTCGGCCGGGACGTTGGGGAAGGCCATGCTGAGTAAACGAAAACTCTGTGGCTTCGTGAATCCCACTGTTGGGGGAAGGCTGTGACCAGACCGCGCCCATTAATTATTACCGAGTGAGTCCAAGGAAAAGTGGTGTATCCAGCCCAGATCTTCAAAATCACTCTGCTGGCTGGGTGGGCCTTTGCCTCTCCAGGGTCTTCCAGCTGTAAATGGCCCGCTGCTCCCCACCCACGGCCTCCCAGGCTTCCCACGGTTGCCATGCACACTTAGAAAAGAGTCTGGCCTTGGGAAGATCAGAAATTGCAGAAGGCCTTCCCAGGGTGCGTGACATCGCATCTGCCCCTCACTGCTGCCTCCCAGCCTGCGAATAGCTCACTGCTGACAGAGACCTTGTCAATGTTATTGAGAGGTACTACTGCTCTTTTTTTTTTTTTAATATTGATTTCAGAGAGAGGAAGGAGAGGAGCGGGATAGAAACATCAATGATGAGAGAGAATCATTGATTGGCTGCCTCCTGCACACCCAGCATCAGGGAGCCAGCCTGCAATTCAGGCAAGTGCCCTGACCAGGAATCGAACAGTGACCTCCTGGCTCATGGGTCATGCTCAACCACTGAGCCATACCAGCGTGGCTCGACTTTCTTATTATAAGGAATTTCACGTATTTGAAATTCCAGCAATGTAGACCAGTTAGAGCAGTGGTTCTCAACCTTGGCTGCACATTAGAATCACCTGGGAATCTTTTTAAAATCCTGATTTCTGGGCTTCATCCTCCGGAAATTCTGTTTATTTGTTACTAATGTTGTGGCCCCACCCCATAACAAAGAAACAGAATTCCCGGAGGATGAGGCCCAGAAATCAGGATTTTAAAAAGATTCCCAGGTGATTCTAATGTGCAGCCAAGGTTGAGAACCACTGAGCTAGAGCATAGCCAAAGCCCATGAGCCCATCAATTAACCTGTTAACCCAGCCAACAACCTTGATACTGTTTTCATTTAGGCTTGAAGATACCACCACAAAAGGCTCAATATATCACAAATTCAGACACTCGGTTGCCACTGGCCCCCAACACCAGGGACAGCAGGGCTGGTTAACGGGGCCTACTGATGGACAGGTGGTCTGCATGGTTTGCCCTCCTTGGTCCTGTTGCAATTCAAATTCCTATTGAGAAGGGTCTGAATGTCGACCTTTCTTATTGCTGTCAGCGTCCTGGCTTTTTTCTTCGCCACTGGAAGTTATGGGAGCTTCCACTCATTGCCTGTGTCTGTCCTTGCGCAGTGTGTCTGTGCGAGGCAGGAACGATAGACCAGGCGGGAACGATAGACGAGGCTTAGCCCTGCAGTAAGGAGTCTCGTTGAGAGGACACTGTGTTTCAGAAACTTTGAAGCAAGCCCATAGGTTTTTATCGCTTGGGTGTTTTCAAATCTATTTTAATATTTGAATTCTCTTAGCCCTGGGTGAACTTGAACTCTGTGAGTGTGCAAGAGGTGGTGTGAGGCAGAAAACAGTAACCTCTCAGTGTGTTTTTTGGCTATACCCCGTCCTGCTGAAAAGGTTGGTTTCTCTTCCTTCTCTTTTCAGTGATAGGAAAGTGGCAGAGCCGATGTGTGGCTGAAGACAGCAGCCACTTACAGAAACGCTTGCATCCTTGCCAGTTGCCAGCCTAAGGAGCATCACGTGGCCATGGAAATTCAAGTGTTTCTATCCCACAGCCCATCTCCGGGAGGCGGATTATATCTCTGGGCAATAGCAGCCAATGTTCCAGTTTCATATTTTTATTGGCATCGTAAACAAACAAGCGGGAGAACTATCTGGGAGGTTGTGTGCGGCAGCCAGCACAATTCATATCGCATTTCTTTTTGTAGCAACTTAAAGTGAAGAAGTGCTCAGTGGTGTGGCACATGGCATATGGATGTCCTTACTGAATTTGGTCATATCCAGTGAGTAGTGCTATTCTCAGTTCATGCTGGTAACGTGCGTAATTCAGTCCATAAAGTGGTGAGTCAGGGTTACCTCGAACCAGTCAGCCAGGAAGCGTGTGAGGAGGCTCCGAGCAGCTTCTCCTGACTTATGGGTACCAAATATCTCCTTTCATTTTAAGAACTCGAAGCATTAGTGGATGTTCGAAAGGTTGCCCAAGGAAGCATTGGATGTGGACATGATATTTTAGGCCTGATGGGCGTCTCTCTGGAAGTTCTGCTTTCCTGTCACGTAAGAGTCTGCATCCTAGACAAAGGTGAATCCTGCCCGAGGTGCTTCCAAGCGGCCTTTTTGTCATGGAGAGGGTGGCTTTAGAAGCTTCTGGAAGTCCATTTCACCATTCACAATTTCAGGGCATGTGAGCCTAAGTCCAGGTAATGGAAGGTGGTGGAACAAAGTAAGAAAACTTTTCAAAACCTTGCTTTGCAAATAGAAGGCAAACATTCTTGATTCTTTGGGAAGCAATGTTACAAGTTTGTGTGAATGTCAATGGCCAACAGCATTTTGTTTGGACATAAGATACTTTCTTCCCCTTTTCCAGAGAGGTACTGAAATGTGAAGAAGAAAAGAATAATACAGCCTGGTTTAGTGGTTCCATGAACCAAGAAGTCACTGGTTCGATTCCTGGTTAGGGCAAATGCCCAGGTTGCTGGCTTGATCACCAGTAGGGGGCATGTAGGAGGCAGTGATTGATGTTTCTGTCTCTCTGTCCCCTCCCTTCCTCTCTAAAAAAAAGTAATAAAAACATATTTTTAAAAAGAGAGTAATACAAATTGTGTGTGTACATCTACACATACAAACTAATAAAAGAAAAAGTAAAGGTAGCTTATGAAGGTAATATTGAAAATATTTCAAAAATTATATAATTTGGAAGCAAAGGAAAGCTTTAAAAGATGGTTTGTGCGAATACTGTTATACTGGGCATCAGTTACAAAAATAAAGGCAAAAGTGGAGGACATAAAAATATCAATTGGCCTCTTAACTCTTTCCCCTTTATACACACATTTTAGATTCAGAACGAAGTTTTTTTCTTTCAAAATAACACACCGGATGTCTCTCTGAAGGAATGAGTTTTAATGAATCAGGTTCAGGCCCCGTCTCAAAAGCTAAGCATCTCGATCATCTGTTCCTAAACTTGGAGCAAAATGGTTTTGTGAGTTTTTGAGATGTTTTCCGCACAGACATTTGCAATCATCACCCTGTTCTTTCTCATCATTCTCCGTTCTCTTTGTCTTCCTGGCTTCTCTCTCCAATCTTTCATGCCTCACTTCGTTAAGCACCTAGAAAAAGCTTGCAGGATTGGTCTGTCAGTCACCATCTGCACACGTGGCCAGCCCAGCATTCCAATGGACCGTTTTTAGGAATAAAACACCTTTCCCTGGTGAGCATTGTCCACTGCCTACTCTCCAGTGAGCACGAGTGAAGTGCACAAAGCGTTCCTCTCCGAAATGTGGACATACTTTGGGGCCACAGCAAGCAGATGAGTGTGAGTACGGGCTGTGTTTGAGAACCAGGTTTCCCTTGAAGAGTGGTTGTTGTCCATGAATTTGGAGAACCACGGGGGTAGTTCTAGGCCAGTGACCTGCAGACAGTCTCAGCTGCAGCGTGACCGTTGTAGGAGAGCAAATGCTGACTTACTCTCTGTCCTCACTTGTGCTGTCAAACCCTTGAGATCCGACTTGAGGGAGCCATTCAGAGAATCTTTGTCTCTTGTTTCAGAACTTGGCTTTCAAGGACCTACAATGGCAAAGACCCAGGAAGCAGGGTTTGTGAATAGAATGTCCCAGAAATTCTTGGCAGAGGAGAAAGAGTCAAGTGAACGTGACGTGATTAGCACACCAGGAATAAGTTTGCCACTGCTGTCCAGTTTTAATCTGCCAGTGGGAAGCCTTGTCGATTGATTTCCGTGCTATCGTTTTGCCCCCGTGCTCCTGGCCACTGTACCTGCACCCCTGCTCATCCCCTGTTAATGCCTTTTGGAGTTAATGGGTGGATCTTACTTCTACCACGTGCAGGAAACACTTTCTGTACCAAGGTGCTGGAAACAGCATCTGTCGTTACATCAAAGCAGGTGTGACTGCCAAGTGCAGCTGGAAGAGTTCTAAAAATGAGATGGTTTTAAAGGAGGTTAAAATGAAAAGAAATCTGTGTGCAATGTCTGAACCTTTTTCTGAGAAAACAAAAATGTGCTCCTCTTCCTCCACTCTTATTGCATAAACAATTGTGTTTGCATATTTAGCAGTGCAGGTGTTTTGGTGGTTTTTTTTTTTTTTTTTTTTTTTTTTTTTTTTGGTGCTGTGAGAAGCAGCCTTCCAGAGGTTGCTATGGCGTTGAATTCTGTGTCTTGGAGAGGAAAAACCCCTCTGAAGAATGTGGTGTTTGTGGATTCCAAACCAGTATGAGGATTTCTGATCGAGAGTCTAGAGAAGATATAACAAACTCATTCTACAATTCGAAAGTTGAAGAGCTGCCCTCCGGAACGTGAATCCCAATCCAGAAACGTGCTCAGCAAACAAGAACAATGCCCCGTACATTTTCAAATTGATGGCTCTTTCCAATGGCAACTAATTTGTTCCAGCCTTGAAGTGAGCATAATTAACAGAGACTTTCTTTCTTAGGCCGATTAACCACCGAAAACCATGCCAACATTGTAACTGTAAGCAGTGAAAACCAATATTTATGAGGGGGATTGTGCAAGAGTTTGCGTGACAGATGGACATTTTATCACTGTTGATGTTTGGAATTCCCTTGAAAAGTAATGCAATATCTTGTTATTTGCGAATGAATGGACAAACGATTGTGCTTTGCTGAGTTTTCTTTAAAAAGAGGTATACTACTAGTAAATTAATTTTTTTCTCTGTCTAGCCTTTATTAGTTTATGTTAGGTAGGCTCATATATTCTGATGCAAAAGCTGAAAATCATAATTGTGTTTTTTATTACAGATACAGATCCACGTGTTTTAGAAAAACAAGAATTACAGCAGCCAACCTATGTTGCCCTCAGTTACATTAATAGGTAAGCCGTTTACAGAATTTATAACAACCTCATATCTGCCACATGCTTATTTTTTTCACTGTAACTTCTGACAGTAGAAAAAATGTTTTCAGTTTTAAAATATTTACAGGAGATGATTGAAAATCAACCTTTATATGGAATGTTCTTGTGTCTCTGTTGGGGAGATGCAGGAGGTAGTTAGTTCTCTGTGCATATGGCTGAAAACGACTGATTTATAAGCTCATTCGGGAACTATTTTGTGTGCAGAGTTCAAATATACTCTTTGGACTTCATAGGGCAGTCTGGGAGATTAATGGATTTATGTTTGAGGGAAACTTTTAAACGCTGGGGTGAAGAGGCATTTTATGAATTAGTACATTGTTGGAGTATCAGAACATATCAGGATATAACACATTGAAATAACTCAGTATCAGAAAGCTCTTTAGTAGAAGCTCATCTTTGAGTAAAAACGTTGTCAGCAACTGAACTATTGTGAGTGTTTACTGAAAGTGAACATGTGAGCACCAGTTTAGAGAACAGTTAGAACTTGACCTATCAAGTCTGAAAGAGGACTTGGTGTTTCAGCCAACTCAGATAATTTAAGGAGACAGTGATTTCTGGAGAGAACCTGAAATCAGCTTGTGTAAAGAAAACTCACACCCCTGAAGAAGAAAAGCAAAGCACAAGCAAACTAGTTTTTAATGGGAACGACAAACTCTGCTTGTAATTCAGTGCATGACTTTCTATTGACTCTCCCTTGTTTATATACAACAAAGCGTGTGTTGGCAGTCATTGGTACCAGAGCTGAGATTCAGGGTCTGAAGTGGAAAGCTGGGAATGAGTTACTTGTACTGTTTCATTTTAATGCCTTTTTAGAAAACTTGCTTCAGTCTTGTCAAGAGAGAGCTTTGGAGTTGACTGTGCTGTGTCAAGTTCTTTTATGAAGCGTGTTTTTAAAGGATTCATTAGCATAAGCATCTATTTGCATATCTGTTTTGTGCTTCCTACTTATCAGCCTTCCCTGAAAGTGAGAGAAAAGATCTATAGTTTATCATGACCCAGAATTTTTGAGATGTTTAAAGTAGAACACCTTTAAAATCACATCAGGCACAAATAAAGATGTATATGTGTTATCTCCAGTGATTAGCATGGGTTTGGAAAAGTCTTTAATTATACATTAGAATTATGTGAATGCTAATTAGCCTAGTTATAGTGAAGGATGGGATAAATAGGCTTATAGATTAACTGTGGTATTAAGTAGAACTTTTTAATGATGTGGCTATTGTGTTTTGGGTAAAATATGTTACCTGGATATATACAAATTCATGTGATACCAAGCCTTGTTCTAATAAGAGTCTATGAGGTTTTCACGTTCATTCTTCCTGATTAAATTGTCAACCATGATGGCAGCAAGGATCTATTCATTACACAGGTGTTATACTCACTAAAGAAATACATACTCTGGCCCTAGCCGGTTTGGCTCAGTGGATAGAGTGTCAAACTGAAGACTGAAGGGTCCTGGGTTCGATTCCAGTCAAGGGAACATGCCCAGGTTGTGGGCTCGATCCCCAGTAGGTGGCATGCAAGAGGCAGCTGATCAATGATTCTCTCTCATCATTGATGTTTCTATCTCTCTCTCCCTTTTCCTTCCTCTCTGAAATCAATAAAAAAAATTTTTAAAAATATTCTTAAAAAAATACTCTGCCAGGTGTGATTTGGGATACACAAGAAGTCGAATAGGGACAAGGGCCACACACAAAACACTACCAGAGAACTTGACTCAAGGATGATAATTTAGCATAAACTGTGCAGTGGGATATGCCTGAATCCTAGAGAGTTAGTGTAATCAGTGGGTGTGAGATTTCTTGGATGAGTCTTCTGGGAGAAAATGAGTCATTTTTTAAAATAATATTTTATTATTATAGCCATACAGCATTATTACAGCATTGTAGAAAATTATAAAGTATAATCAAACAAAATTTTTTTTAATTAAAACGTCACATTCCCACCACCCAGCTATCACTACTAATAATACCTTAACATATTTCAGGTTATTAAAAAAAAAAAAAAAACATGGTTCAGTGGTTGAGCGTTGACCTATGAACCAGGAAGTCACAGTTCGATTCCCTATCAGGGCACTTGCCCAGGTTGCTGGCTCAACCCCCAGTAGGGGGCATGCAGGAGGCAGCCAATCAATGATTCTCTCTCATCATTGATGTTTCTATCTCTCTCCCTCTCTGAAATCAATAAAAATATATTTGGACCTAGCTGGTTTGGCTCAGTGGATAGAGCATCAGCCTTTGGACTGAAGGGTCCTACGTTCGATTCCAGTCAAGGACACGTGCCCGAGTTGCGGGCTCGATCCCCAGTAGGGAGCGTGCAGGAGGCAGTCAATCAGTGTTCCTCTCTCATCATTTATGTTGACAGCTAGTCAACTCCCACTTACTCTTTATGTTTCAGTTCAAATGTCTTTCTTAACGTGCCTTCCTCTAATGCACTAATATAAACTAACACTTATCACAGTCTTTACCTTTGTATTTATTTGTGTGAGTATTTATTTGTATATATATTTGGGGGGGAAAACTGTTTTGCAACCTACTCTGTAGTCATTGATCTTTCCATTTCAGTACACTTGAATGTAATTTATATCTAACTCAGATCATATTTAGATTTTCCCGGATAAAACAAACAAATCCTTTACAGTTGTCTGTCTCATCCAGTGTCCAACCCAGAACATTGCATTGCACCTACATGTTTTTCCCTCGTCTCTTTTAATCTGGCACAGTCCCTTCAATTGACAGCGACCGGAGAAGGGCCAGGTGTCCCACCTGAGGCTCCTTCCTCCCGGGTTTTCTTTTGGTTGTCTTCCTGAAGATGTCATTTAGTGAGTTCCTCCATTTTCTGTATTTGCTATAAACTAGAATTTGGGTCTGGAGAAGACGCATCTTGAACCCGTCACATCGTATTTAGAGGCCTGAGAAATCAGAGGACTTACCACATGCCATCTTAGCTGATAAAGTAGACTAGTGTATGGGGATTGACACTTTTACTAGAGATTTCTAGGTGAAGGGGACTGTGTATGGAAGGTTGCCCAGGTTACTAACAACCCTCCTCTCTTGGGATCCCTTTCTGGACAGTGCCACATTCATAACATGGTACTTAACACATGGTAGACCCTCTGGATGTTTGTTTGTAGATGGTAAATAAACACCTAGTAAATGGAAGAGGGCAGAGCAACGGGCAGCAGCATGGAGGAAGCCACGTCTGGCCAGAGGGAATATCTGCTTAAAAGGAATCATTAGGGCCTTCGTTACAAAAGGGATGCATTGGACGTCACAAAGCCAGTATGGATTCAAGAAGAGACCAATGTGGGTTAAAATGTGAAAGGAAGTCTGCTTAACAGCAATATCCTGACTACAGCAGAAAAGAGGACTATAAAAAAACTGAACAAGTAAAAGATTTTTTTTCTTAAACCTCAGGGGAAAATAAAGTCTAATTTTGCTGAGCAATGAAGGCAGGAAAAGAATTAATATTTTGCTGCTCGTATATCCATTTGTCCAACTCTAATGGACTTTTGGGTGTGTCAAAATTGAGATGAAACTTTCTTTGGCAATAACATTGACTGTAATCAACAGAGTTTGGATCCTTAAAATGGAGCTACTTTTTTGGATTATGAAAAGAATTGAGTAGAAATTGGATCCTTTATTTATGTCTATTTAATGTTGCTTTACTCTCTTGAACATAATGTGTCGAACAAACCTTTAATTCCTTCAAAAATAGATCTGTTACAATACCTGCACACATTTAAAATAGAAATAGTTTAATGAGAATGAGGGAGACTGAATGAATTAGTGAAGGTTGTGGGAATAATTCTGCAGAAAAAAAAGATGGATATAAATTGTAAGGATAGGAAGTTCTGCTAATTCTGTGATGTGAGGAACAATGACAAGTCTGTGTAATGGGAAATTTAATTGTTTAGTCTGTATATTATTTATGCATCTGGAAAATAAAATGTAAAAGACAAGAAGAAAAACTAGAAGATTTTGAATGAGAGAATATGGAAGAAATAACACTAGGAAAAGCGAAAATAATACTTTTACACCTTGTGCTATGATGATCTCCATTTTACAGGTGCAGACGTTGACACTCAAGTTAAATAACTTGCCCTAGTTCTGGGGGAAGGGGGGGGAGGCGGGGAACCTGGGGAGTACTGGGTTCAAATCTGCCCCATCAGGCTCTAGGATCTGTGCTCCTAATCATTGTGTAGCCTGACTTGTTGGGCTATCAGAAAGGAAAATACTAGTTTAGAAAAGTAAGAGGAGAATTTGGAAAACCAATGGAAAAATTGGATAGGACAGTTGGGCAGAGGGAACACATACAAAAATAAGAGGAATTCCCAGGCTGTAAATAATTGGAGGGTAGCAGCCTAATAAAATGAAACAGTAGGAGACAGCAGAAGCTAAAAATGTTATGAGAGGTGACCAGTAACTCCTAAATAACATAATGCCATCAGGAGATGAGTGTGCAAGGCACATCCAGCTTAGCAGGCCTCGGCTGTAGAGGGAAAGGACGCCTTAGCACCTTAGATCAGGAGGAAAGAAAGGGCAGAGCGGGGGGCATGCAGGAAACTCCCTCCACCACTTCTCAAGGTGCTAGGGGAGCTGCAGGGTGAAGTCAGCTGAGCCTCCATAAGAAAGCTGACGCGAAGCCCTGGCGTACATCTGGATATTTCCTTCGGGTTATTATAGTGTACTTCAGGTGACAAGATAGAGTATTAATAGCTTGTGATACCCTAGAAATGAATAACTGTGATAATTTAAAGATATCATAACATACATTGTCATGGCTATCAATTATACCATCTTCTCTACAAACTGTTTTTATTAAAATAATATAAATCGAAGTTTCCCAATTAACTTTAAATTTTTTAAATATATGTAGCATTTTTGTAGATAAGCTGTGAAGGAATATCATGTCTAGGCACAAGTCGGTACCTTCTTGTACCCAATCCTTGTCATTTACTGACTAATAAAAATATGATAGTCTTTATACCTAAACGACAGCTCTACTCAAATTCCCTGCACTGCTTGGCACAATAGCAGTTAGGTTTGACCTCCTAGAAATGGATTTTTATTTAGTCTAGTGTTTGCTATTAAAGTTAAACAGCAAATTCTGAAATGGATTTCATAGAACAGTAATTCCAAGGGGTATTTGCCAGTTTCACACACGCATGCGCGCGCACACACACACACAACTGAGTTACTCACAGAAGGGTTCTTTGGTTGATTAAGTTTGGGAAATCCAGGGTTAAGTAAAAAAGGTTTCTTTACCACGAGATTATCAGATCCTCTCCTATGCTGATCTCCAGAAGGGATAATATAATTCTTATATGTACCTGATCCCAGAGCACTTTTTCCTGAAGCATCTGATGGGATTAGTTCCACATATACGGGTCAGGCATTGCTAGAATTATCACTTCCACCTACATCCTCGGCTCCCCCGAGGAACCCTGGAGCCTTTTGTTCAGGACAGCTTTCTATGCTGTTTCTGATCCAAATACAGAATGCTCTCTTTTTTTCTCATGGTCAACTGGGGAGGAGGAGGACAAAATTGTGCCTTTGCTAACTCCATTAATTTCTACACTTTTAATAAGGATCCATTTACTTCTCATGACTTGCCGGGGCACCTAGCTGCCTTTTTTTTTTTTTTTGGCTTAGAAACCATCGCTGTTTACCCCCAACTGCAATGTAATTCTCTTCTCTCTTTGAGAAAGAGGGCAATAGTATGGCCTCGGGAATCAGCCCGTTTAGCTGAGTCTTGTCTCTGTTCTTCACAAACTATGTGAGCAAGTTGGCAAGTCTCGGCCTGTGCTTCTTCATCTCTGTTAATAGCAATACCTTCCTCACTGTATTAAATCAATTAGTGCATATAAAGCACCTCTAAACGTGCCTGTGACACAATGGTATAGAAGTAATAGGTCTTTTTATTCTTCCTATTCTGCTCATGCAAAGTCACCCTTTTCTCTGAGTGTACATGAATTTGTGTGACAGTGAATAAATAAGTGATTCTAGGAACTCTAGGGACACTTCTGTGAGAATCCAGGAGCCTCTACTATCCAAGTGCATTGGCCATCACTAGTTCTTCCACCATAAAGGACTGGACAGAAGTATGAGATAATGGGTTTCAGGCTCAGGATAAGAAGCAGGCAGCACAAGACTGAGATCCCCAAAACAAAGGAAGCGTGGGAGATGAGTTCTGTGGTCACCGGGCTTACTCCCTGAGGACAGATTCCTTCTTGCAGGAGTGTGAGCTGGAGCTCAGTCCCACTGAGCTGAGAGAGAGAAGGCAGAGCTGGAGCAAGTAAAGTGGCACAGGGGCATTGGCGATGAGGCGTCTGTGCAGAAAGGGGCCATAGAAGTTTGTATGGGGGTCCTTCGTGAGTCCATGGCTGAGGGTGGACTATACCTGTTCAGGGTGAGACTGAGTCTTACCAAAGTGCAGTGGCAACAGGGGTGAGGATGAAACAGTGAGACCAGTGGTCAAGTGGTGCTGGTAGGCATTGCATTCCAGCTCAGCCCGCATGAAAACAACTTGTTAATACCCTAATCTTCCAAATGAGATACTAAAAGACCTCAAATTAGAAATAAGAAGTCTGTCCTAGAGGGTTGCCTGCTCTAGAGACACCCTAACAGCATCTAAAACTAAGGCCCCATAAGAGTTTCAGAGGAGACAGAGTTTGGAGGTGAATCCTTAGAAATTAGAAGGTCGTGGAAAACACTTTGGGCTTTCCACAGATTTGACCAAATAAAGTATAAATCGAGGCTGACATAGGTTCAACATGATCAGCCTGAAATTGAACTGCCTGCTAGAACAAAAACCACTAGTCTTCATAGGAATGAATCAGATAAAAATATGTCTAATGTACAGTAAAAAATTACTAGACATGAAAGACGAGGGAAAATCTAACCCTTAAATGAGAGGGAAAAAAGCAGTCAATAGAGACCCTCCCCTGATGTTAGATTTAGGAAACGAAGACTTTAAAGCAGTCATTATAAATGTGTTCAAGAACCTAAAGGAAAAATATGCTAAAGAAGAGGTTGTTTTGAATGAAAATAAAATCAGTCTGGATGCTGGGTTGTTTTTTTGGTTTTTTTCAGTCCTCCTACCAAAATGTGAACTGCTTAATGAAAGCTTTCTTCCTCTTTCCCACTTTTATTCCCACTCCAAAACCTCAGCTAATTCCCCCAAACCCTCACTCTTGCTGTTTCAGTTGGACTCATTTTTGCCAGATTATAGTCTGTCATAGCCTCATAAAAAATGCTGTAATTAGCCAAGTGTGCACTGGCCTTTTATTTATTTTATACAAACAAGCCTGAACATTTGATTTTTTTTTTAATCTAAAGGCAGTAAGCTTTTTTTTTTTTTTTTTTCATGAAACCACCTGTTTGTGGTCTTCGGAGAGCAGTCATATTTATTACAGTACAAGACATGCGTTTCTCTTTCCCTTCTTTGTCCACCAGATCTGAAGTTGTGCTGTGTGCTCCAGCCCCAGACTGAAGGCTGTGGCCTAATGCATGCCATAAACATGTTGCATGCTGTTAGATCTCAAACACCAGACGTCGTGCTACCATTTTCTTAGCCTGTGTTTTTATGGACATCGGTTGAAACAAAGCCGAGATGGCTGCCTGCCAGGTTTCCCGTGTAATGTCTCTAACCTGATTTGGCTTGCTCACTGTGTTCTGCAAAAAACATGCACTTTCGAGGGACACTGGGAAGCTAGAGGGAGCCCTTATGTGGCAGGCATTCTGGCTTGCTCCGACAAGTAGCTTGTGCTGCCGGCATAAAACACGAGGTAGAAGAGGGAAGTTTTGGCAGAGCTGGGGAATCTGATTCGCTTGTTAGGCCTCCTGGTATAATTTACTTTGTCATCTACAGTCTGTTCTCAGGGCAATTATTGTTTTAAAACAGGTTGCTTATACAACTCAACATCAGACCATCTTCTTAGTCTTTCTTATCTCCACCCATCAGCATTTATGGCATCTTCATGTTATGCATCTTCCCATCCAGTTCAAAGCTGCATTACTTTCTTTTCTTTTCTTTTGCTTTTTTTTTTCAAAATCTTTAAACTTATTACAGGCCAGTAGAGATTCAGTGATACTGAAACTATCTAGAATTAGAGTTGTATTTCCTTTGCCCCCCCTTTTTAGAAACCCATTTATTAGACTTTGTCCTAAGCAAGAGCTGCTATACTTTCAGTATCTCCACCTGGGACATTTCCCTGTTGATCCGAGTCTCCATGGCCTCCTCCTTTTCTGCCACATTTGCCTTGAGACCTCTAAGGTCTCAGCCCTTCTTCTTTGCCTCCACACACAGGCTGGTTGCTAGATACTAACTTTGAATTTACCATTTTAGATTAATTCCCGTGCCCCAATGTCCTTGCCTACCCATTGTCTCCAATCTCAGCCTCAGATGCATTTGTCTCTCTCTTTGGGCTAGCAGCTGAGAGGCACTACAGAAAAGCACCTAGCAGTGTGATTCATCACACCACAAACACAGCCTTTCCCATCTCAGCTGGACCCTCAAGACTGTCCCGTAATCCTTCATCCCTAGTTAAAACCTTGCTGAATTGATCAGTTTCTAGTGTTTCCCATTTCCAGGTTCAGTCTCAACTTCCCTCCCTCATCTGGGTCTTTCATCCATGTTTGCTTCCTTTTCTCTCCCTTGTTCAAAGCTGGCACCATGGCCTGTGCTCCACAGCCATCTCTGGTCTCTGTGGCCTCAAACCCCTCTCCTCTGGCTCCTTTATTCACACCGCAATGTTAATGTAATAGCGGGTACCCATCTACATTCTTCCTCAATGCAGGCATATACTAGTATATATAGGGGTTTGGTTGTTTGTAACATTTGTTTGTATAAAACTGTGAGAGATGGAGAGAGGTAAAGAAATATATAATATACAAATATACAGATCTCTCTCTACATATAATATACACTTCTCTTTTTGTTTTTTATTTAATATCTCTCTAAGTCAAAGTGGGAGATAGCTCTAATTCATTCTTTAATGGCTATGTAAATTTCTAAGATATGAATGTATAACAATTCAACTCTTCCACTACTAGTTGGTGGACATTAAGGTTGTGTCCAGATCTGTTTGCATGTGTTTATGTAAATAACAGTGCTGGAGATCAGCTGGAATGGCTCAGTTGGTTGAGCATCGCCCTGTGTATCAAAAGGTTGCCAGTTCCATTCCCGGTCAGTGCACATGCCTGGGTAGCGGGTTCAGTCCCAGGTTGGGGCATGTATGGCAGGCAACTGATTGATATTTCTCTCTCACATCAATTTTTCTCTCTTTCCCTTCCTCTCTCTGTAAGCTTGTCCTCGGACAAGAATTAAAATTAAATAAATAAATATTGACAGTGTGGATTGACCCCTGGTTTGTTCTACAGGCCAATATTTCTTTGTATTTCTACATTAGTGGAGTCTAGGTTAGATTGCCTCCCTTTTCTGCCAGTGCCTTTCCTATCACACTTGGAATAAAAGGGAAACTCCCCACCATGGCCGACAAGGCTTCTGTGATCAGGGGCCCTCACCTCTACAGCCTCACCACCTCGCCTCCCACCCTCACCACAGATCCTATTCTTGAGCACACCCAGCTCATCCTCATCCCCGTTCTCCTTGCTGGTCCCACTGCTGGGATGCTGTTTATTCCATCAGAGCTTCACACAGTTCACTTTCTCACCTCCTTCAGGTGTCTGGTCAGATGTCACCTGCACTGCAGGACTTCCCTGAGCACCAATGAAATAGTTCCCGTCCACCCATCTCTGTGCCCTTACTCTGCTTTCATGTTCTTCTTGGCACTTACCAGCACCGGAAAGTGTTTTGTTGTTGAGTGCCTGCCTCCCCCTGGAGAATGTGAGCTCCGTGGGGGCAAGGACTCTGTCATTGTGGTCATCACTGTGTCCTCAGCTTCTAGAACAGTGCCTCGAACTCCTTAGGTGTTCAGTCCGTGTTTGGATACATGCATGAATAAGTCACAGTTTTATATGTACCTCCCATTCTCTGTTTTATGCATCTTTCTATTTCCTGCCTCTTCACACTGACAAGTACAAGGAATACTGTGTATAGTGGTAAATTTCAACATAAGGTGTGACCTTGGAGATCCCCCTCCACCACCACCATACACATTTACAGAATGACTCGAGGCGCTATACCTCTCTTATTTCATTTGGAAATTCAGATCGCTGGCAGTAATCCACTTGATTTATCATTTTCCCCTTATGCACAGCACCTCGGAGTTAATTAAGGAGGCCATGAATCTTCCCTTCGTAGCTCTAATGCACTCCCATTTGCAGGATACTCATATTGCTGAGACTGTTGGTTTGGGACTCGAGTTGAAACATTACTTAGTTTTCTCACATTGAGGGTCATTATGCTGAGCCTACGCACTAGTCTTGCCTTTGAAGGCTCTTCACTCACAAGCTTTACAAGAGCTCCATGTTTTCAGTTTCTGCTAATGTGTTCTCATCTCTGACACCATGGCGAAGCCCTGGCCTGTTGGCTTAAAGCAGTGCAGCTAGGTCAGCCCCGTGTCCCCAGAAAGGCCCCTCCAGCCTCAGCCACAGGGTAGACTCTCACCTCTGGTCTCCAGCAAAGGCAATCTGGGCTTAGAAAGGACAGCAGCACAGCCATTCATCCCAAACAACACAGGTCCATCCAGTCTGAACAAATAAAGATAGTCATCAGAGAGCATTAACCTTAAATCCTTAAAAGACCAAAACTACATTTTACCAAAATGGTCATATTGAGGTAGAATGGAATGTGTAATACAGAGAATTACTTCCTGTTTAATCATTTTCAACACAGATTAGATTCTGTTGGTTGAACACTTACTGTATGCAGGACACTGGGCAGTAGACTTGACAGTGTCATCTGTAATCTCACAATGACCCTGCAACAGCTCTTGTCGCCCTTTACACCAAAGAGAATGAACCCGGGACAGTTGTGAGAGCACTTAACCTTTTTAGTGCCCTGGACCCCTTGTGAGCTGTTGAGGTCCATGGATTATTTCCAAAAATAATGTTTTTAAATTCATAAACTAAAATATATAGAATTACAAAGAAAACCAACTATATTAAAATGTATTGTCAAAATATTAAAATAACAAATTTGTGGTATGGTAACATGTGCTTCTTTATTAAGACCTTAAGTAAAAGAAACTTAGGTGCCAGGTTAATAGCTCCCATAATTTCAAATTAGTGATAAGTATAAACAATATTTTGATACTGTGAAAATACTGTGATTGGCTGCCTATATTCATAGTTGAAAGAAAGGCTACATTTTAGTAGTGGTTAACAGAGTTGAAGATATAAATTTTTTTAATCTAAGTTCACAGATCTCCTGAATACTACCCCTGGCCCCTTAGGGTCCACAGACCCCAGGTTAAGACACCTCAGATGTCATAGTTATTAAGTAGCTTTAGGACGTGGGCTCATACCCAAATTTATGTGATTCTGAAGTCTTTGTGTTGTCTTGTATGTCATAGTGCTTCCCCGTACTATCACCTTGCTTTCCATAAGAACTTCATTTACTTAACATGTCATCACACTGCCCTGTGGAGTATAAGGTAGAAGCAAATAATAACAAAATATGTATCATAACCCATTTTACTTTACAAAGAACTTTCACAAATAACCCAAATATCCTAATTTCTTATACAATCACACATTTTCTCCATTGAGCCATGATTCTACTATAAAAGATGGCTCTTACCTCATTTTTTACAAGGATCAGAGAAATTCAGTGACTTGCCCAAGTTCACACAGCTAGTAAATAAC
The DNA here is from genome assembly GCF_000412655.1 of Myotis brandtii. Classification (NCBI taxonomy): domain Eukaryota; kingdom Metazoa; phylum Chordata; class Mammalia; order Chiroptera; family Vespertilionidae; genus Myotis; species Myotis brandtii. The sequence goes on from NW_005356259.1 coordinate 8,937,185, forward strand.
AGACTTGGGATTTGAATTACCGTATCTTCTAGTTGTGTATCCTGTTCTGTCATTCTTCTGGATCACCCAGAGAGTAACATGGGTGTCAGATGGTTTCTCTCAAAACTGCACAGAATCCAGGCATGTCCGGGATGCAGCCCAGGTCTCCTCATTTCCAACACCATCGTTTTGCGTCATACACACTGCCCCTAAAAACCTACAACTCGGGCCTTACTCTCATCTCATTCTTTAATTGAACATGAAGATCGCATGAGGTTTCCAAACTAGACTAATTGAAGTACTAGCTTGTATTTTATGTCATTGTCTCCAGTTGCTGCTAAAACCAAACAACAAGTGAGGAGGATTGTTCGTTCAGCCCCAAGCAGGTGGCAATTTAGTCTCTGGTCATTGCATTCGTGTCTGTCCTGTCCCAGGGGTTTCCCCTTGTTCGATGCGAGTTAGCGCGTTGTCCTTGATGATCCGTTCACTCTGCACCTTTGCTGTGGCTGTAAACATGATGTTCGACAAGCAGGACTTGCAGAGAAGCCTTCCCAGCGGCTTCCACCTTGTGATCATTGAAATGTCCCTGCAGATTTAGGTGACAACATGGACCCATGTAATTTCCAGATGGTGGGGCCCCCATACAATCAGGTCCTGCCAACTCCCTCTCTCCCCTAATGAGGTGGGGTGCAGCATGCCAAGACCAGAAGTGAGAACTGGCTTTTGGAATCGTCCCTGCCTTCTCGGCAGTGCCTGCATACATCTTCCCTTGACTGTGCCTGGCTTAGCCGACTCATCTTTCATTTCAAGTTGAGAGAGTCTAATGATGGTTTAGCTCTCAGAGAGCACAGCATCACCTTAGCAAATCGTGTGCTCACCTCTGTCTGTCAAATACTGCCCAAGTAGCCTTCTGCCCAAGCAAAGGTTAGCAGGAAGGCTGTGGTGTCCTCGTCCTTACACCTCGAGGACGATGTTACAATGCTTCCTCTCTAGGCGTGTGTGACAGCGACAGGTGCCTTTGTACGACAGGCTCCCAGAAAACATTGAATCCACTGCTGGTTCAGAGTTGATTTAAGTTTTCATTATTGGGGCGGATTCATTTGGAGCAAATAAGCTGGGAAGTTGCTTAGATCTGTTCTTCATTGTGCCCATGCAAACACTCCCTTTTTCTTTTCCTGCTTGTTTTGTCATTGTGTTCAGCACCAACCAGATTCAGTGATGTACAGTTCTCTTGGGCCAAACAATTGAGATGAAAAGCCGATTCTATATTGCATTAATCTTTGCTAGACAGCAGCCGTATTTTTTAAAACTCAAAGCCGGAATGTGTTTAGTCATAAAGGCACATTATGCTCTTAGCTCATTGACCCATTAAAAAAATTATTTCTGGTCTTTGGCATAGATTTCTCTACAGCTAAGGCCAGCAAGTGCTTATTTTCTAGAGTTTTAAAGAGGCAAGAACATATTTGTGTATGATATCAAAGAAATCTGAAATGTGAAAAACTATTGAAAACCCTGCAATTTCTGATCCCCTAGGTCACACAACACCTGTAGCTCCTAAAATATGTCAAGTACAAAAAGTCAGACCCTTGCTCTGGAATTCCATCTTCAGAAAAACAGCCCTGGCTGTCATTTCTCCCATCTGTTAATGAGTTTATTATGTGAACTGTGAATTATGGGACTCATTCTATTATGTATAGAATAATACAGCTTATAGCAAAGCTAGTCAATCAGGAATTTTAGGCGGTCTTTCCATTTAATTCCCATTTGGATCTGAGTTTTCCTGCTCAACATGTGTTTTTTAGAGTCATCCATATTATTGCATGTATTAGTACATGTTTTGTTTTTGTTTGATATGTGGTGTTCATGGTGTGTGGCTATTATAGAGAATCTGTGGACATTCTTGTGTCAGTCTTTTGTGGGCATAGCATTCATTTCCCTTTGGTCTGTTACTAGCGGTGGAATTGCTGAGGTATGGGACAGGTGTGTATTTAGCTGTTAGAAACAGCTGCACAGGTTTTGAAGGGAGTTGAACTACACTACTCTCCTACAGGCACGAGATTGCTGGCTGTTGCGCATACTCGCTGACACTCTGCATTGTCCGTCTTTTCAAGTTTAGTTATCCAGTGGTTTACTAGTTTAGTGGTATTTAGAGCAATTTACTTTTGATCCATCATTCCTCTGTATTTTTGTTATGTAAAAATGTCAAAATAATAATAGGAATAAAAAAGGGAAAGAAATGGCATTTAGATTTCATCAGATAAGATGCTTTTGTGTGTCCTGTCAAGTGTTTATCCACAGATGCTTAAAAATGATGCTAGAGAAACTGTTTTTAAATTTTGCTTTTTCATTTATGTGTTTTCTAGATTGCTGTGCAATAATAGGTAGTCTGGCTAATGTGCATCCACAAATATGGCTGGTAAGAAGACGTGAGTCCATCTCTTCACTGATAAAAGAATGAGTCTGTTGAATCCCTCCCTTTACCACCATAAGAAGGAGCAGGCAGTCAGAAAACTGGGATGTCCCTGCATTCTATTTCTTCTTCCTGTGCCCAAGCAGAGAACCCCACAGGTGTCCATGAGCCATTCCCTGCCCAGGCCTCAGGGTAGGATGTGGCCAGACAGGGTGCAGGTGGGCCTAGAGGGCCTGCCCTGCTGCTCTCCAGGTGCCCTGTGTGCTGATGTCTGTTCCTCTCTGTTTTCAACAGCCCCTCAGTCTAGCCGCCCATTTTCTCCGCCCCGCCCCTTCCAAAATGAGCAGATGTCTTAAGTGGGAAACTGTGATAAGAAATGGTAATTGGGCCTCTGAATCTCTTAGATTAGAAGTGATGTGGCCCCGGACCAGCCCAGTCCCTCAGATCTGTGGGGAGCAGCCCCATCTGCACCAGCTCACAGTTAACCTGGATGTCCCAGCCGGTTTTCTTGTCAGAACTTAAGCCCCTTTATCTTTGCTGCTCTCACTGCTTCTTTGCAAGTTGCCTGATCAGAATCCCAGACCTCCAAAGGAATGCAGAACTTTCCAAGCAGGTTTCCACGGGAAGGTCACACAGGACCGTCCCTGGAGAGTTTCCTAAGAATTTTGTTGATTCAAAAGCTTCACCTAATATTAGAGAGAAAACAAGCCTGGCTTTCCCACGAGAGGCTGGGCCACGCGTAACGATTGTGGCAGACTGTCCTCCTGCCTCTCGTCCGCACGTACAGGGGCTCAGAAAGGGGGAAATGCTGTTTATGCACATCAGCTCATGACAGGTGCGGCCACACCCACACGCCACTGTCTGTCTGTGTCCTTGCCTCGCAGGAGTCCCCACACCCGTGAGCACGACCGGGTCCAGGGTCAGCCTTGAATTGCGTTTTCCTCACTTGCGACAGGAATAGAATTCTGCAACTCGCTCTTCACCTCCATCCACCGCCAAACCACACCAATTCCCTCTTCGCTGCTTCAGTCTGCACAAAGCGAGGTTTCATGACTATGTTTGCAATAAAAATACTGTAAATCATGTAGGGCTGGTGTAAGAAAGGCGGGGTGGGGATAAAAGAAAAACAGCTCTCTCTTCCCAAGTTAAACTCAAACCCGGCACCTTCTCGGAAGAAGCTGGCGTGGTGTGAGCAGGAGCCTTGTGGCATTGTGAGCGCATTGTGCAGTGTTAATGTGTCAAACACCCTTTCTTTTAGCAAATCTTCTAGAATGGGGAAGTGATGCCGTTCTGCTGCTCACAAATCATTAGCTTCTCCTGATGCTACCTTCTTGTTTTGCACTAGCCAGGGAAGGAGAATTCCGATACTTCCAGTAGCTTTCCAGTTGAACATTCATGACGAAGTACAGAAACACATGTATCCAAGTGACATGTCACTTGGCAGTTCATATTTTTCTGTCTCATCTTGTTTTCGTATGTGCAGCGGCCACAGTGGTCATGTGTTTTTATTCATGTAGTCATATCTTTATACCCTGCCGCCTGACTTGTTCTAGAGATGGAACAAGACGAACCTCAGAAGTTAAATGCAAACAAGATGTGCAGGAATGGGTTTCTTTTAGGGATAAGGGAGGAATGCCTTCGAGTCAGGGAGGATTTATGATTTTTGGCTTTGTTTTCCTCTTTTGTTTTTCATTAGTCTTTCGACTTGGCAAATTCTAATGTGCTCAAGATTTATAAAATACAAGGGGCTGTCATTCCTTGTCAGGAGGAAAGATCAAGAAGGATTAATCAGCACTTTACTGAATATAGCCAAATGTCCCACAAAAAAAGATGTCACCTAGAAATACAGCTGTTCTTAGATGGGGAGACACTCGCCAGTCTTCTGAATGTTGTCAAATTTGGGGAAATTTAAGGACGCTGCGGTCCACAGCCCGTATTCATCTCAAGCAGTAATTTTGAGATGTCAGAAACCCGGGTGATAGACATTTGTGCGTTAATATCAGCTATAAGCAAAGCATATGGGTCTCTGCTGCGTGAGACAACTTGACCATAAAAATAAACATGTTCACATCTTCCTCTCATGCTGTCCCCAGTTCTACTTTAGCATGGATTCTGCAAGTAGAATGGATGCATTTTTTTATTGGATGCCTGACTTTTTGTTTGCTTATTTGTGTTCTTAAAAAAAAAATCATGGAATAAAGTTGCGCTGGGCATAGACAACTTGAGAAAATAAAAAATGCAACATTTTAGTCCTGTCAAGAGTGATGGTCTTTGCCTCAATTTCATGCTGATGAACGGTATGTACATATTTTGACCTTTGGGTCTGATCTGTACTGAAATGTGCGGTGTCGGTGTCTGTAAATGAAACCCTGTAGCTGTCACAGCTGTCTTGCCTTCTTCTGGGAAATCTACAGCGTACTTCTAGTTGTTCTCATGCTGATAATGTTAGAAAAAGAAACACATGCGCACATACTCACACACTCAGTCACAGATGCCACGATCAGTTCCAGACCACAAACGATAGCAGGAAAGGCAGGGAAGTCTCCCTCAATCTCTCTCTCTCTCTCTCTCTCTCTCTCTCTCTCTCTCTCTCCTCTCATACAGTTAACCTTAAATCTACCTCAGTTTGTTAAAAATGGAGTCATTTACAAACATCAGTTCGTGTGCTATCACTTGTGCGGTTATTTGTGTGTGAGAGCCCAGGACTGGAAGCTGTTCCCTTGCCACCATTTTAACTTACTATTAACCACCTGGGCGGGGACCGACCATTCAGAATGTGAAACGAAATAAAGACTAAGTCTTTGTTTTCTCTTCCAAAAATTAGCTCTGATCCTCTTCACAGGTGGAAATATAACCCTAAAAGCTACATTGTTTCCAATTTAGAATTAATAGAAATTTAACTGTGACATGGAGAAAGATGATTTTTTGTACTTCTAAAATTGACTTAACAAATAGAAAATACGTTTGCAGAATACTGTATGCCAAGTTATACATAATGTATATGAGGATAGAGTCCCCAGAAAATGTACAGTCTTAGTATGTGTTCACCTTGATTTACAGAAAATCGGCCCCTGAAAAATTCCACTCCAACAAGCAGTATACTTCAGAATTTGAATTCCCTAATTCTAAAAGCCGGCTTTGTTCCGTTTGCTTCGTTTATTCAATTCAAGAGGTGACTGTGAACCCCACATAGGGATGTTCTAAAAGTAAGGGTGGTGGGTCGAATCATTTCTGTTCATCTTTGGAGGACTTTCGCCTATTGACTTAGAGGGGACACAAAAGATTTGTAGTGTATTCCAGACAGGCATGTGTAGGATTATTCTACAACCAGGGCCAAAGTTCAAATTCCCTGCACTATCAGGGGACATTCTCTCTCTCCAGCATGTTCCTGTTTTAAAAGCAACTGCCTGTCTTGCTGATTAAAAGTGATTTTAACTCTCCTGCTAAATACCAAAATGAAAGCAGCAGATAGGGGAGCACTTGGGTGTCTATTTGCTTTTACCCTGAGCCTGGCCATTAAAGGTAATTAATTTATGGCCCGGCAGAGCCTGCTGCCTTTCTTCTGTGGATCTGTTAGTTCTGGATTCCGTGCGGGATTCCAAATATCGCTCGTAGCCACCATTTCTGATCCCCTGGCTCCCCCTTTCCCTTGGGGAGTCCAGGATTAGCAGGAAAGCCTTCTGTGCTTAGAAATCCAAGTTTTGCCCCGATTGGGACGGCTGTGAATCACCCAATCATTACAGCCAGCTGGATCAACCTCTCATAGTGATGCATGTGTCCTGTGAGTTTGGCCTTCCCCACCCTTAAGGCTGTTGATCTCTGTACATTCCCAAGTATCACTATGAGCTGTTTCATCCTCTTCTAACAGAGAGTCAGCAAAGTTAAGCATGTCTACCATCAGAAAATTTTGAAGAAGAGTTATTTGATACTTCTTATCAATGTGTATATTTCCTCTTCTGTGCAGCTAGTGTGTGATCTGGTAAATTCTTAGTAAGTTGAGTGAGAATGTCCATTTTGTGGTGAATCAGGATATTGTACCTAAAGGACTGCTGGGGATTCATATCAACAAAAAGTTGATGTGCAGAAAGCAGGAAGGTTTGAAATTAGTGTTTAATCAGATGCCACGTTCATTTTATAGAAGGGGAAGCTGAAGCTAGGTGAGCTGAGATTTCAACTTGTGTCTGTTAGGTCCCAAGCACTGGACCAGCATCTCTGAGTGATCACACGCTTTTGATACCCATGATGGAAAGATCCTGAGAGCACCCTGAACCCTAGATTCTCAAATACTATCTCACGGGCGCACAAGGAAAATGCGGAACCCCCGGGCGGGCGCTCCTCCTGAAACTGTTTTAAGGATAACGTTTTCCTGTTTCATAAAAAATGTCTAATGAACAAAGTGCATATCCTAGAGCTGGTCAAAGTCGGCATTCCATTCTTTCATTTATCCAGGAATGATTCAGGCAAATCCCATCTTTCTGGCCATCTCTAGCTCCCACGGTCAGCTTTCTTTGGGGGCACTATTTTCCTGAAAAAACACACACACACACACACACACACACACAAAAAACAACTCTTGAATGTCGTCACCAGTGTTTCTAGGCATGTGTACAATGATGAGTGGAATGTCCCACAGCACCGTTATCATTCGTCCGCCTTCCCCCTTGACTTGGAGCTGGTTGTGTGGCATTTTAAAAGATGTTTACAGCATCTGAACTGCTATTAATAGAGACAGTGCATCCACCACCTTAGTGAGCTGTATTCTGAGCATTTTCTTGAGTATCAAGTGCATCTTTTTGGGAACAGGAAAAGATGTTAAAAGATACAAAATTGGTTTTAAAAAATGTTATGTTTTAAGTAAGCCTTTATGCCACTGCAGGGAGTTGAATCTGTAAAGGTGGAGGAAGAGTAAGGAATTAGTAAATTAACAAGGGTGGCCCTATTCCTCCCACCTGCTCTCTGTGTGATAAATAATAATAATTTCCTCTCCTCACTCCTGACGTATTAGGCTGCTCTCAAGGTTTCTGTGTGGCGACCTATTCTCTCATTTCTTAGTTCATTGACCGAGGTCTCCAATTGCATAGATACGTAGTACTTGTCTGGTAGATATGTTAGGTACGTGTTTTATTGCTGTACCTAGAGGTCTGGAATATTTTACATGCTCTTCTTAGAATTTTCAATTAGTAAATTTTAATTAACTAATTGAGGTTTCTTATTAAAAAGCTTTTATGATTTGTCATAGCAGTCTAGCTGTGTGTGCACCCTATTCTATTAAGAAGCCATTAAATCCGTAGAAACTGCCTGTGAATCCATTAATCTCACTGTATAATTGCAGTCATCTGGGTGTGGAGCAGGGTATTTGTAAAATAGTTTCTTAAAATATGAGGACCTTCTAGCTGGAGAATGTTACAGCGATGGAGCTGGGCTTATGAAGGCAATGCAGTGCCCCAGATCACCCGAAACACTCTGTTTGGATTGATTTTTTAGTCATCCATTTTTTATGTGTCTGTGTCTGATGTTCTGGAAATTCACACTTCTTACCAGCCGCATAACTTGAAATCCTGCAGAAACATCACCATGACATGAACCAGCCTAAGACGTCACTTCCTCTGAGACCACCTTGCACATTATCCAAGAGTCACCATTTCCTAGAAAATAAAAGTCACAAAATAAGTTTATTTATTTTATAAGTGAAATAAGTACTGAAGACCACGTCTGAAGTGCTAGGTGAGGCCTAATGTCTGGGATACAAAAGCTAGCAAGTTAATGAATCAGTGTGGCCAATGACACGATGTCCTACCAGTGTGCCCATATGTAGGTCACAGGGGAGCGTTTTGAGCATGTGAATACTGTCACTTACCCAGGAGAGAACCCAGGGAGGTTCGTATGGCAGGGCCACCAGGCCTTTGTCGCTAGAGGGGAAGGAAGAGGAAATGCAGAGTCAGGGAAGAATAGAACTGAATCAGCAGCACAAACTTAATTTTTCTATTAAAACTCAAAGGTATGGCCCAGCTGGCGTGGCTCAGTGGTGGAGCATAGACCTATGAACCAGGAGGTCACGGTTCGATTCCTGGTCAGTGCACATGCCTGGGGTTTCGGGCTCAATCCCCAGTGTGCAGGAGGCAGCCAATCAATGATTCTCTCTTATCACTGATGTCTCTCTCTCTCTCTCTCTCTCTCTCTCTCTCTCAAAATCAATAAAAACATATTTAAAATTAAACCGAAACAAAAATTCTCAAAGGTATGATTGGCCATTATTCATGTGCAGCCTGGATTCTGTGGGATCTCAGATGAATAGGCTCTTACTTCAGTGATAGCACTTTAACAGACTTTACTGCTCCTCTGGCTTCCCAGTCCCCAAGTGGTTGAATTAACAATTTGCAGATATTCTTCTCGTACGCCCTGGCCCTATGACATGGAGGAAGGTGTCCACAGCAGCTAGGCCTGGTTTTAGCCAAAATAGATTAAGTTTGGCATGACTGTGTTTTCATCCCATCCTCCTTTTTGGCCATTGGGTGGGTGACTTTCCTGGTGTTCGCTGGACCTATCAGCCTTCCACATAGGGCCTTCTCAGTAGCTTTGAGTGTCATGGTGGAGGGTAAAGAATGGGGGCAATGGATGACAATTCCAGTGGAGGGCCATTAGATAGAGAGTAACAGGGAGCTCTTCATGAGGTTCAAGGGCATTGGCTCATCACAGCTAATACATTACCATCCTTGATAGCATTCCCATGTCAAAATAATTTTGAATGTTTGAGTCATAACCCCAAAGAGTGTGGTCTTGTCAATAGGGGTCTTTGGACACATGACAGAACCAGAGAGAGAAGTAATTGAGTCCAGGATCTCTTGTTTTATGTAACTAGTGGGTCACCTGCTCTCCTGGAAACACGAAGGGTAAAGGGTATATCCAAATTAGATGGGTCCCGTGTTAGCCCATATGTCACCTTCTACTTTGTACTTGAAACTGTTGGAGCTGAATCAAGTTTCTGATCCTTGTGCAAAACCTCTAAGATCTCTGTACCCAATTCCAGGACTTTCTTGGCCCCCCTTCCCCTGCTGCATCCACACTACACCCACCCACCCCCATCAAAACACACGCTCATCTGCTCATCCCTCCAGCACTCCGTTAATTCAGTAAGTGAAGTCAGCATATCCCAGAGGGAGTTCTTCAGAACACACATTCCACCAGATGCTCCTCACAGGATCTTATGGTCAACTAAGTTTGGAAAGTGCTGTATGTCATAGGTAACAATGAATGATGCAAATTTTAAAGATTCACAGTACAAATGAAAACTGCCAAGAACTTGTTTTTTTACTGAAGATGTCTGATTAACCTTGCTTAGAGTAGGGCTTTCCACATTAGTTTGACTGTAGAACCCTTTAGGAAGTGCTTCATTAAGTCAAGGTCATGCCTAATGTGGTCTCAGATGTTATTACCTCTTACAGCTGACATTTTTGTGTAAGAACACACCTTTCTCCACCCTCCCCATCAGTTGTAAAATTTAAAAATGTAGCCAAATCGCTGAGTGGGTTTGGGTTTGGGGTGAGAGAGCGGAGAAAGAAGCCTGTCTCCATGAGTCCCTAGGAGTCACACCCAATTTCGCAAAACAGCAATTTGGTCCTGACCCACAGAAAGCCTGAAACTGGAAGAATCTGAGTCAACTTCTTGTTCTCTTTTAGAAGCCAGGAAACTTACAAGGCTTTGGGGAGGTGATGTCCGTCAGGAGAACACTCTCTCGAAAGCTAATTAAAAGTCCTTGAGTACAGAAAGTGTTTCAGGGAAACAAATCATGTCAGTCCGATTGGAAAGGTCTCTGTCAAAAGCAGCCAAGAGCGTTAACTTAGCACCATTATAAATGAAACGATATAAATTACACTTCTTTTCTAAAAACACACTGAATTCAGGGAATGCATGCTGGCTTGATTTTCATGAGTTACAAAGGATGTGTTTCACATATTACCGCTTTTTTCTATTACTTCACAGATCTGGCAGAAACCAACACTGAATATGTAAAAGACTAATATGTACTTTAAGAGTATATGTAGGCCAAACCACAGGAATTTATTGGCCAGGTTCCTTAATTGTCATGGAGTTAGAAGAAGTCAATTAAGAGTCCTGTTTGAGCTTGGAGAGTTCAGTGTGGTACCTAGAGAGGGGTCTTGTCCACTGGTTGGAGCCCAGCTTGCCTTGTCCTCCACCCATGGACCTCGACTTTCATTTGATTTTCACAGTCATCACTTTTGCACTTACAGGTCAGTCCCCTAAACCACCTTTCTTAGTTAATCCTTACCTGAGGATATTTTTTTCCATTATTTTTTTTTTCAGAGAGAGAGAGAGAATAGATGGGAGGGAGGGAGGGAGAGGAGAGAAAGGAACATCTATGTGAGAGAGACACATTGATTGGTTGCTTCCGCATGCACCCCGACCTGGGCCTGGGATGGACCTGCAACCCAGGTATGTGCCCTTGACCGAGAATCAACCTGTGACCCTTTGGTGCTCTGGTAGACACTCTACCACTGAGCTACACTGGCCAGGGCTAAGCCACCTTTCTTTGAGTTGCTGACTTTGGACATCATTTATGGGCTGATCAGTCATGATAATGACAAATTGCTGGAGTTCTAGATTAGACTTCCTTTGGGTAGAGGACAGCTGATGGTGACAGAGGTCCCACAAAAGCCATCATCCTAAGCAAGTGTTCCCAGACTCGGTGGTTCCATAGCTGGGCATCTCTGCAGGTGACGACAGGCACTGAGCTTCCCGAGGGCCATCTTCGTCCACGCTGCATAATCGCTGGGACCTCACCCATCCCCAGCCAGGCTGGCAGAGTAGTTGGGGAGGAAATTAAGTGAAGGGAAGCAGGGAAAAGAAAACATTAGGGCGCTTATGAACCGATGTGTTTACCTATAGGACCTATAATGGGTGGGGTCCCTAAGGTGGGCTGCCTAACACAGATAAGCAAAAGGACATCTGTCAGAGGCTCTGGGATGTCTGCAGTTAGAAATGGAAAACCTCGTCTTTGCTGGTTCCTGGACAGACTGCCTGGGAGGAACCGGCTGAGGGATGAGCATGCACACAGCAGGGGGAGGTCTAGCAAGACCTCGGGGTGGGACAGAGGTTGGAGGTCCAGTGAGTCACCTGTCATAGCCTCCAGCACCTTTCACCACACTGGAGTGGTGTTTGTAGTATCGCTCTGGCTGCTCGGATGAAATCTCCAGTATCAACTGGCTGCATTATGATTGTCTGGGACACACAGCCCCAGGGCATTGGAGAAGCGGGCCACCTTCTCATAGACCCAGCCCATAGCTTATGATGGGTATGTCTTTTAGGATCTTTGGTCTGATCTGTAAAGGGGTTTAAACATCCATTTCAGCCTGTTTTCCCGTTGTTCAGGCTAAATTCTTCTTTTTTATCCGCCCTCACCTCCTTCTCAGCAAAACACCGCATCCTCGGAGGTCTATTTAGAGGTTCTGAGGGCCTGGACCTGTCAGATCAGGTCAGTTCTGAGGTCAGGCACCCAGTGAACCACAGGGCCTTAGGACCTGCTCCCTCCCCTCTTACCCTCTCAAAGCTGAGCTTGCAATAAAGCCAGGCACTTATGCTAAGTGCGGTGTGCAAGGGCTGGATTTGTCATTTGCCTTGGTGACTAAAGCAGCACATTTTAGGTTCAGCATGAAGTTTGTAAATCCTTTTTATACCCATAAGTTTTAAAATCAAATGTTACCTTTTCAGTAAATGCCAGAATTTGGTTTGGATAGTTTTTACCGCTTGGCTGTAGTTAACAAAAAAAAAGCCCACACCTTAAAATGTTGTTGAAGCTTAAAATTTATCCACCTACACTTAGGATTAGAGGGGCTCGAAAAAGTACCCGTTGGTGGAGAATATTTTTAGGATGGCGATATAGCCTTATGTGACTTAAATTCTTAGCCTGTGGTTTGCCAGCTGGAAAAACTTGAGTTTGGTAGAACTTGAAGCATCATCAAATATTTTTTCCATGCTTTTAAAATAAAGTAGGCTCAGGATTGTGCTAACACTGTAACTAATATCCCAAGCTACTGCCCTTCGAGCGACCAAAAGAAACTACCCTTTTTTCTCTGTGCTAAAGATGATTTTATTTCTCATGAAGCTCTTTGTTGATCAGGATGTGGTTCCATTTGGTAACATTTAAGGGATCAAATAGGTAAGACTTTTTATAATGAATATTGATAGCAGGTGCCTTCAAATCCCTACATGCTTGCACTCTCGTAAGAATAAAAATATCTTAATGTGTTTTTTCCTGAACATGTTTTAAACGCATTTCTTCGCCTATGCTTATAAAGAGAAGAGCACAGGCGAACGTGGATGACATCTGATTTTAATAAAGAAGGGACATGCTGTTGTTCAGCTCGCAGCCCTGTGGCTGGTTACGGTTCTCTTCATTCCCTTTTCCTCGGCGATTCATCATCCAGAGGACAATTCCACTCCAAGCTGAAGCTCAGCCACTTTGGGAAGGTCCAAGGGGTTGCTAGCTTTTCGCTAGAGCTGTGTTTCAGCTGTTGGTTTTACTTCTGGGACCTGGGGCTGAATGTAACCAAATCCATGGATTGGAATGTGATTTTGTACTCATGGGCTGTGTCTGCATTACCAAAGCCTCTCGTGGAAAGCGGGAAAAGACCCCCAATTTGGAATGGTCACACACGCGGAGCATAGGATCCATCTCACTGAGTGCCAGGAACAGTGCCCTCATCCCCTTTTCTATCTGGTCAAACGCCAACTGACCCCTCAAACCCACCTTCAGAAAGGCTTCCCTGACCTCTCCCCACCCCTAGAGTTAATTACGCCTGTGTGCTGAGTGCTGTGTACGCAGTTATGTTTATCTGTCTTTCTGCAGACCTGCCTTCCCTACTAGACGAGGGGCTCCTTGAAGGAAGAGGCCGTTTCTTACCCACATTTACACCCTAGAATTGAACACAAACGCATTGTTATATTGAAGTGAATTATTGGTAATGCAGCTGCTCTGAGGGCCCACCCCAGCAACCTTGACATGAATCAGTTTTTCATTCTACAAGTATTTATTGAGAATCCTGAGTATCAGAATCCTGAATGTTCTCTGAATGAGTTAATTCATCGTGCGTGAATGGGCACACTTAGACTCTTATAGCTACAAAGCAAGTGTGGTTGCCCATGAAAATCAGACAGCTAAGCACAAGGCTTATGCTTTAACATCTCAAATGCATGCTTTTCCTTTGTATTTGCATACACTGTGGTAGCAAATGCTTTAGAACCCAGTTTCTAAAAGTGCATTATTAAATAGAGACCTACACATTTCAGTAGGGTAATAGAACTATTCTTTTTGTCTTAGCAGACCTAATGCATCAAGGAATGTCAAGGTGAGGAGCATTATAAAACATCAAAGGGTGAGCCAGAATAGTATTCCTAAAGGGAAGTTATCACACCCAGATTAAAATGAAAGAGCATACTTAAATAGGGGAAATGCCTTAATAATAATAACTGTTTATTGAGCCCTTTCTATGTGGCAGGCTCTGAGCCAAGCTTCCTGAGTAAGATGGGTAAATGGAAGTAATTAAGTCCTATTTAAGCCTTTTCCTATCATAAAAGAATGGGCACAGTTGTGGAACTCAAACGAGCATTTAAATATCATTTAAAAAGGAAACGGTAGTGGCCTCATTTTGTATTTGCAGATAATTAGAGAAAAAAGGATAAACCATCTTGCATGCAAGAGATGTCTTTTTTTGTGAGTGAAATTCAGATTTTTAGTGCATTTTTAATAGAAACTTATTGCATTGATTTGTAATTATCGTGTTTTACATTTGGCCTTGGAGGACCCATTAGTAATGGATGCTGTGACAACTACTTGGTGTAGTTCTTTGCAGCACATTGCAGGCCAAGTATTGGGTTAGATATCTAGTTCATAGCACATAGTGTCTATTTAGTAGGACGATGTAGAATTCAGGTTTTGTTACCTAAGTTTGGTTCAAAATTAAAATGACTTCATAAATACCAGCCCAATGTTTGATCTACAGTATTTGATTACTATAGGTCAATGATTATTGGGACCATTATCATAAAAAGCCCATATTTTAGTAAAATGGGTACCTATGTAGACTTACTCAAAGGTCCCATGAGCATGACAGTGGTCATTTATGGATAGTTTTCCATAGATGTATTTTCATCACGCTAGGTGGGGCCACTAGACAATCCCAGCCCCTCTTGGGAAGGATGGAGTTTCAGGGAGATGGCTCCAAACATACCTAAGGACACTTGGACCATCTTACAATTGAAGTAGCTTTGCATATTGAGGCCTTCAAATGATTCACTGTCAACTGTCTAGAGTGGCCACTGGGTGTCCCACTGTGACTTCAGACTCCATAGACTCAACAACTCTGTAAAGGAAAGGGGAAGTCTCACACTCTGAGATCTAGCTGACCCAAGTAACCACTTCTGTAGTATGTTACAGATTACAAAACATGTTGGTATATGTAATCTCATTGGTTATGCTCATGACAGTACTACAAAAGCTTGAACCTTGAAAATGTTAACCAATTTGTGTGAAACTCAAATGGACACCTGTGTTTAACAAAGGGGAGTGGATTGGGCTGAGGTTGTGTCCAAACTCTGATAAAAAGCAAGGAAATCTCTCTAAGATAGGTCTGGCTCTTAAGTATTCAATAAAAGGAGGGAAATCCCATGGTCACGAATCCTAGGAAGTTTCTAAATTGGAATTAGGAGACTACAGGGAGGTAGTTTTACCTGAATCTGAAAGGGCAAATTGAGGCTCCTGACATAAACCCTGCAAACTGGCCTAGCCGTGAGGTGGTACTTATTAAAGACTGGAATTGGCGAGGGGGAAGAATTTCAATTGCCATCAAATCCACATTGTACAAATGCTAAGTTATCACTGTGAGGTAGTTAGAGGTTATTACTAAGGTTTCCATTTGGGTTCTTTTTCCTTAGGCATTGTAGTGTACTGGGGAAAATTAATGTAGAAATAATGTTCATTTGGACCTTAAAGTCTCTAATACTTATTGCTAGATTTGTTTGATTAGATGGGACTTATGTGAGGGGGGAAAATAAAATATTTTCCGCCTCCTATATAAATTTTACCTAGTACCAGCATGTAGTTTTTATTGACCATCCTTTGGTGATAGCAGGATCACCATGGCATGAGAATAGAAGAAGAGAAAGAAGAGTAAATAAGATGCTCAGATGTAAGCACCCCTAGGTCTTATAATCTCCCAGGAAAGCCTCACAGAGAGTTTCTCTGCCTGGGTTCCCTGAGTTGCAGATTGTCCTCGTTACCTCCCAGCTGAGCAGCACGCATCACCCTTGTTAACACATGGGCCTCAGCGTCTTTGCCCCAGCATCCTCTCTAGCTTTTTGGCATCCATGTCAGCCTCTGCTACAAGTTGACCAAAGATGTAGGTAAGATGAGGAAAGAGAAATAGGAAGGCAAGTGGAGGCCAACCCTGGAGGATGGAGGCCAGGTTAGCTGGCTGAGATGCCCAGCTGTTAGTCATCAGAGTCTTCGTCTCCATCTCCAGCCAGCCTAAGGCAATGCTGGCGGCAGGTACTGTGAGCAGCCAGGTGGGAATCAGTGGGCAGAAGCCTAATAAATTTTCATCAAGTATTCCAAGGCTTTGATCCACAGTGAGGAGTGGATGTGATGGCAATTTATTACCATATGTGACTGGTGATGTAAATAACCAAATAGAAGGAGAGAAAGAAGAGTAAATTTGCTACATTTCAAATTTTATAGTTGGTTGGTTTACAGATCATCATGGATGAAAGGGAAAAAATTAAGGAGTATGGACTTGACTAAATTATATGAAATGTCAAGAAATAAATGTTATATTAAAGCAGATTCATTTGAAAGAAGCAGATGCCCTTGTGAGTCACAAATAGCAAACACAGCAAACAAAATTACTGTCTGGTAGATTCCTGATATACTAATTGTTCCTATTGTATTGTTCTTTATAGATGGCTACTATTACATAATGATTATAAATCCATTAGAGGAAAAGTACATCCAGTGATAAAATTGAACTGTCAGCAGAGAGCAAAATACACAAGACAGTTATTTTAATTTTGGAACCATTTTAAATTAAAACGTATTTAAAACTATTTTTGCAAACATATGACATAGAAGTATCCTCATGGAATAGTGATTACATAATCTTTCCTACTAGCAAACAACACAAGCAGATACTCTCTGAAAATAATCAAAATGCACTGCTAGGGTCTTTCCGCATTAAGGGTTCAGGAATCTGGAGAAGGGTCTGCTACGAAAATGAATAACTAGACATGAAATATAAATTTGGGAGGCACGGGGGATCCAGGGGAGGTTCCACTTTCTAGTAAAGTGAGCTCCCTGAATCTCAGGACCCAGGGCTTTTTATTTCCACATTTTGCCCTTTAGCAAAGCAGATATACATATCAAAGGTAAGGTTTGGTAAACAATAAAGGACCATCAGGTTGGGGGAACTGCCCTCAGCAGTCTGGCAGCAGGTGATAATATGCAGATCTTCAGCCCTGCTGAAGGTGTCCATCAGCCTTCTGACAAACTTCTCGCATTTATTATGCTAACTACTGGAATTTGCTTCCAGCAGTGCACATGCTTTATTAGGTAAAATGGCACATATAACAGACAAACTTTTTATTTTCACCTGAGAGGGGCAAAACAAATTGTTTCATGATTCCACTCTAAAATGATCTAGACTTTAACCAAGTTTTCCTAAAACCAAATAATACACCATTTCTGATTAACTGCAGTGGTCACAGATAGCAAGGCTGCTCAGAACATTTCCCCCTTAGGGCAGTGGCATTTGTTGGTAGCACATATTTGTGAATTAAAGTGACATGCTGCCCAAGCAAGAAAAACGCAAACCCACGCCCAGGCACATCATAATTAAAAAGCCAAAAATTAAAGACAAAGAATATTAAAGGCAGCAAGAGAAAAGCAATTTATTACCTACAAAGGAGTTCCCATAAGGCTGTCAGTTGATTTTTCATCAGAAATTCTACAGGCCAGAAGGAAATGGTATAAAGTATTCAAGGTAATGAAAAGCAAGGATCTGAAACCCAGACTGCTATATCCAGCAAGGCTATCATTCAAAATAGATGGTGAAATAAAGAGTTTCCCAGACCAAAAAAAAAAAAAAAGGCTAAAGGAGTTTATTATCACCAAACCAGCATTGCAAGAAATGTTATAGAGACTGCTATAAAAATAAGAAATGGAAAACCATAGGCATAAATAATTAAAATGGCAATAAATAAGTATCTATCAATAATAACCTTAAATGTGAATGGATTAAATGCTCCAATCAAAAGACATAGGGTAGCTGAATGGATAAGAAAATATGACTCAAATATATGCTCTCTACAAGAGATCCACCTCAGAACAAAGACTCACACAGGATGAGATTGAAGCGATGCAAAAAAAATTTTTTTTCATGCAAATGAAAAAAAAAAAGCTGGGGTAACAATACTCATATCTGACAAAATAAACTTCAAAATTAAGGCCATAACAAGAGACAATAAACATTACTACATAATACTAAAGGGATTGATCTGATAAGAGAATATAACCCTGGTAAACATATATGCACCCAATATAGGAGCACTTAAATATATAAAAATCTTATGGAGGACTTTAAGGGAGAGATTGGCAGCAATACAGTCATAGAATGGGACTTTAACACCCCCATTCTTTAACACTGACTTTAACACTGACTTCAATGGATAGATCTTCCAGACAAAAAATCAACAAGGAAACGTAGCTTTAAATGACACACTAGGTCAGATTGATTTAATTGACATGTAGAGAACATTTCACCCCAAAGTTGCAGATATACTTCCTTCTCAGGTGCACAGGAGTCATTCTCAAAGATAGACCACATGTTAGGACACAAAACAAGTCTCTACAAGTTCAAGACGATTGAAATCATAGCAAGTATTTTCTCGGCTCATAATGACATGAAATTAGAAATCAACTACAATAAAAACACTCAAAATCATTCAAACACATGGAGGTTAAAAAGCATGTTATTAAACAATGAATGGGTTACCAGGGATCAAGAAAGAAATAAAAAAACTTCCTGGAAACAAATGAAAATGAACACACAATAACCCAAAATCGATGGGACACAGCCAAAGCAGTCCTGAGAGGGAAATTCACAGTACTATAGGCCTATCTCAAAAACCAAAAAAGGCCAGGCTGTGTGGGTCAGTGGTTGAGTGTCAATGTATGAACCAATAGGTTACTGGTTCGGTTCCCAGTCAGGGTTCATACCCAAGTTGCAGGTTCAATCCCCAGTGGGGTAGTTGCAAGAGGCCATTGATCAATGTATCTCTCTAATGGATGTTTCTATCTCTCTCTTCTTCTCTCTCTAAAATCAATAAAAACATTTAAAAAAGAAAAAATTTTAATAAATTATCTAATCCTATAACTTAAAGAATTAGAGAACAACAAGAAAATCTCAGAGAAAGTAGAAGGAAGGAAATAATAAAGATCAGAGCAGAAATAAATGACATAGAGAGTAAAAAAATAAATAAATCTATATATATAAAGAGCCAGGGGCCATTGCAACCGAATAGACTACCAAACAGGCTGAGTGGGGCTACAGGGCCAGCAGGGGCATTAGTGAGGGATGACCAAACAACTGAGCATCAGGCTGTGTGGGGCAACCAGGTTGCCGGGAGGGTGGGGGAGTGAGGGACCACCAAATGACTGAGCAGCAGGCTGAGTGGGGCAACCAGGCTGGCAGGGGGGTTAGGGAGGGACGACCAAACGACTGAGCAACAGGCTGCATGGGGCAATCAGGCTGGCAGGGGGGCCAGTAGGGGCGATCAGGCAAGCAGGCAGGCAAGCAGTTAGGAGCCAGTGATTCCGGATTGTGAGAGGGATGTCCAACTGCCGGCTTAGGCCCAAGCCTGCAGTCGGATATCCCCGAGGGGTCCCAGATTGGAGAGGGTGCAGGCTGGGCTGAGGGGACCCCCTCACCCCCATGCATGAGTTTCGTGCACCAGGCCTCTAGTAAATACGTAAGATCAATAAAACCAAAAGCTGGTTCTTTTTAAAGATAAAAAAGATTGATGAACCTTTAGCCAGACTCACCAAAAAACAAAGAGAGAGGACCCAAATAAATACAATCAGAAATGAAAGAGGTGAAGTAACTAATGACACCATAGAAATACAAAGGATGGTAAGAAAATACTGTGAAAACTATATGTCAACAAGCTGGACAATGTGGATGAAATAGAAAAATTCCTATAAAAATGCAATCTTCTAAAACTGAATCAGAAAGAATCAGAAAATCTGAAAGGCCAATAACAACTAATGAAATAGAAGCAATAATAAAAAAAACTTCCAGCAAAAAAAAGCCCTGGTCCAGATGACTTCATAGGGGAGTTTTACCAAATATTCAAAGAATTAGCACCTATCCTTTTCAAACTATTCCAAAAAAATCCAAGAGGAAGGAACACTTCCAATCTCTTTTAATGAAGCCAGCATTATCCTAATTCCAAAACCAGATAAAGACACTACTAAGAAAGAGAATTACAGGCCAATATCCCTGATGAACATAGATGCTAAAATATTAGCAAATTGGATCCAGCAATATATTAAAAGATCATGCACCATGACCAAGTGGGATTTATTCCAACGAGGCAAGGCTAGTACAATATTTGCAAATCAATAAACATAATACATCACATAAACAAATAAAAAGACAAAAATCACATGATCAGTAGATGCAGAAAAAGCATTTCACAAACTCCAACACCCATCCTATATAATAAAAGGTTAATATGCAAATAGACCAAATGGCAGAACAACCGAACAACTGGTCACTATGACATGCACTGACCACAGGGGGCATGCACAAACATGGTGGGCGTCGGCCGTGGTGGGATGGTGAAGCAGGTGAGCGGGGGCACCAGGCCAAGGTGGGGCACCAGTCACTGTCATTGGGGCAAGCCTCTGGTGGTTACTGAAGATTCTTTGCTCCCATGCGCCACAGTCCTGCCAGTGGGTGCTTGCACCCACTGCCAGCGTCAGAGACGCCGCTTACACCCACTGCTGGCGCCTGGCACCAGCCCCAATCACCCCTGAGGGCTTCTCCACCTCCCCCTGCTCCCGAGCAGCAATTGGGGGAGCAGCCGCTACTCGCGCCTGCTGATGGCACTGGCCCTGCTCACACCCGCTGCTGGCACCAGCCCCAATCGCTCCGCACTGTCAGCGGGTGCGAGTGGGACCAGTGCCATCAGCGCATGGGAGCAGGGCTGCTGGGGGCCACAGTGGAGGGGCCAGAGTGGGGGGCGCAGAGGGTAGGCTGAGACCCGCCCCTGTGCCCACTGCAGCCTCGTGGCCCACAGTTCCTTTCAAGGTGCACGAATTTGTGCACTGGGCTTCTAGTTTATTATAAAACTCTCATCAAAGTGGGAATAGAGGAATCATACCTCAATATAATGACAGCCATATATGACAAACCTACAGCCAACATCATTCTCAATAGGCAAAAACTAAAACCATTTCTCCTAAGAACAGGAACAAGACAGGGATGTTCACTTTCACCACTTTTATTCAACACTAGAGGCCCGGTGCACAAAAATTTGTGCACTCGGGGGCGAAAGGGGGTCCCTCAACCCGGCCTGTGCCCTCTCGCAGTCTGGGACCCCTCGGGAGATAACGACCTGCTGGCTTAGGCCTGCTCCCGGGTGGCAGAGGGCAGGCCCAATCCCTAGGTGCAGCCCCTGGTCAGGCTCAGAGCAGGGCTGATTGGGAGTTGGGGCACCTCCCCCTGTCATGCACAGAACAGGGCGGATCCGGAGGTTGCGATGCCACCCCAGTCACGCTCAGGGTAGGGCCGATTGGGGGGTTGGGGCACCGCCCCCTGTCACACTCAAGGCAGGGTCAATGGGGAGGTTGCAGCGCCACCCCCTGTCACGCACAGAGCAGGGCCCATCAGGGGGTTGGGAAGCTCCCCCCTGTCAC
>NW_005356259.1:8959140-8960941 GCF_000412655.1 Myotis brandtii
TTTTTTTTTTTTTTTTATTCTGGGCCAGCTTTAGCTCTGAGGCTTGGCTCCAGCTCTGAGGCCTCGGCTGCTGAAAGCAGGTATCTGGTTTGTTTGGGTTCTATAATAGAAACACTGTTTCAACTTCAGCTCTGAGAACCCGGCTTGCTGAAAGTAGGTTTCTGGGGTTTTGTTTAGCTTCTATATTTGTAACAATGTTTCAAACTGCAAGCTCAGAGGCCGGCAGCGGCAGGCGGGGAACGGGGAACGTTGGCCTCCTCTGTCACTGAAGCAAGCAAGCCTCCTGTTCGCTTCTAGCTGCCTGGCTGCCGGCCGCCATCTTGGCTGGCAGTTAATTTGCATATCGCCCTGATTAGCCAATGGGAAGGGTAGCGGAGGTACGGCTAATTACCATGTTTCTCTTTTATTAGATAGGATAGTACTGGAAGCCTTACCAACAGTAATCAGACAAGAAGAAAATATAAAAGGCATCCAAATTAGAAAGGAGGGAGTAAAGCTGCCATTATTCACAGATGACAATATATTGTACATAGACTGCCCTAAAGACTTCATCAAATATGTAGCAGGGTACAAAATTAACGCCCAGAAATTAATGGCATTTTTATACACCAATAATGAATTCTCAGAAAGAGAAACTTTAAAAAAAATCCCATTTACCATTGCAAAAAAATAAATAAAATATTTAGGAATAAACTTAACCAAGGAGGGTAAACTACATGACTTTGGGGGAAAAAAAAGTCAGAGGATGATATAAACAAGTGGAAGGATATACCGTGTTCAAGGATTGGTAGAATTAGCATCATTAAAATGTCCATTTTACCCAAGGTAATCTACAGATTCAATGCAATCCCTATTAAAATACCAATGACATATTTCACAGATCTAGAACAAGCGCTCCAAAAATTTATATGGAACCAAAAAAGACCCCAAATAACCACAGCAATCTTGAGAAAAGAGAACAAAGTTGGAGGGATCACAATACCAGATATCAAGTTATACTACAAAGCCACTGTAATCCAAAGAGCCTGGTTCTGGCACAAGAACAGGCATATAAATCACCTAGAGGCCTGGTGCACGAAATTTTTGCACAGATAGGGTCCCTAGAGGCTGCTGGCTGCCCGCTGGGGCCTCCCTTCCCTGGCTGCTGGCAGGGGCCTTCCTTTGTTCTGTGCCACTCCTGGTGGCCAGTGCACGTCATAGCGAACGATTAAACTCCAAGTCAGTCGAACTCCTAAGGGGACACTTTGCATATTAGGCTTTTATATATATATATAGATAGAACAGGACCCAGGAATTGACCCAAGCCATTACCCTCAATTATTATTTGACAAAGGAGCCCTAGCTGGTTTGGCTCAGTAGATAAAGCATCAGCCTGAGAATTGAAGGGTACCAAGTTGGATTCCAGTTGGGCACATGCCCGGTTTGTGGGCTTGATCCCCAGTAGGGGGCATGCAGGAGGCAGCCCATCAATGATTCTTTCTCATCATTGATGTTTCTCTTTCTCCCTTTCCCCTCCTCTCTTAAATCAATAAAAATATTTTTTTAAAAAATTGACAAAGGAGACAAGAGCATACAATGGAGTCCAGACAGTCTCTTCAACAAAGAAGCATGGAACAGAGTGAGGAATCTGGGACGGAAGGCAGTGGAGGGTGGGTGGGTGGAAAGAGATAAACCAAAGAACTTGTATGCATATGTGCATAACAAATGAACATAGACAATAAAGTGGTGAAGTCCTGGGTTGGTGAGCGGAGGCAGGTTAGAAGATGTCAATGGGAAAAAAGAGGGACATATGTAATACTTT
>NW_005356259.1:8960988-8977777 GCF_000412655.1 Myotis brandtii
GAGCCACATGCGGCTCTTTGGCCCCTTGAGTGTGGCTCTTCCACAAAATACCGACTTCTGCGCATGGGCCACGAAATTTCAATCACACTGTACGTGCACGCCCTCACGTGGTATTTTGTGGAAGAGCCATACTCAAGGGGCCAAAGAGCCGCATGTGGCTCGCGAGCTGCAGTTTGCCGACCACTGTCCTAGGACAAAGGAAACAAAGGAGAAAATAAATGTGACTACATCAAAATAAAAAGTTTGCACAGCAAAATAAACCATCAGCAAAATAAAAAGGGAGCCCACTGTATGGGAGAGCATATTTGCCAATGATACATCTCATAAGGCTTTAATACCCAAAATATATAAGGAACTCATACAACTTAACAAAAGGAAGACAAACAATCCAATAAAAAAGTGGGCAAAGGACCTAAATAGACACTTCTCCAAAGTGGACTGACAAATGGCCAAGAGACTTATGAAAAAATGCTCAAAGTCACTAATCATCAGAGAGATGCAAATTAAAATGACAGTGAGCTATCACTCACACCTGTCAGAATGGCAACCACCAACAAATCAACAAATGACAAGTGCTTGAGAATGTGGAGAAGAGGGAACCTTAGTATACTGCTGGTGGAAATGCAGGCTGGTACAGCCATTATGAAAAACAGTATAGAGTTTCCTCAGAAAATTAAATATGGAACTGCCATTTGACCCAGTGATCCCACTTCTAGGAATATATCCTTAAGAAACTCGAAAGAATATATGCACCCCTATGTTCATAGCAGCACAATTTACAATAGCTAAGATCTGGGAAGAGTCCTAGTGCCCATCAGTAGATAAGTGGATAAAAAAAGCTGTGGACCATTTACACCATGAAATACTATGTGAGAGAGCATGGATAGACCTGGAGGGTATTATACTAAACGAAATAAGCCAGTCAGAGAAAGACCTCACTCATATGTGGAATCTAAAGAACCAAATAAACTGATGAACAAAATAGATTTAGAGACATAAAAACGTGGAACAGACTGATGAATCTCAGAGGGAAGGCGGGGGTGGGTGGATGGGAAGAGATTAACCGAAGAACTTATAAGCATATGTGCATAACCCATGGACACAGACAATAGTGTGCTGAAGGCCTGAGGTTGTGGTGGGGGAGGAGGGAGCAGGCTAGAAGGGGTCAATGGGGGGGGAGGGGACATCTGTAATACTTTCAACAAAAAGATAATTATTTTTTTAAATTGACCTGCTGCCCTTCCATATTGGAGTAATGAATAGACAACTATTTACAAACTCAAGGACTGACACAGCCAAATCCCTCCTTTGCCTTTAGAGTCACAATTCTACTTAGTCTAAATCTCTGTGTATCAATATATGTGTGAATGAGGTTAAAAAGCAACTTTGGAGCCACTCAGTGGCTAGAACAGTGGCTCCCATGTATGGCCCTTCCTCAGTCACTTAGGGAGATCTTTTTATTTTTTTAATACTTGACAATTTTATTGGTAAAAAAAAAATGTCCTCTGGAGTGACAGCAGTGTTTTTCCTCAGTCTCCCCCTACCCAGAGTTCCCAGGACAGGGTGGGACATACCATCTAGCCACAGCACACCCACACACATACACATGCATACACACACACAGCTACAGCCACCAAAATAACCAGCAAATGAGCTGGCACATGTGGGAACATGCTATCAAAGAGGTCAGAATTCCACGTGGTGACCTGTGCCCCAAGATGGGGAAGCCAGGCAGGCTTCCAGGATAAGGCGTGGAGGATGCTACTTCTCTATCTTGCTGTTTCCTAACCTTGGGTGGGGGCAGGAGTTGAGGACCAGGGAGATTTGGGGAGACATTCATACCCACATACACATATATCCAGTAGCAAGGCCTCCCAGATATGGGGTTGGGAAGAGGTAGGTTGGGAAGGGAGGCTGGGGCCTGTGTTTCCCCATAGTTTATGGGCAGGGCTGCTAGAGAACGAGTTTGTCCGTTGATCCATCTCTCATGACTTGAATATCCAAAGTGCCCCATTAGAGCAGGGAAGGTCCCTGCTGGGGCTTACATGCCTAAGCTCTTCTTGGAGGTGTCAATATCCTTAGATGGTCTTGAATAGTGTCTGAAGATCGGCATTGCAGCCACAGAGCTGTCACTCTTCACCTGGAGCAACTGGGGCACTGAGCCACTACTAGCCTTTCCCCGATCCACCAAATGTTGGAGGACTCCCGCACCAAAGGCATCACCTTCCACATTGATGACCGTACAGGTCCGGTCGACTAGCCAGTCCACAGCCAGGATCAAGGAGAGGTCAACCGGCAGGTTGACTGCCTCAAGGATGATGGCCAGAGTGAGGACACCTCCAGCAGGGACGCCCGCAGTGCCCACGCTGGAGGCGGTGGCCGTGATCAGGATGGTGATGATCATCACTATATCCAGGGGCCTCTGGTTGGCCTGCGCAATGAACACTGCGGCCACACACTGGAAGAGGGCGGCTCCGTCCATGTTGACAGTGGCCCCAATGGGCAGGATGAAGCGGCAGATGTTTTTAGAGATGCCGTTCCTCTCCACGCACTGCATGGTCAGCGGCAAAGTGGCGGAGCTGGAGCAAGTGGCGAAGGCCATGGCCAGCGCTGTCACGATGCCCCACAGGAAGCGGTAGGGGTTCTTCCTGGTGAGGATGAAGTACAAGAAGGGCAGCACCAGGAGCCCGTGGATGCCGTGGCCCAGCATGATGCACAGGACGTATTTGCCGACACTGGAGAAGAGCTTGTTCATGTCCTCCATCTCCATGACCTTGCTGGCCACCAGGAACAAGACGCCCACGGGGGTGAACCACACGATCCAGGACACCATCTCCATGGTGGCGTTGTTGAAGGAGCTGAAGAAGTGGATGAGTATCTCTCCGTTCCGCCCCAGCTTCCGCAGGCACACGCCAAAGGCCATGGAGAACACCACCAGGCCCAGGATGTTCATGCCCTCCACCTGGTGCCCCACAGGCACCTTCATCGTGGTTCCGTAGAAATCTCTATCTTCGTAGTAGGTCGCATACGAGCTGAAGGTTGCAGTCACCAGGTTGGAAGGGAATACATTTCTCAGAAGATCCAGGATAGAATCCAGCACCGACTTGCCGGAGCCCTGCGGGGCGGAGGGGCT
Organism: Myotis brandtii; assembly: GCF_000412655.1. Lineage (NCBI taxonomy): Eukaryota > Metazoa > Chordata > Mammalia > Chiroptera > Vespertilionidae > Myotis > Myotis brandtii. The sequence goes on from NW_005356259.1 coordinate 8,964,122, forward strand.
CCCACCCGTGTCGTTTTGGGCCTCGGCGAGGGCGGCGCCGGGCTGCAGAGCCACCGCCAGGCTGATGCCAATCATACACCCGATCAGCGTGGAGAACAGGAAGAAGAGGAGCGCCCAGCAGCCCAGGTGCCCGAGCACGCCCGGGTCCATGCTGGCGGTGCTGCTGATGAGGCTGCACACCACCAGCGGCAGTATGACCATGCGCAGCATGCGGAGCAGCAGCTCCCCGGGGAAGGCGAAGGCCGCCAGGCGCGAGGGGCCCAGCATGGTCACGCCGCCGGCGTTGGACATCCCCAGCCCCAGCAGCACGCCCCCCAACACGAACAGCATGGTCATCAGCAGCAGCAGGTTGGTGCGGAGGCAGCTGAGCACCGGGTTCGAGGGGGGGCCGCCTCCTACCGCGCCTGGTTTGCTCGGTTTCGGTTTGGCGGTGTGCTCCACCGCCCCAGACCCTCTGGGGTCTCCATGTGGCCAGTCGGCCACCATAGTGAACGCCCCAGGGCTTCTCAACGCCTGGAAGCAGGGAGAGCTGGCGGCGCCTGCCTAGGACGCTGAGGTCCCTTAGAGCTGCGAGTTGCGAGTTGCGTAGCAGCCATGGGGGGAAGGGGGGCTGGAACGCTGAGGTTCCCGGCACTGTGAGCTCAGGGCGCCCGCGTTCCTGGCCATTGGAGATGGGGAGTCCGAGTCCCCAGGGTGGGTCCGCAGCCTGAAAGCTGGGAATTGGGAGCGCCTGGGTTTCTTGGCTCTGGGAGTGAGAATATGAGAGTTTCTCACGCTGGGACCTGGGGTCCTGGGCTCTGGAAGGTCTTCCAGAGACGAGTTGCTGGTGGCGCAGATCCCCGGCGCCTGAATCCTGGATCCCAGAGGCAGGACCTGGGGTGCCTGGGTCCTGGAAGCGGAGGGCTCGGGAGGCTAAGTGTGGGGGGCTTTACAGGGAGCTCCGGGAAGAGGGGAGCCAGGCCTTCCACTGGGCGGAAGGCGGTCGCCCTTAGCCCAGAGGCACCCTCCCGGTCCAAGCCTGAGTCGCCGGGGGAGATCTTAAAGGCACAGGCCCCTGGCGCCAGCCTCGAGAGATTCCGGTCGAGAAGGGGTGATGTGCAGCGGGGCTTCCGCTTTCTGGTCTTCCCAGTGGGCTTTGGAAGGCACAGCCCTGTGAGCATTCCTGTTCTCAAGGCCACAGGAGTGGTTATGGAGGGAACCGTGGGGAACCATGGAGGCTCTTCCACTCTCTTCCCAGTAACTCAGGTAAAACAGGCTGCTTCCTCTCTAGTCCCTGTCAGCTGGGACGTGACACTGCAAGATCCCAAAGTGCCTTTGGTTGCCATATTAAATAGATGGTCTTTGGGTTAAGTCTTCAAAACTGTATGCTTACGTGGTGTGTAGTAACTAGAATATTGAATTCCCCTTCTAGACTGAATAATGAAATTTACTAGAGGATTAGACAAAGCTTTACCTGTGAGGTTTTGGAAGGCAGCTGTGGTTGCTAGTATTCTGAGGACTGTCCCAGATTCCAGGATCACTCATGAGCTCTCCAAACTTTGTTCCTTTCCAGAAAGGTCTCTTAGTTCCAGGCCAGTGCTTCTCAAATTCAAACTACATACAATCACATAGGACTGGGTGGAAGCCAAGAGTCATTACATGACAAGTACCCAGGCTATGCTGATACAGCTCATCCTGAAAACTGCTGATGAACCAGACCCCTGATGTGTGTTGCTTACTGTTCAGGAGAGCAGCGAGTAGCCCTAAGAAAGGGACAGGTATAAGCAGATGTGGTTGGGGAAGCAGTGGTAACTTTCAGAGAGGAGGAAGGGAAAGTGCTGAAAAGATCCAACGTGCCAGGGAACCTCGAGCCCTGGGACGGAGAGGGGAGTGCAGAGGGCTCTGCAGGTCTACCTCAAGGTCAGAACTCGGGAGGGGCTGCTCAGAAGGATGCTCAGTGGGGATAATCAGGAGAGATTTTCACAATCTAGAAAGTTCCTGCTGGGCATGGCTTACTGGACTTCCCTGGATACTATATGCACTAGCACTGACACAATTTTGTATAAAGCCAGGACCCACACCCTCAATTCTGTTTAGAGTAGTATCTTCTTGTTTTACTTAGTTTTTCTAACTGTGAGCCCAGCAGCTGAATGTTTAAACTCTGGCCCTGGAAGATTTTTTAAAAGCTTTTTTTTTGCCAGGGAAGTGTTGCTCAGTGGTTGAGTGTCGACCTATGAACCAGGAGGTCACAGTTCAATGCCCGGGTTGTGAGTTCAATCCCCAGTGTGGGGCGAGCAGGAGGCAGCTGATCGATGATTCTCATCATTGATGTTTCTATGTCCCTCTCCCTTCCTCTCTGAAATCAATAAAAATACATTAAAAGAAAATAAAAAAGCTTTTTTTTTTTCAGTGCCTCAGAAGTACCAAACTGGATTCTCAAATATATCCCCAAAGATTTGAGATGGAAGGACTATAGCAGTGATGGCGAACCTTTTGAGCTCGGCGTGTCAGCATTTTGAAAAACCCTAACTTAACTCTGATGCCGTGTCACATATAGAAATTTTTTGATATTTGCAACCATAGTAAAACAAAGACTTATATTTTTTATATTTATTTTATATATTTAAATGCCATTTAACAAAGAAAAATCAACCAAAAAAATGAGTTCGCGTGTCACCTCTGACACGTGTATCATAGGTTCGCCATCACTGGACTATATATAGTCTTGTAGGTCTTATGATAGTTTTAGGATGACATTGTTGACAATGCATAGTGGGGAGGTGTCAGAGATTACTTCTTGAAATGCAAAATGTTAACAGTCCCATCATAGTTGATGGTAGGTTTCCAAAAAGGGTGTAGAAAAACAGAAATTAGGCAAGGGTTTCCTGCAGAGCCCAACGATCCAAAATCTTTTTCGGCCCCTTGGAAGGACAGTGAGGACCCAAAATAGAAATGAAGCTCCCTGGGGCTGGCTTTGCTCACAGTGCTGGAGGGCTAACTGCTGACATGTGTTTTTGCGGATACGCCTGCTAATGGAAACAGCTTCAGGCAAATGACAGCACCCAAGGTTCTCGTGTGACCCCTGCACGATTTTTGGACGAACGTGACTTTACCAAAAACAATAAATGAAATCCTGCATCCATATGCTGCAGGCAAGTTCAAGGAACTCTTTTGTTGGCCTGAGACCAGGAGTGGGAAATAAATAGCAGGGGTAATTAAATTTTAAGATGTGGTCAACATTATAAAATGAAAATTGATAATAGCTGCTCAAATCTGGCATCTGCATACAAAACAAATTATAGAGTTCACCATTTAAGTCACAGTTTGTATTTCAGATTACTTAATTTTTCAGTAGAAGTGTGTCGACAGGCATATTCTTCATAATAGGCAGCCAAAAGGCAAATGGTTGATACCCAGAGAAATAAGGGATCGGTCTGCAGGCAAGCACAGGCCTGTGACTACCGAATGCACTGTTGACTTGGCCTTCGAGCCACACTTTCCGATGAACGGGGTTCACACATAGAGATTTGGATACAGAGGATACAAGTATGGCTCTCATAGCTCATCGGGTACCTACATTGTGTTCCTTGTTACCAAGTGTTTGGAAAGATTTAGTTCCCCCTGTAGTGTTCAGAGAGAGTTAAATGCTGTCGGACCATTAAGCTCTGCCCAGTGGGGCAATAATTTTCACACGAAGCTTGTCTGTAGGGGATGTGTTTCCATAATTCCTAGAAACCTTGTGTGGAATTTAAATGCATGCTTAAGGACACACCAAGGAGGGAAGTGGTACCAAGCAATTTCCACATCAACAATGCATGGTGTCATAGGAATCAAAGGGAGTGTGAAAGTCAGGAGACAGACATAGCCCTTGAGGTTTTATTCCCAGCTAAAATCTGGGTTCACCAGGCCAGAACAAGGTGATGAAACGCTCAGGGTGTGGAAAACTGGGCCGCTGGGGACCTCTGTGGGCCATGATAAGTCTCAGCTCCTACCCTAGGGAAAGTGCTGTGGACCGCACCCCAAATGTCACTTGGCAGCCCTCATCAAAGAAAACGTAGGCGCACTTACTTTATTGGGAAACAGCAAGGGCTCGTGAGGGGAGGTGGCTGACCTCAGTGCTGGAAGGAGAACTAGCCCACACACTGTTTATGAAACACTTGATTTACGCCCTCATGGCACTGACTTGGCATCCTCTCGAGGGAAAGACTTGCTTCCTGATTTGCGATCATCGGAGAAGGCAGTAATAATGAGCCAGGCTCGAGGTGTCGGGGAAGAGGGGACACATGAGTTGAGAAGGAAATGCTCGTGATCCTTTCTTCCATCTCCCCTTGCATCTCCGCATCTGTTGCCTGGGGACTCTCATCTGGGCCTCGTTAGCCATCCAGCCACACAGCATCTGGCTTAGTTAGCAGTGGAGGTGCTACACTGCTGTCCTTCCCCCTACATGGTTCCCCCTGAATCCTTATTGCAAGCTATCCTGGGTGTGGCCACTGGGGACACGTCATTTGGCGGTCACCAAACAGGATGGATCCTCTGTCCTTTGCACGTAGGCCACATGATCCGGATGTAAGAAACGTGGACATGTGTATTTTAGGCATTCGCTTGAGATGGTGCCCTTCTATTCTGGGAAAATTCAGAACCATTTCTGAGGAGGTTGCTTCAAGTGATGCTTGGAACCCATGTACAACTCTGGGTTATTGACAGGTCAGCCTGTGGAGAGTGGGCAGGTGAGGCAGGAAGGTGGCAACGAGCAGTGATGTTGTTTCCACTTAAAAAAGGACTCTGTGGGGTATAAGCCAGGGGAGAAGAGGTTTGTGCCCCCAAAATTACCACCAAAGGCTGAAAAGGCTTGAGGTCCTGTGACAAAATAGAGCTCTCCTCACGTCACTCCCCATGAAAAGACCGAGGCTTGTTTCAGACTTAGCCCCTGCTCTTGGACTCTGTGGTTTGTCACAGCAGGGAGCCAAAAGACACTATTTATTTTTCCTTATAATTAAAACTAGAGGCCCGCTGCATGAAAATTCATGCACTGGAGGGGAGGGGGGGTCCCTCAGCCCGGCTTGCCCCCCTCTCACAGTCCAGGAGCCCTCAGGGGCGGGAGGCGACCCAGTGATCAGAGGAAGGCAACGCCCTATCACACCTCTGCTGCCACCACTGCCGGCAGCACAAGTCTCGGCCAGCCCTGGTCACCTGAGCCTCGAGCGGCCCTGGGCGGCTGGGCAGCTGCCATCCGAGGCTTGCCTGTGCCTCGGGCCGGCCCTGGGCAGCTGGGGGGGTGAGGGGGCTGGGTGCCATTGGCTGTGGGTGCCGCCATCTTTGAAGGTAGGTCAGTCAATTAGCATATTCCCTCCTTATTGGCTATGGGTGCTGCCATCTTTGCGATGGCATAAGGGTCAATTAGCATATTCCCTCTTTATTAGATAGGATGCCTCATAGCCGTGTAGCATGACATTCTCAGGCCAGTGTCAACCTCTCCGGCCCTTTCTACTAAAAGCATCTGTCCTAAAATACATCATGAGGGGTCCCTCCTATTTTGGGAAGTGGGGGCATTGGCTCTCAACTCAAGCCTGGGGACTGGAACCTGCTAGCTGTGGGATGTTGGGCAAGTCCTTTCACCTCTCTGCACTATCTCTTGGTCTCCAGGGGGAAGGTGAGAAGAGGGTTATTGTTGGATTAAACAATGTAAAGCACTCCCACAGTGACTGGCCTGGAGTAGATGCTCAACTCAGTCAACACTCCTGTTACCAAGGTAGGGTGCACAGTGTGTGCTTCGGATAGCCTTTGAGAAGAGTCTCATCCTTGGAGGGAGTCATTTAAGGCATTTGCACCTATAAGCCTGAGGCTGAGCTAAATGGTCTCCAGCTCAGCTGTTCTCTTTAGTTCTGACCATGGATGGCAAAGGAGGCAGGATTCATGGAAGACATTGATCAGGGCACATAGCCAGAGCTTCATGAATGTTGCTGGTAGCGTTTGTTACCTGCTCTCTTGGTCCTGGGAACAGAAATAGGCAAAGGGGGAGAAAGTTAACATATTCATCACCCACTATGTGATGGCACCAGGCTGAGTGTTTCTACACTTGGTACCTCTTAATCCTCACCCCCACCCCCAAAGCCCCTTCAGTGAGGTGCACAGGGTCGGCTCCATTTTCCAGTTGAAGTGATTTATTCAAGTCACAGCAAGTAAGTGACAGAGCTGAAATTGAACTCAGATTTGATCCCAGACGCCCTGAAATATTGTAGACTTGTGCAATTCCGTGTCTCCACCTCTCCAGCCCCTGCGTTCAGTGGCTTCCCTCCTGTGGGTCATGCATACGCTGGCGTAAATTTCAAAAACAGCTCATTCTTCCTGCTGGACAGGCCATAAGTAAGATGCATCATAATTAGCCGTGTCTGATTGACCTCCTGTTGTCCTAAGCTGTAGCCCCTAATTGTACGGTGGTGGGGGTTTTGCTGTGGCTAGTTTCATCATTTTGACAGCTTGCTAATAAAAGGTCACCCCAGGTACAGAAGCGCTCTGATTTACATATGGTGAGTAAAAGGGCATTATGGGAAGTCAGCATCTAAGGTAGGCCTGCGCATTTGTTGCTATTGACACCCATGCTGAGATTCCATAATTGACAAGAAATGCTATTATTAAGCAGATCTGTTGAGATAATTAGCACTCAGGGTTGCATTTTTAATCGGACTTGAATCAGATAATTTATCACAGCAGTAGCAAGCTGTCAGGGCCGCACAATAAATACTCATTAAGGCTGAATAAAGATTAACGGCAGGCTGAAAGAAAATTAGGCCAAATGGTAACATTTGATTGTAATATTTACAGTGCTAATTTGGACTGATATTGGCAAAAAGATCAGATCCCCAAATCGAGCTCATTTATGAAGGAAGAGGAGAGGAGATGCTATGTTGAGATGGCCTGAGTGGAAATTTTTTTAAAGCTTGAAATCTTACTCCTAATTGATGCCCGCCCCCCCAAAAAAAAAGAATTTTGAAAGGCTCATTTGGCATGACTGTTCCAGGAGCCTTGGTACCTCTGCATGAATAAGATAATAACTCTAAACAGAGAAATTGTGCCTCTAGAAGGCGTGCCTAATTTGCTAACATTAATCAGATACTGTACTTTTAATTTCATGCAACTCGCTTGTCTCTGGTTCATACGTGGGCAGTTTATGGCACTTCAAGTTAATTAGAAACACCTACCATTAAAAACATGCAACGTCTTTAAAGGGAAAAGGAAGTCATTTCGGCCCACTGTATTCCCAGGCCAAGACATTTATGTACTTGCTGATAATTTACAGTACACTAAAGATAGGGAAGCAAATGAGAACATTAGTATTTATGAATACAGTAAATTATGTTGACAAAACCAGTGTGAAAGGTCAGATCCAGAACCCATAGTAAATGTGCAGTTTGTTTATCAAACTGAGAGGCTTGGGTTTTCATAGAAAATGAATTTCAAGGGCTGCCACACTGGTGTGAAACCCCTCTGAAGACCCATGGCCCAGGCAGCTGCGGGAGCCCGCCCCGCCCCAGAACCAGCAGTCAGTGGCTGGTGTGGGCCATCCTGGCGACTGGGTGCTGTCATCAGACTTGAGGGATTTCAGCCACATCCCTGCCGTCATCAGAGAGCCTTTGTTAAAAGCCTACTTGTGCTTTGCTGTCATTCTCTGTAGGAAGATGTAGGTGAACCCCTGAAGCAGAGAGAGCTCGTGTGCTGTGCACAGGAATGCAAGCTGCAGAAGTAAAATGAATTCGACTGAAGCAGGGAATGGAGGTGGATCTAGGTCACAAAGGGCATGTAAGGTAGTGACGGGACCGGGACTGGGAGAAGGGTGTTTGAGGCATGGAGAGGTCAGGAGCAACTGGGGGGCTGGGCCTGAGGGCAGGCAGAGGAGAGGCGAGAGGTGTGAAGGCGTTGGGTGGCCATGGCAGGAAGGTGTCTTCTCTTTCATCAGCCTTCACAAGGAGCTTAACCAAATAAACACTGAAGAGGACTTAGTGTTCCCGGGTTCGTTTCGAATGGCACAGACAAGGGGTGCTCAGAACTGGGGCAGTGTTCCCTGACAAGCAGGTGAGAGGCAGACAGGGGGACCAGGGCAGGGCTCAGCCTTCCTTCTTCCCGGGACCCTGGGAGCTGCTCACTGCTGTTGCACGGGGCGTCCTGGCCCACCCTGCAGTGTGACCCACTGCCTGCCTCAGTCCCTCAGTCCTCAGACCCGTCTTCATTGGTGGCCACAGAATAAGCTTTCACCCTTAGCTAGAAAGTGATGGGGGTAATTACAGGCAAAAAGGAAAACAGCCCCCAATTCTGATTTACTCATCTCAGTAAACATAGCATGTAGACTTCATGATGGGACCGCAGGGATGAAAACCGATCTGAGTCCTCACAAAGGTTCTCATGAAGTTGGGAGACAGCCCAGGAAGTCCCTGTATAACAAGTCCTGTGGTGAGTGCGAGATGTAAGAAAGTCAGCATCAGGGTTGCTGCTGGCAAGGGGGCAGCAGCCTGTGGCCTCACCCACAGGGCCACCCCACCTCTAAAAGGCCGCCTTAGTGCTTGGCTAAGCCTGCTCAGTGCTGAAACTGCCGTAAGACGGACGTGGAGGGGAACGAAAGGCCGAGGTGAACTGGCTGCGAGGACAGGGCACAGGGCCATCTGCTACAGCCCGCACCCTCTCTCCAGATCCAGCGCCCTCGAGCTTGGCTGGCCGCTCTCCGAGTCCTGGGGCCAAGGCAGTGCCTGGGAACTGGACCCTGGAAATAAGTGAGGCTTTCTCTCCTATCCTGCTCTCCGTCTCACTATTATCCCCCCGGTTCTCAGTCCTTACCCAGCCCCCAAGCCACTCTTTCCACCTCTTTTGGCTCAGCTCCCTCTCAGCTCACCTTCCGCTAAGTGGTGAGCTGATAACGGAAGAGTTTTCTTCCTCCCAGGAATCTTGGTGTTTTTAAAGCACTGGATTCCTGATAACCAAATGGCTCCCCAGGTCCCCACGTAATGAATCTCTAACTGTAGCATTTCGTTGGTGTATTTTGGAGCGGAAAGGTCTGCTCTGTGCTCCTCAAACCACATGGCACGGCAGCTGCTGCTTGGCTCTGCAACACTGGGGTATTTTAGAGACATGGCCCAAGCGTCTGGTTTTTAGCTAAACAGTGATGGAGGTGAAAGAGGCAGCATGCCATGGTGGAAACAAGAGTGAGGCACACTCCCCACGCGGGGGCAGAAATTGGTTTTTCAGGTCTTTAAAAAAGAATCGTTAAAAGCAACCACACAGCTATTAACAATAACGGCTGCTGTTTATTGAGCACTTACTGCCAGGCACTGTTCAAAGCACTTCGTGTTGTATTAATCCGTTTAATCCTCACATCTGTATTAACCCCATTTCACAGGTGAGGTAACTAAGGCACAGAGATGTATAGGGTGCCCAAGGCTGTAGCTCCAGTGAGAGGCCAAGCTGAGATTAACATGCTCTGAATCTCCATGGAGGCTCAGTAGCAAAGAGCTGCTGTATAGACCAAGGACAGAGAAACAGTTCTCAGAGGATTTTAACATGAACACAGATGCCTTGGTGTTGCGTTTCAGGAAAGAGTTAATGTTGAAAAGTTAAGAGCAAAATGAGCCATGCTTCTATGTACAATATCACCTAAACTTCCTTAAGAGAAAAAGATATAAAATAGCAAGGTTCAGCCCTGGCCAGTTTGGTTCAGTGGCTAGAGCATCAGCCCGTAAATCAAAGGGTCATGGGTTCAATTCCTTGTCAAGGGCACATACCTCTGTTGCAGGCTTGATCCCCTGCCCTGGTCAGAGTGCAAATGGGAGGCAACCAATCAATGTGTGTGTCTCCCCCCGCCCACATCCCCCTCCCCTTTACTCTCTCTAAAAAATCAATGGAAAAATATGTTTAGGAATAGTGCCTTGGGTGAGGATTAAAAAATATATATCAAGGTTCACTTAAGGATGCATACAGCCTTTTATTCTGACAAATAAAAATGAAACTTGAGCCCTGCCCAGGTGGTTCAGTTGGTTGGAGCATTGTCCAAACAGCAAAAGGTTGCAGGTTTGATTCCTGGTCAGAGCACAGACCTAGGTTGCAGGTTTGGCACCTGGTCTGGGCATGTGGGAGAGGCAACTGCTTGATGGTTTTCTCTCTCCCTCCCCGCTTCCTCTCTCTCTCTGAAAAATCAGTAAAGGAACATATCATCAGGTGAGCATTTAAAAACCAACAAACACAAGTTTTAATGGACAGTCCTATTCAGTCAGGTATATGAGATCTCCTAATGGAGGATACAAAGGTTTTCCATAGCATATTGATTCTATTGTTATATACCCATAAAAACAAGAGGGAATACTGATTACTTAATTTTGTTTCTTATTTGTAAGCAGTAAACCTATTCTACTGTTTTTTTAGTGTTTTCAAGGCAGTAATTCATTTTCTAATTAGTACATATGCTCTTGGAAGAGAAGGATCATATTTTGTTTACCTCTGAGCAGACCAGAGCAAGAGTCTGTCATGGAAGCATCCTAAAGGCAGACATTCAACAGCAGCAAAAGTAGTTGCTTCCTTTATTGAATATCGACTTTATACTTCATTTAATCTTCACAACAGCCCAATGGAGTAGGCATTTTGTTGGTCCCATTTTTCAGTTAAGGAAAGCAGGCCGGCTAGGCTGAGCAGTGTGCACAGGGCAATAAGGGGCAGAGTGGGGTTTCAAACTTTGCCTGAAGTTCCTCTCCTGGAGTCCTTATCCATTAAGCTCACCTGCTTCCCTGTGGAGTAAATGGCTTGGGTATAGGAGCTTTCTTCCTAATGCCCAGGTCTTTGGGTCTGTAGGATGTATATCCAGAAAGGGAAGTTGGCCAAGCTTTAGCAACTCTAGTTGACACCCAACAATAAGTGCATGAAGACAGCCTGACACCGTTGGCAGAGCCTCCCATTGAGATTTAGGAATGAGTCACATGCTCGTCTAGGGAAACAAACAGAGCAAAACTAAACGTTGGAACAGGAAAGCCCGGGCACCTATTTAACTTCCTGTGTAATGGGATCCTTGAACTCAGAGTTACCAAGCATGACATGATTACAAATATTTGGCTATGAGTAAAGCAGGGAATGGTATGAAAATATGTTTAGCTGAAGCACACGGTTCATTCCGGAGGGGATAGTGAACAGGGTCTCTTCCATAAGAGCAAATCAATGAGAACACGTGAACAGCAAGGCTGGGCTTCGGGGCCGTTCTAGACCATCAGCAAGCAGGATAGGTCATCAAGGTAGGCATGGGAGCGCGTTTTACTCTTTACTGCCTTCCCCTGTTATCAGTCTCGGGAGAAGTAAACAAGTGGACACAGTAAAGGTGAAAGCCTTCATAATCTTTCAGGAAAACTTGGTACCTGAGTCTGTGCATTGGCTATAAACCAAGCGACATGCAAAGGGTCCGTGCTGAGCTTTCTTTAGAGAGTGCATAAATGTGCAAATAAAACATAAAGCACTGTGAGTAGCAATAACTCAACATTTATGCTGTAACATGAGACTGTGTCCACTGATAAGCTGTGTTTTCCATAATGGAAACTTTTATTCATTGACCTCACAAGGAAAGTCGACCAATGGAAATGAAGCGTGTTGGTATAGACCAGTGATGGTGAACCTTTTGAGCTCGGCGTGTCAGCATTTTGAAAAACCCTAACTTAACTCTGGTGCCGTGTCACATATAGAAATTTTTTGATATTTGCAACCATAGTCAAACAAAGACTTATATTTTTTATATTTATTTTATATATTTAAATGCCATTTAACAAAGAAAAATCAACCAAAAAAATGAGTTCGCGTGTCACCTCTGACACGCGTGTCATAGGTTCGCCATCACTGGATAGACGCAGATGAGGAAGAGGGTTGGCAAATGATTGCTCCCACTGGCGGCTGGAGGAGCCATGTTGTGAAGACCATGCTAAATGAAATAGTTAAAATAGGCAGCGCTGTTACTTCTAGTCACCAGAGAAAACATGTCCTCTTGGCAAGCGTGCATTTTTTCTCACTTGCTTTTCCTTCCAAACTCTGCTTAACCCCTCGTTCTCTGGGTCATCTCTCTTTTCCCTAAAGTGAAAAAAAAGGGGGGAAAACCCCTTTTTTATGACATGTGTAGGAAAAACAAATGAGGAATGATGGTTGAAGCTTTAACAATCATTGAAGTGTTCCCGTTTACAGATTATTTCGTTTTGCATGTCCGGGGGAGGTCCTGTGGCAAGAGCGTGTTTCCATGCACAGAACCAGGGCTGGGCCAGGCAAGCAAGGCACTGAGAGTGGCACCTCCTTAAATGTTTGCTCCACGTGCTCTTGCCACACCCTAGCCCCAGGTCTGCATGGAACTCTGACCCCTCCCCACCCCCCCAGGTTCTGGTCCCACTTCTGCTGCTGACAGCCAGGTGACCTCACCAAGGAGTAACTGATTCCTCCTCCAACATGGTGGTGGGGCTTGGAACCTGCAGGATCACAAAGGCTATGGAAATTTTATAGTTTTCATATAAATAACATCTTTAATTTTGCCAGTGAGTAGCAGTTTAAAACTCTTCACTTGAATCTTTTTAACAGCTTTATTGAGATATAATTTACGGAGCCTATATTTCACCTATTGGAAGCATACATTTTAATGGTTTTAGTATATTCACAGAGTTGTGTGCCCATTGCCACAATCTAGTTTTATAATATTTTCATCACCTTAAAAGAAACCACATACACATTCGTTTTCACTCTATTCCCCCACTTTCCCAGCCCAAGGCAACCACTAATCAACTTTCTGTCTCTATAGATTTGCCTGTTCTGGACTTTGCATATAAATGGAGTCATGTGTGACCTTTTATGACTGGCTGCTTTCACTTAATATAATATTTTCAAGGTTTACCCATGTTAATAGCATGTAGATACGTTGTTTTATTGCCAAATAATATTCCCATGTTTGGATATACCATGTTTTGATTATCCAATCACAAGTTAAGGCACATAGAATTCTATGTTGAAGATCTCCCAAACTCCCAAAAGCAACTCCATAATTCTATACATTTTCACTAGACGTGTCTGAGGATTCCCATTTCTCTACATCCTCACCAACATTTACGATTGTCTGTCTGTCTGATCATAGCCATCCTAGTGGGTGAGAAGTGGAATCTCACTGAAGTTTGGATTTGCAGTTCCCTAATGGCTAATTATGTTGAGCATTTTTTTCATATACTCATTGGCTATTTATGTATTTTCTTTGGAGAAATGTCCATTTAAATCCTTTGCCTGTTTTTATTTTTTATTTTTTTTAAAATATATTTTATTGATTTTCTACAGAGAGGAAGGGAGAGAGAGATAGAGAGTTAGAAACATCGATGAGAGAGAAACATCGATCAGCTGCCTCCTGCACATCTCCCACTGGGGATGTGCCCGCAACTCAGGTACATGCCCTTGACCGGAATCGAACCTGGGACCCTTCAGTCCGCAGGCCGACGCTCTATCCACTGAGCCAAACCGGTTTTGGCCTTTGCCTGTTTTTAAAATTGGATTATTTATCTTATTTTATGGAGTTCTAAGAATTCTTTAAATGTTCCTTATCAGATATATAATTTGCAAATGTTTTCTCTCATTCTGTGGCTTGTCTTTTCATTTTCTTGATTTGTCATTTCCAACACAGACGTTTTCAGTTTTAATGAA
>NW_005356259.1:8977882-9006915 GCF_000412655.1 Myotis brandtii
GGGCTTTGGTTTTGTATCTAAGGAACCATTGCTAACCCAAGGTCAGGAGGATTGACGCCTAAGGGTTTTATAGTTTTAGCTCTGACATTTAGGTCTGTGATCCATTTGAGTTCATTCAACTGAGTTTTGAACTTGACAAAATGACCTTTTCTGTGGATTGGTTAATTTTGTCCAATTTTTCAGGCAGGATGTGGAGCCAGAATGTAGCTGCTCTAGAGATTGCCCCGCAATGTGCCATCCGAGAAACTATCATAGTGAGCCTCGTCCACCGTGCCTCCAGGCCACATGAAAAGTCCTTGCTGCTTTGTAACCTCTGCTTAGTTTTTATGGCTGTTAAGTGCCCTTTAGGTGGTGCTGTTGCGTTTCTTCTCTTTTCTGTCATTTTGGCTAGGAGAGGATTTATATTCTGCTTTGGTAAGCCACATTAGTTCCCGGAGGGAAAACATTACACCAAAACAGAAAACTCAAATGCTGCATTTAGGTGCCTTTTACCTGATACTCCTCATCTAATTTACATTCTTTAGGATATTACTCATTGAACATACTCTCTCCCACTTGGTTACTTTGAACGTGTGCCTTAACTATCAAGTGAGCACGCCGAGATCTGGGAGCGCAACTGGTTAAGATCTCCATGTGGAATTAATGATGCTTCCCAGCTCTTTCAACTTCCATGTGGCTAATTAAAAAGTAAAACTTTCAAGTGGTTGGCTTCCTAGAGAAATGCATTCTTCATGTTGGCTATTTGCAAAATGCCCCTTCTGTTAAGGAACCTGTGTACAGTTTTTACATCTCATTTCCTGGATTATCTTCCCCATGCCAACTCACAGTATGGGACATTAGGAAACGGCCTGCCTCCTCCCTTTTTTAACCACTTAAAAAATTCCCAGGAAGGTTTTTTTCCACTCCAACTGCCTTCCCATTATGCTCTGCAGTCTGCCAAGCTTGCCAGAACTCAGCAGGTAGCCCACATGGTATGCGTGTCTGTGTGAGAAAGCTCCCCTGATGTGGACAAGATGTTGGTTGTAAAATGAAGTCAACATCTTGTCCACAAGTGTGCAAAAATACAGTATATCCGCAAGCACCACGCCATAAAGAATCTGTAGTTAACTATGGCTCTATTGTCATAAATGTGACTCAGAGATCAAAACTTCTCCATCTTGGGAAGAAAATCTATAGCCAGACTACCTATTTTTCTTTGTACTTTTCCCTAAAATACAACATCATAATATTCATGTGTTATTGTTTTTAGTAAACTGGAGAGTCCCAAAGGAGGGTTGGGGAGAGATTTTACTGTAGATTTTTTTCCAAATTTAGAAGCAGTTCTGGTTTTTTGGAGCTTACATGTCAATCAGTTCTTCTCAGCCCTCAGAGGATCATTTTGGGAAAATATTGTTAGTAGCTATCAGTCAGCTAATGATTATTTCATGTCTTTGACTTCTCTGTCGGAATTCAAAGTTAGGCGGCACTGCATGTCTCTTTAGCCGTGGGTTGGCTGGTATGCACCACTGACTGGAGAGCGTTCTAGCGAGCATTTTCTCTTCTTTGGCCGACTTTGTCAGGAGCATTTGGGGCCACATGTAAAGACAAATCGTAGGAGTGAGGATTTGAAAGAAAAAAGTGAAATTTCAAATTTTGACATGTTTGAAGGGGACATTTAATTGCTTTGCTATATTTACACGTGCCTCAAATTAGATTCAGTTTTGTATGTATTTCTCTCCCCCATTGGACTGTAAACTCCTTGAGGTGAGAAACTCGGGTTTGTTTTAATACCTAACCTGTGATTACCCCAAGTGCCAGCCCAAGTAGGGACTCAGTCGATGTTTGTGGAATCAAATCGAGTTCATAGTTCCTGGAGCAGAAGCTATAGCCAAGGACAAACAGACGAGAAAGGATCGTGATGACTTTTCCTTTAGTATGTTACTGAGGAGCTTTGTGATGAAGTTTTCCATTGTAGTTCTTCCATCGGAGGGTCTTCTTTGGAATTATAGCAGAAACTTTGTAGACAGCTGCCACCACCCAGTCCAAAATAAGGTGTCATGTGAAAGAAAGAAGGTAGAGTTTCAAGGGATGGAAATGGTGTTTTTGGAAAGGTGATTATTTGGTCTCAGTTCTGCTTCTGTGTTCCTGCTTTTTACCAAACAGAAATGGAAGCGTGGACTCCTCTTGGCTCATGCGTGCCTCGGGCTTTTCTGTGCCTGTGAATCCACTTATGGGCCCTGTTACCCGCAGGACTGGGAGGAGCTCTTTGTTAGCACATGGGAGCAATACCAGGACCAGCCCAGTGACTTTCGAGTATGTGAGAAGTCTTTGAATAGCATAGCCACAGAATGCTAAACCAATCAGAAAAGGCAACTTCTACTTCTTGCACTTCCCATTTACAGGCAGCTCCTAACTTACTAATGGGTTGGATTCCAAACGTCCATTTATAAACCAGTTGGTTGGAAAATAGTGCACTTTCCAAAGAAACAGCGTTCTACACAGTAACCAGAGCCCCCGATTAACCCCTAAAGCTCATTTCACTGTCATGTGGCTGGGATCTTGAACATGTGTGATAAACAAATGAAGGGAAAAAATGCCATAGTGATGGGTAACTGGGGACTTGAATTTCAGTAGTTGATTGCTTATGCTGAATTTGATTGATGGTCTAAAAACATGTTAGAGAAGATAGGGAAGTAAATGGAAATGTTTGTGGAGATTTATAATCTAGGAATACTAAGAAAAGGAAAAGGAGAGATTCTGAATAGTCCAATTCGGAAGCAAGAGGAAAGGCATAAAAAAGGATATAAGTCTAATCATTAAAAATAAGACTCTCCCCAGAGAAGTTATCTGAGCTGAGATCAATACGAGACAAAATAGGGAAGTTTTTGAATCATCTCCTGGTGATAAGTGAATACTAGTAAAGGTATTTCTTCCTAAGATTTCAAAGGCCTCCACAGTATTCGTTTATTCAGATCAGAATGGGTGTGGGAGTTTTTGAAGGTTTCTAAGTGTGAAGAGCATAGTATTATGAACTTAGAAAAAATAATTCTACCAAATGATTGGATGTTTACCTCTTTTTTTGATTGATATTCACTTTAGAATTTTTTACATTTGTAGAAGGATGAGTGGCTTAATGGATTTTGGAGTTAGGCCCAGATTTGAATCCCAGATTACTATATAGGACCTAGATCATTGTTGGACGTCTTGACATCTCTAGCCCCCTTTCCCTTATTGGAACATAGAATAATAGCTGCATCACTGGGTTGTTAAGAGTGTCCGTCCTGGTAACATGCCCAGTGAATGAAAGTAATCATTGCCAGCTCTTATAGATCAGATTTCCACATCTCTGACTCAGCATGTTCTTATTTATACAGAATATTAAAAATATCAGCATAACAAAAAGTAAAAAAAAATAATGTAGGTTAGTATGTAAACTTCAAAGCTAGAAGAAAAGAATCATTTTTCTCAGTAGCCTCCCAGATCACCACCCAATGGTGCTATAAGGTTTGCAGGAGAGCGAGGCGGGAATCTTGTTAAATATATCATCCCCAAGTTCATTGTGACATCTTGAAAGACTTGGTTTTTCATCTTTGGTCGTGATTTAGTTCTAGCTATAGTTATTTAAAGAAAAGATGAGTTTGCAGTAAATGGATACACATTAAAATGGTTTGGGACAAACCATGTGTGACTGAAACCTTCACTTTTAGTCTTCTTTTATTAAAAAAAAAGTCTAATTCAAATTGGGAATCTTAAATTTCATTTAGCGTTTCAGGCTGATTTCAGAGATGAGGAAGACCATACCTGTGCCACTTGCCACCTGCATTTATAGAAGATCGTGTCTGATTTTACGTAGCAAGACTTGTCATCAGGTACTGCATTACGATGGCTTATCAAGCACAATATTTTTCTCGGCGCTGTCTCGCCATAGACCTAAGATTATGCTACTTCAAACAGCATTCTAACTATCCGTGCGCTGACGCAACCCACACGTCATTTTATCCGGAGTGGTAGTCACCTAAGGCACTTTCCCCAGCTGTTCTAAAACATCAGAAAAAAACATCATTTCTTTTCTCATGAAGAAAAGTTTGATCTTCCCTTTTTCTTTAAATATATCTCAACCAACAGAATTATCAAAAATGAACATATGTATGTTGTACTGCCATTTTTGTATCACTGCAAATGTGCCCTTTTTAATTAACATCACTGTGGCCACCTGCGACATGTTCCTCTTGGGAGGAAGGGAGGACAGGCAGAGTGTGCCAGAGGCCACCCAGGAGGACACATGTGAGACTCACAGTAACATTTTCTCATCTTGTACTTATTTGTAGCCATTTCTTTATTATTTTCATGTAAGATGCCCTTTAGTATTATAATACCTTTATACTGATCAAAAAGTAATTTGGATGGCCCAGCCATATGAATACTCAGTGATTAAGTGTCAACCTATGAACCAGGAGATTACGGTTCAATTCTGGTCAGGGCACATGCCCAGGTTGTGGGCTCAATGCCCAGTAGAGGGTGTGCAGGAGGCAGCCAGTCAATGATTCTCTCTCCTCATAAATGTTTCTATCTCTCTCCCTCTCCCTTCCTCTCTGAAATCAACAAAAACATTTTTTAAAGTAATAATACTTTCACTATAGAAAATAAAGAAAAAAGCAACTAGAAGGAAAATTGTCTATAACCTCATCGCCCAGAGATTACCACTGTTGGTATTTTGGTGTACATCTTTACAGGCTTTTAAAAAATATACAATATATGATTTTTAAAAAATTTCTATTACACTGTCTCATGAATAATAATAATGCTGCCATTTATTGAATATTGGATTTGATGTACACTTTGCTAACAGCTTTATATGCCTGATCTCATTTAATTCTTAACAGTATCCCTCTGGTGTGTAGGTATCACAAACCTCAAAAACTAATACCCAAGAGGTTAAAATCATTTGCCCAAGATCACACAGCTCGCACCCGAACTCACTCTTAGGCACTGTACTCTCCACCCTGCAAACCTTTGCTTGTAGTCAAGGAGCTGGAGTTTGAGCTAAGGAACTTCCGTGGTTAATATACTGTGTAGTGATCGGCAGCGCACCCTGTAGTGTCTTCATTGAAGTCTGCAGAATCACCCTCCCCTCCTGCTGTCTGCCTCTCCTGCTGTCTGCGGCTGCTGGAGAGGCTCCTGGCTGGCCAGCTGCCACTTCTGCCCCTCCCCCTGCTGGCCAGAGCACACAATATGCTGGGCATCCCACAGGCCACCGGGCAATGCCTGGCTGCCCACTGGAGCCACCTGACCCTAAATCACAGGGCAATATTTTAACCACTAAGTAAATCATAAAGCAGAAGGTAGTGGCTCCTCCAATGGAGTTGGCTCCTAGAAGACTGCTTTATTATAGGTTTTGAAGAAGAGATCGGAGGGAGGCGTTTTAAGAAAACTGAGCTGCCGGTTTAAACCGAATCTTGAGCACCCCACTCCTTGCCCATGCTTAGACTCAGAGCCCCAGGGGCACACTGGCCCTGCCCTGGTGCTGCTGACTGCCATGTGCTCCGTCTGTTCAGAAGCCATGACTCAAGGATGGTTAAGGCAGAGAGTTGCACAGTACGGGGGAGAGGGCTAGCAAAGATCGAAGGAAAGAATTAGTGGACGTCAGAGCATACCAAATTAGACCTTAGCAAAAGCAAGCTTTTAACAATCCTGTTTTCTTCTGTGTTAGAAGGCAAATCTAAAATCAACTGCAACGTTCTTTAGTGATAGTTATAAAAGCCCTTGCCTGCAACTGGCTTTCCACTGGGAAAGCTAATAAAAATTTGTTAATGCATTGTGATTCAACATGACTATGAAAGTTAAGAATAATAAAGCAGAACCTAAATAAAGAGCTCTTAACTGTGTTTATATCTGCATTAGGCTTAAGCAGCCCTGGCAATTACATGTTTTTACTTTTCATTGTTCAACAGTTTCAAATGTACCAGAAAATGCTGGCCAAAGACTTGCCTAACTGAAACCAGATAGGTCCAGACTCCCAAAAGCTATGAGAAGAAAATAAATCCCTCGGTTCAAAATAATCTGAACATTTTAAGTGTAGCAGTTACATACCATCTGACACAGTTTGGTGCAGTTCTGTGTTACTTTTCAATAAATATATGACTAAGTATACACAAGTGAACTGTTCAGATAATACGTAAACATGTTGACATGAAGTTATATGACCTCATGTTGCATGTGGGCCTTGTAGATCCAATTATTATTTCATTTTATCAATAGCATGTAACATGAGAAGTTTTCATTGTAGGGCCCCTGAAAATTGATTCTGGGAAGAAACTCTTACTTCCAGAATTGGTTCTGACGTTCTTATAGAATACTCATTAGCATTAGGAATGATTTAAAAGGTGCTGAGGACCTCTTACTTAAATGGAGTTCCCAAACTCACTCCTGTGAATTGTTTCTTTTTGTAACCTCTCTGTATAGTTCTTTTTTTTTTCTTTTAAATACAGATAGTCTTGCGAGAGTGTTATTCTTACAAGAAATATGGATTGATGACTCTATGTAAGACACCATGGTCCCTACCCCTCAGCAGGCTTATAGTTTAGTTGGGGATTAAGGGGAAAGGGCATTAAAATTTCACTACTTGTAGAAGGCAACATGTGGTACTATGATAATAAAACTACTGTAGTACATTTGTTGAGCACATATTGGTATGTATAGATGTGTGTGTGTGTGTGTGTGCATATGCCAGACACTGTTTCAAGCACTTTATATCATTTATTGCTTACAGCAATCCTATTACTCCCAAGACACTAAGGCACAGAGATGTTGAGAAACTTGCCCATGGTCACACCGGGAGTAGGTCAGGCTGGGATTCGGGACACACAGCATGATTCCGGAGTCCATGCACCATTTACTGTGTCTCTAAAGGACCCTCTTAATAATGGGGGCTTCGTCATTCATTTCCATACTAAAGAGTAGAAATAGAAGCTCCGGGGAGAGCACCAGGGTAGTGACTCCACGAGGAATTCTTGACAGGAGAGGATTGTGGCTGCTGTCTCAGGGAACCTTGGGGAACTTGTGGAGCAACCTCAGCTACTCATCACAGACCCCACACTTGGGAGTAGCATCGGTGTCAGACTCCCTGTTTCTCCCTTCCCCTGCCTCCCTCTACTTCTAGGAGACCCGGGCATTATCTGATTCAGTTCACAGAAAAATCCACCCAAGTCGTTGACCTGGCAACACCATGAAAATGTCAAAGACGACCAAGTGTCTGCTTAGAATAAAGATGATCTGCATCTAGGGGACCTCTGTTGTGTTCACCCAGGCATAGGAGAGGCTACCATGATTTTTTTAAAAAATATATCTTTATTGATTTCAGAGAGGAAAGGAAAGGGATAGAGAGTTAGAAACATCGATGATGAGAGAGAAACATCGATCAGCTGCCTCCTGCACAACCCCTCCTGGGGATGTGCCCACAACCAAGGTACATGCCCTTGACCGGAATCGAACCTGGGACCCTTCAGTCCACAGGCCGACGCTCTATCCACTGAGCTAAACTGGTCAGGGCATGGCTACCATGATTTTTAAGGACTCCTCTGATGGGCATGTTTCTGTTTCTCTCTCTCTCTCTCTCTCTCTCACCCTCACCCCCTCACCAGAGTGTGTACATCCAAATGACTGTTGTCCCCTAAAGTGTCACACTGGGTGATGAGGCTGAATCCTTCGCCTTTTTCTCCAAACGTGATGACAAATGGCCTTTGGCGCCTCTGTGATAGTGAGTTTTTACCCTCAGTGATATCCCCAGTGTTTTCTAAAATTGTTTTCAAGAGGAAGTCTAAAATATTTGAGTAATGAAATGACAGCACCGTGGAGAGGTGCCCGTGGCCCCCTGAGTTGGCAGCGGTGAGGAGGGGAGCCCGCCTGTGGGGAGCCAGCACGGCCATGGCATACTCAGCCCCAAGGCGCCTTATGTGCCGCGCCAGCTCAGCCTGGTTCAGTGACCCTGAGTGGGGGGGGGGGTGAAAGGATTGAGAAAAGACAGACAAGAGAATGGAAGCTGGGTCTCGGTGGGATGCTGCTCCCTGATGAGGAGACAGCGCCAGCGCCCACAAGCCGTGTCTTTATTTTATAGCAGATGCCACGAGGCAAAGTAGGGGCGTGATCAAGTTGTTTACAGCATTCTCGTGAGTTTCAACCCTACTCAACTACATAAACCTGAACTCTAGCACAAGGCACGTGGAGCCACGTGTTCGGACCATAGGTTCAAGCTTACAACCACAGCCGTTGGCTATGATTGTGCTGGGAGGGCCCTGCCCTTCCAGCTGGGACTTGCACGTGGCAATGAGAGGACCCTGTCCTTTCATTAGTGCGAGGCTTGAACCTGGCCAATACACTGTACCCGCGCCCCACACCCGCCTTTTTAGTTGTGTCCTGGCATTTGTCTTAAACGCAGTCTGGTCACTTTCTAGTTAGCCCTGCTGTGTCTGTAAAGCGCTGTGTCCGTGGTGGCTGGTGGTGTTTGTGTCCAGAGCGATTCTGGGATCATGTTTACCTAGAGCTGAGCTTGTCCCTGTCTTAGCAGAAGGCAGGTTACAACTGCAGGTTTGCCCGGAGGGTGCACATGGTACCTTACTGGCTCCATGAAAGTGAGAAGATACTTAAAAAAAATAAAAATTAAAAAAAAAATAAATATATCTTTTTATTTTATTTCAGAGAGGAAGGAAGAGGGGGAGAGAGAGAGAAACGTCAATGATGAGAGGGAATCATTGATCGTCTGCCTCCTGCACGCCCCCTATTGGGGATCAAGCCCACAACCCAGGCATACGCCCTTGACCGGAATTGAACCTGGGACCCTTCAGTCCGCAGGCCGATGCTCTATCCACTGAGCCAGACCAGCTAGGGCGAGAAGACACTTTTAATGGCACCTGTTTTCCTTGGTACTATGACAGCAAATGGAAATAACATTTACCACCTTCTTGCCTCTTTCCATTGTCAGATGACATAGTTGTCTAAATAATCATTGAAAATATGACCTCTCTGGCTTCCCCAAAGGAAAAGCTAATTCATTCTGTTCTCATTCTCTTACCTATTGCGAGAGATTTTTTAAAAATCTTTATGCTTTATAGTGAAAAAGCCATAAAATGTTTCATTTCTGAATACCTAATTGTCAGACCACTTTGACTGCA
This sequence comes from Myotis brandtii, assembly GCF_000412655.1. Taxonomy (NCBI): domain Eukaryota; kingdom Metazoa; phylum Chordata; class Mammalia; order Chiroptera; family Vespertilionidae; genus Myotis; species Myotis brandtii. The sequence continues at coordinate 8,987,029 of NW_005356259.1, forward strand.
AGCAAATGGTGGGCAGTGTGATTTCAGGCCCATGAAGGCTAAGAAACAGCTACCTGGACGGATCGTGGGAGTGACCAGAACAGCCCAGCCCTCCACTCCCATCCCACAAGAATGAGGTGAAGGAGGCACTTCTTGTGCCCAGGAATGACGCCCAGCACAATGTGTGGGTGAATTTTAAGTGGCACTTTGGACCCAAACTATTATTCATTTTATCCTGTTTCTCCCATGAACCCCAGTGAGCCCATCCCGCCCAGATGTGTTGCATTTGCATCTCCTTCCCTCAGTCTCCTGGTGTTCAAAATTCGGTCTAGAGCTTTCTCGGGTTTAGGTTCAGCCACTACATCATGCCAGTGCGGTGTCCATTTCCTTCCCTGTGCTGAGATATGCAGTACCTTCGGCTTAATCCTCATCACCTGTCCCCTCCCGGTGGGCCCAGTCTGCGTGCAGGCCAGGCTTTGGTGGGCCTGGGCATGGGGGCTGCGGGGAGAAGGGGCGCCAGGAATGGCTGTAGATGTTGGCGGCACCAGGCCCACACCTGCTGAGAAGCATGTAGTTCCCAGGGCCACAGCCTCCCCATGGGAGATGAGCCCAGGGAAGGAGGCTGAGGCTGGCAGGCGATGCCAGGCGGGTAGAGTGGTGTCTGACCCTGGGCTCTGTGAGGCTGGGACGGGGTGTGGAAAGCATCCCACAGGCGCCAGCAACTGCTCTAGTCAACAGTTCTTGCTGAGAGCACTTGTTTCTGAACTCTGACAGAGCTGGAGACGCACCGTTTTGATTTGGGGTTTTCGTTTGGAAGGGCTGTTTTACTGGAACCCAAACTTTATTGACATCACGTTACAAACCTGCTGGTTTTGTCTACACCGCTGAGTAGAGGAGATGAGGGAAACCTCCAACACTCAATGCGTGTCCTTGGGAAAAGCAGCCGTTGGCTGTATTAAATGACCGTAGGACATACTACACGGTTGATCAGTCAGACTGTCGCCAGAGTCCCCAGGGAACCCCGGAGAATCCTCTAGAGATTTACAGAAAACGGCAGCCTTGGTCCTTGTCCCAGACCACTGCCTCCCTTAACGCCCTGCAGGTCTTTCGAAAGACCCCGTTAACTGGTTAAAAGTCCTGAGGAAAGAAACTGTATCATATGTAATATCAGCTTCTGTTTCATCAGCATGTCATCGTCCTAGGATTCCGCTTGTCCTGGCTTCCAGGCGGCTGGAGGCCAGGCTGTTTTCCTGTCTGGGAGAGAGCCTTGGAGGTGCAGCCCCGGCCCCTTTGAGTCGTTACAAGCATGTATCTCTGGGTTCTCTTGACACAAATTAAACTCAGTAAAAAGGAAATATTTTGGCCAAATACTTCCTCTTTTAAATTAATACTCCCTTGACTACTATTATGAAAAAATAAAATCGCCCACTATTAAAAGCTGTTAGTACTTTTGCCGACTTGAAAATATGATGAAAAAATTTCCCATTAAAAGTTGTTGGTTATTTTGCTGACTTTAGGAATATTTTATAACCAGCATAAAATGTGGTTTGAGAAATACCGCCTAAATGAAAACAAAATCATGTTTTATTTCGTTCCGTCTTCAGCATGCTTCCTCACCTTTCTTTACATACAGCTTTCTGTCAGTATGATTTCCATTCGCTCCATCCAAAAAAGCTGAAAACACAATATAAAACGCCCTGTGAAAATTCACACTAACATCCCTGAAACACTTGAGAAAGTCACTGAGTTTTGTTAGGCATACACTTCATTCATTAGAATGAAAACTTGGCTGAGAAGTCATGGCGTTTGTCCACAGAGCTCACTTCCAGTTTCTCCTTCCCAGGTTCCTGGCCTCGAAAGCCCACATGTGCAAGGAATCGGAGTTTCTAAGCCAACTATTCCGAGCCCCATGTGCCTCATGGATAATCTTAAGAATCGCTGTGATGACAGTGATTACAATACTGTCCCAGACACTCTGCAGTGTGTTATACGTGCGCTACGTTCCCAGGGGCCTGTAGAAACTTTTCCATCGAGGCAGCGTGCCTTAAATGAGTTGTCAACCGTGTTATGTTTTCAGTGAGTCTTTAGGCAGAATCAGTGTCAGCCTGCCCTTGTGATAAACACCTTTCCCATGAGATGTGATGAGTGCAGTTTGTGACTCCCCCTTTACTGCCACTCCTAGAGGCACTGGGCTGGTAAGCGCCTACAAAACTCCCGGCCTGCAGAGGGCTCCATAAGACCATGTTTTCCTAGAAAAAGCAAGCTGTGCAGGCTGAAGGGGGAAGGGGCAGCCCAGAGGCCTTTCAATGCCGCAGCAGCCCGGCTGCTTGCAGTCTGGTAAACAGAGCAGGAATTGTGGGCCAGGTCCTTTTCCTTGGGTTTTGGACCAAGCCTGAGATCAGATGACTGTCCGGACTCGTTTACTGGCCTACAGCTAGTTCACACCGCGGTGGGAGGCCACCGAAAAGGCATTTCATTATGGAAACCGAAACTGGTACCTTGTGCCTGCTGGTTAGTAGTCGTCCGATTTTTCCCCCCCGTTTCAAGTAATTTATAAAGCGTGTACACACATACATAGAAAGTTTTAAATGCTGATATTCCATAAAAAGAGGAAATAAAATATATTTCTGTGCACGAAGACTTAATTAAGTGGCATGATTTCATGTCACAAATTTAAAACGGGCTGGGGACACTTGCCAACGTTACTGCAGCTGTGTTTGACATTAGGAGATTAATTAAAGCGGTCATTTCTCCTTTTTTTCCACTTACAGGTATTTAGACCACTCTGTATTAAACCATATATTTCCCCTTCCATCATTATACTATGGGAATCTACCTTAGCAGGCTGTATCTTTTTTTGTTATTGGTAGAAGAATTGGGGGCAGGGGGACATTAATGAAAAATGTGTGCTGTGATACTGAGGCACTTCCCGTGGACTGCAAGAGAGCGGGTCCTTCGTGTTTATACATGCGCCCCCTCCCTTTTTCCTATCTTAGCAGAATTTCATTTTAGCTCAGAATAGGTTTGGGGTGTTTGGAGGGGGGGAGAAGCAGAGGAAAGCAGAAAAGTATTTGACATGCCATGTGACACATCATCATTCAGACGTAGCTGTTATGTGAGACGTTCTTTTCGAAACAGACCTGCTTATATATTCAGCTATGGAATGTGCTAACCCTAAAGCAAATTAAAACACACCCAAGTGGGTAGTTGATATGCCGTTTGCCATTCAAATAAATAGTTGCCCCAGTTTTATAGATCAGAGCTAAATCATTACTCCCTCGAGATATCAGGAACAAATCGATCACTCCGCACTTGGTTCCTGCCGTTATTTATGTCAACAACGGTAATAAAATTATTACTTGATGAAGTTTTAATGATGTAAGTGATTTTGCTCCCCACGAGGCATCAGTTGCCAAATGAGGCTGAAGTTTTTTAAACACTAAGGACTCGGTATAAGAAAACATGACCATAATGTCTTCACTCTTGGTTATAATTTACAATCCTGCGGACAAGTCTTAGGTCAGGGCCAGGGGTTTTTGGTGAGGAGGTGCTCACTTCCCCTAAGGCAGCGATTCTCAACCTGTGGGTCGCAACCCCTTTGGCGGTCGAACGACCCTTTCACAGGGGTCGCCTAAGACCATCCTGCATATCAGATATTTACATTACAATTCATAACAGTAGCAACATTACAGTTATGAAGTAGCAACGAAAATAATTTTATGGTTGGTGTCACAACATGAGGAACTGTATTTAAAGGGCCAGAAGATTGAGAACCACTGCCCTAAGGCATTCGCACCTGAGATGCATCCACTTGCTTGGCTTTTTTAGGGCGGCATCAAGGAGGACTGTAAGGGGCAGGCAACTACACAAAGGCACAGAAAGTAAGCTCAACTGCTGGAAACAAGGAGTACATTTTCCTCGACTGGTATATGCAATGCCATTAGTGGTCTTTAGAGTTAGAGCCTGTTTCCAGCATATAGCTCTCCAACTGATGAACTACTTTTAGTTATTTAATAAAAACATGGGTAAGATCAGAGCACTGGCAGCCCTGGCCCTCCTGAGCTCTGTGGAGTCTGAGTCCTCATGAGTGCTCCCGTAGACAGTCAGCATAAAGGTGAGCCCTCTCCTTCCTCGTGTAACCCTAAGTCACCCCTCTTTTCTGAGACTTCACCCAAACCTGTGTGTGCTTTCAGCAAAGTTGGTGTTACTTCAGCTGTTATCATGGGATGTGCCCTCATACTTGCTCTATCTATGTGAGACGTTCTTTTCGAAACAGACCTGCTTATATATTCAACTATTAGAACGTGCTGGTAGTTACGTTTTGGACAACGAAATAGGCAGCCACAGCACTTTAGGGCACTGTTGACATGTTTGCATCTAAGCTCAGGGGTTCTCACACCAACGGCATCTTTATCACCTGGGAACTTAGAAGAAATGCAGATTCTTAGATGAGCCCAACCTACTAAATACATTTACCTTTAAAAAATGAAATGATAGGGTTTTTAAAAAATCTCATCACAGGTGTGAGCATGATTGACTAAAGATCTTTATTTCATATTGGTTTATCCCTGCAAACTTTCCCATTTCAGTTTCTAGTCACAGCTTGAAGCAAGGTCCAAAATATTTCTCTCTCCTGAGAGCGCCAAAGTTGTAATTCTGCAAAGTATAATTGGATAGCCCATCTCATAGGATAGTGCACCCACCCATGTTGAATATTTAAAGTGGCCCATGACCCGGGTCTGTGTGTATTATTATGACCATCTGCTTTTAAGGCCTATGACACTCTGCATGCTTGAAAGCAAGCGTCTAAGGCAGGGGGCAGGGCCAGGCGAGTTCACAAAGTCCCCGATTCCGATTACTGAGATTCATGAAACTCGAAACATGCTTGAGCATTCCTTTTCAACAATTAATGCCATTGCCCGTTTGTAAGCAGAAATTTAATGTGAGCTTAGCACATTTCATTTTAAATCCCACTAGTTTAATTTCTCCCCCTAAATTATCACCACTGTTTTCCACTCCTTAGTCCATTTGGAGAAGATGTCATGAACAGGCCAATATAGAGTCCAGTTGTTCAGAGAAATGGAAATTTCCAGAGGTGCTAAAAACTACAGCAATTAATGAAGCAACCCTGTGGCTGCTTGCAACTCTGCTCTTAAATTTCGAATATAACTCTGTGCAGGCAAAATACACTCCATGACTATAAATAATAAATGGAAAAGTTCAAATACTGTAAAATATTGACTGTGCCCTTCTTCAGCTAGATTCTACCTGTAAGCTGCTGATTTCCTTCCTTTTCACAAGAGGATACAAAAGATGCTGGGACGTGATCTCTGATCTCCAAGACTGTGACCTAATCAGCAAAGTGATATTAATATATACGGCCCATTATAAAATCACCAAGTACTGAGCCTTGTGACTTTCTTATAGTTGGAATTGGCGTCCACACAAGATAAACGTTGGCTGGAGTGATGATGAAAATGTAATAGCCAGGGCTTGAGGATTCTTAGTATTTTTTTTAAAAGGGGGTATATTGCCCAGCCGGCGTGGCTCAATGGTTGAGCATCAACGTATGGGTCAGGAGGTCACAGCTCTATTCCCTGTCAGGGCTCCATCCACAGTGCAGGAGGCAATTGATCAATGATTCTCTCTCATCATTTATATTTCTATCTCTCTCTCCCTCTCCCTTCCTCTCTGAAATCAATAAAAATATATTTTTAAAGGGGGGGTGCGGTATTTGGGCTAAAAGAAAAAAAAGAGTATAAATGTGGTACAAAAATTTTATATATTTCTATTAGGATGAGCTTGATTATACTGCTTTAACAAATAACCTCCAGATCTCGGTGACTTAGCAAAAGCTTGTTTTTTGCTTATTGGGAGTGCTCTGCTCATTTTAGTGACACAGGCACCTAGTCTGAGGAAGGCTTCATCTTGGTTCACATTCTAGAATCACTACAGCAAGACAAAATGTCGCTGTGCATCATTGCCACGCAGATGTCACTGGCCAAACCGAGTCATGTGGCCACGCCCTATTGTGTGACCAGACACTGGAGAGCCAGAGACTCAGGGACAGCATCAGTGACTGACCCAACCTGTAGCAGGAATACACCGCTTGGCGTACTCAGTAAATAAAACTCTCTCTTACACAAGTGGATCATAGCTTAGAAATCTCTAGTTCACCTTCTGGGGATTTTAAGTAATTTGCTTGGTTTCAGCTTCCAGCTAGAAAACTGGGAATACAAATTGCTAGTCTCCTTCAAGCTCTCCACTTGCAAATACCCTAACCAGTGTTTCAACAGACACCATCCGTGCTATAAAGATCTTGCTGGTTACCACCCAAAAGTCTCCCTCCCCTTTTCATTTGCTGGAAGGGCCCTAAGTTTGTTCAGCTCATAAATCTTGAATAGTCCAAGCTCCATGGTTCTCAGACCAACAGCATTAGTAACACCTGAGATCTCGCTAGAAATGCAGATTCTTAGGTTTCACCCCAGACCTGAATCAGCTAAGGGTGGAAATCCATTCTCCTTGCCACTGATTGATGTTAAAGTTAATAATGTGATGCAGGTCTAGCAATAAAGCATGAGGGGAAACATGCTTGTTTGCAGGGGGAAGGAAGGCATTCTGGGAAATGTCCCTTTTTTTTTTTAGCCTGTGGCCCCATGAAAAGCTGTGATAATGGGAGATGCTGCAGCCTTTTTGTAACCAGGAGATGAGCATCCAACATGCAAGGGATGATAGAAGAGAAAGATAGATGGAGTCAAATCCTGGGTGCTATTGAGTTCACTAACCATCCTGAAATTACCTCTACCCAACACTTTCATAGATCACACCTACTGTGTTAATGAGATTACTTGCAGCAAAAAGCATCCAGGCTGTAGGAACATAGTTCCACTCTCTCCTCCAGCAGTGAGTGTTCTCCATGCTTTGCCACAGTTCCCAGGAGGCGGCTTCTTCTTTGGGGATCAGACAGGCCTGAAACACTGCCCCCCGCTAGTTTGTTCTACTCTAAGACCCCTTTGGCTGTGCAGTAGCCCTTTCCACTAGCTCATGGCTTCTCCAGCTCTACACAGCTCACATACCAAAGCTCCACTTTTGCACTCTAGTCAGCTCAGTGTCAGGGACAGCTCCAGAGTCAGGAAAGGATATGAAACAAGCTCAGGTTCATTGTCCGTTCCTGAGCATCGATGGATAGGTCTGTGCTCACACCCCTGCATAGCCAGGCCTTCCTTAGAACAGAACATGTCAACTAAGTCAGTTATGAAACCCAGGAAAATGACACATTGGCTCATAAACTAGCCCCTCTGCAGATGGATCTATACATGTTCCATGGGGCAGATGAGCCTTGAAGGACAACTTAAGGCCATTCAAAAACCATCACAGGATCTTTTTTTTTAATCCTCACATGAGGATATGTGGGTGTGTGTTCTTTAAAATTGATTTTAGAGTGAGGAAGGGAGAGGGAGAGAGGGAGAGGGAGAGAGAGAGAGAGAGAGAGGAAGAGAGAGAAAGAAGGAGGGAAACATCGATAGGTTGCCTCCCATACACACCCCAACGGGGGATCAAACCCACAACCTAGTATGTGGTATGTGCCCTGATTGAACCCACAGCCTTTTGGTGTACAGGATGATGCTTCAACCAAATGAGCCACTCGACCAGGGCATCATGGGATCTTTTAAAAGAAGGCATGTAGCAAAGCAAGAGGCCCTCTATGTCCAACTTAATACAAGAAAAAAACCTTCCCAAAGTGAATCCACTTCTTCCTATCCAAGTAGTTAAAGTGACATTCTCACAGTCAGTACATCCTACAAATGCCGTTTAACATTGTGGCTCTTTACTTTATGTCTGCTCATGCACAGGGGCAACTCCCACATGGAGGAATCCGATTCTTACAATCCCTTGCCAACCAAAATCTTTTCAGTACATTTTTTTAAAATATATTTTTATTGACTTCAGAGAGGAAGGGGAGGGAGAGCAAGATAGAAACATCAATGATGAGAGAGAATCATTGATCCGCTGCCTCTTGCATGCCCCATACTGGGGATCGAGCCCACAACCCAGGCATGTGCCCTGACCGGGGATCGAACCGTGACTTCCTGGTTCACGGGATGCTCAACCACTGAGCCACGCCGGCCCAGCCTTTTAGTTCATTTTAAAGCTTCATCTCTTCCCTTCCCCAGTTGAGAGTCATTGATCTCCTTGTTGCTCCTGTGTTTGTTAAGATATTGAATTTTCTACCTAGTTCAGGTTTTCTAAATTGGGTGGAGGCTTATTTGGCTATTCTCAGAAAGTATGATCATCTGGCACATAGTAGGCATCTAATAAACATTTGCTGAATAAGTGTTGCTGAAGTTTTGTATTTCTAGGCCAAGGAGCAGGAAATTCAAGTGCTTAGGAATGTCAGACAAATGATTTCAGTGAGTGGAGCTGGCAGGGTGCTAGAAATATAGGGAGTGAATTTGAAAGCCCACATGGCTCTTGTGTGGGAATCAGGTTCTCTACTTGCAGCTCATCGTTGCTGTGGAAGAACGTGGGCCCAATGATGCCAGGTTTCCAACGGGACCTGGGAGCCTGGGTTGCCATGGGAAATCTTGTTTTTTAATCTTGGGTCAGCGTTCTTTAAGGCCATCAATTTGTGCTCTTTGGCTCAGATCCCAATGCAACTACTAAAAATTTTTAATTGAATCTTAACTCTCCTAGAGAGAGGTGTTACACATTACCCTATGATTACATTGTGAATATCCTTCCCATGAAGGTAACAGGCAAGAAATCTTTCGTGAAATTGTTTATATCAAAATGTCATTAATGATTTGGAGCTATACAAACCCAGGATGTTCTTAATGTCTCTTAGCATGAAATGAAGCCCTTCTTTGAAATATGTAGATACGTAAGGAAATGTCTGACAAGAACTTGAAATGTCCCCAAAATATATATTACTTGAAGCTCTAATTACTTTCCTAATTCTCCTGAAAGTTAGTAATTCCCAGAAATGGTTCAGGCTTTACTAAATAAAGTATGTATGCGCTGGCCCATGCCATTGCCTGAAGGGCCTGTGAGAGGGCGAGATTGTCTTCTAAGTGAAGAAGAATTATAGTAGATAAGCAAATGGAATACGTGAGTGAATGAGCAGCATAAGCCTATAGTATAAGGTACAGTCACTCCTCATTATTTGTGGACTCAGAATTTGTGAATTCGCCATTTCACTAAATGTCTTTGCAAACCCAGTACTTGCTACCACAGTGGTTCAGTATTCACTGATTCTGTGTTTGCAGCAACTTTATGGAACATAACTACTGTGAATAACTGAAGAATTCAATGCAACCCTACTTATAGGAGGGGGGAAAATTCCATTAGTCTCCTTTACATTTAATGGGTTGAGTGTGGTTTTTTCCCTGAACCATCACTAAATTGTTTTATTTGAGACTTAGGCTACTGACCACCTATTAGGTGTGACTAATGTCCTCATGGTATTTTATTACAAACTTCTTTTAGAAAGAGTCTAAGAATGACCAAATCAATAACAGAGAATTCCAATTCGCCAGCATGCAGAGTGATGTGGGAAGCTCTAGTCAGCCCCCCCCCCCCACTTCCTCACTCAGATGTGTGTGTGTGCACACACACACACGAGACACATATGAACTCTTTTAAGGAACACGTGAGGCACAAATAGTTCTAAAAACGTGAACTGAAATGTCAGTTGAATTCCACATTGTTTTATGATCAGATCTTCTCTTGCAAGAACCCTGGTATTCACTAGATAATATTTCCCTGTTCTCTTGAATAATCCATAAATCAAGTCCATCATGTTTCAAATTTAATAGCTGCCTTATTAACCAAAATTGAGTATTAATAATAAAGTCAACATATTTACGGCCTTTTCAGTGGGGTGATTTTCATTATTCATTACTCAATTACTTTTGCAGCAAAAAGAAATGAGTTATGATTTGTTTAGGGGGAGCATGTTATTAAATTAATGGCTTGTTTCAAATGTTTTTAACCTAAATGTTGTAGTTGAAAAACATTAGTAAGACTTTGCACCTTACCTTACCCAGAATAATGAACCTATTCTAATCAAAACATTTAAACTCCCTCCATTTTTAATGACTCTACAATAATATCGTATTGTTAGATGATACCTAGAATATGAAAATTTTTAAAAGTTGTAGTGATCACATTATGCACCTCAATTAATTAGGCAATAAGCCATGAAAGATCTATTGTTACCAGTGGGTGAAAACTAGCTTGCTATTTAATGACCCAAGCAGAAGCCAGGCTGAGCTAAGCTGAAAGAAGGCACTCGTTAACCACAGGAAGGATGAATTTTGAGAATTATAATTACCATATTAAATGGAATCGGGTGGTTTATTACAGTGCCCTTTTGAAATGTAGCATTATAGAGAGTTTCTGCCCTCAGCAAGGCAGGAAGCTTGGTATCCTCCCCTGTTTATTTTATAATTACTCAATAAAATCCAGACAAAATTAGTTACCAGTAATTAATGACCAGTTTAATAAAAAATAAAAAAAAAGAGGGAGACTAGCAGATGGTAATTATTTTTTTAATAGGGCCTGCTCAGAGGGATCATCTTGAGAGTAAACTCTCACCAGGAATGTGTAGCTGAAATGGCTGGCTGTTGCCATCTTACTGGTGACTGGCGCTGCATCTAATCCTTGCTTTAGAACTAGGGCTCATGTCTTCCCCTGGCTCTTGGGTCTCCAGGGAGGTGCAAAGTCAGCCACTGCCTGGGGCCACCCAGCAGGAGCTACTGAGGGATCTGCACATTCCTCCTCTGTGTATCAGGTTTGGAAGTGCCCAGACAAGGCCCAGGTATGAAGCAAGACAGGCTGGTGCTGGTGCTGGGTCTTGGGCCTTTTGTTGATAGGTTTGGGCTCCCTGACCCAGCTGCAGCCTGTTGGAGAGACTTTACCCTGAGCAAGGACAGGCCATTTATGTGCAACAGCTGCTATACAAAGCTTGGGTGGGGTTGTAAATTGGATGAGGCGGGGTCTTAGAGAAGCAAACAGAAATGGCTGCCAGTCAGTCCTGCGACTGTGGAGGTCCCAGCACAGGAACAATGATCCCTAGGAGCACCTCCACCTGGGAAAAAGCTGCCCCCGAGTTCCTGCCCTGCTGCCAGACAATCCAGTTCCTCCTCGCATGTGTCTGTGTCCCCCAGAGCCTCGCCCTGGTGCTGGAGCTCAGAGGAAGCAGTACCTTGTAAGTTCAATTCGGGTTGCCGGCCTTTTAAGAGGAATAGTGGGATCTCCAGCAGCCTCTGTGTCACTGAGCCCCAATCCCCGCTGGTTTTTACAGCCTGAGACTAGTTCCAGGAACTTCTTTTCCCAGCTCTGGGAGTCTGGGATGGGGGTTGGTTTGGGTCTGGGACCCCTTGCTCCTCCGGGTGGCCTTTGCAGAGAGGATCTCCCTCCCAATTAAAAAAGCGGCCCATGTGGGTGCGGACCAGCCCGTTCCGTGCCTCCGCACCTCCTACCAGTCTCAGTGTGCTTTCTCCCTTACCCCTCTGGTTGTAGGCCTTCCATTCAGCCAGCTTTCCAGTGGCTGTGGATGAGGGTTGTTCTGTATTTTAGTTGTAATTTTGATGTGGTTGTGGGAGGCGGCGAGTACAGGCGTTTACCTACGCCACCATCTTGGTTCCTCTCTCCTGGCTGAAATCCTTGAAGTAAATGGCGCTCTGATTGCTACCACAGGTAGAGAGTTGCATGGCATCCAGAGGGAGATTCTGAATGACAGAGAAGCCCTGTGCTTGTTGTGGGAAATTCAGAGGCCCCTTTTCTGTGGGACTGTTTTGCATGAGATGGAGTCAAGGTTGAACAGACAGCTAAGATTCTACAAGAACCCCATGTGAAAGTGAAAGTTACTATCATGCAGTCCTTTTTAAGAAGTAGTACATCTCTATGGGCGAATGGCGAGGTCAGTGTTGGCCACATGCCCCTCAGGTCCTTGGCTGGTGAGCAGGATTTTCCATTTTTAGTAAGAGGCATGAGGCTCTTTTCCTGGCCATCATTCTTAACACACGAGGGAGTCAGAGACATGGGCTGGAAGCAGGGGCACGCAGAATTCCTGTAGACGTAAACTACGGAGGTGAGGTTCTTAGTATCCAAGCCCCTGGCTCAACCATACCCGGCCGCCTCCTGCTCCCCTCACACTCCCCATCTTTCACTTTAGGATCACCTGTGCCTCCCTGGACCTGCTGCGGACAGGACGCAGAGGGGAGGGATCCTGTCTGTGTCTCCCTCAGCCCCACACCCCCATGAAGGTGTGTTGAGTGGAATCATAGCACACAGTCCTTCCCTCCATAGCCACTCCAATTCCTCACATTCGTTCAGAACTCTCCAGTGTTCAAGGATTGTCAGGAACATTCGACCCACACAGCAACGATGTCATGGGGTGTTCTCACTCCAGCTTGTCCCAGCCCGTTTCTGCCTCCATGCTCTGCCCCCAGCCTTGGTTTTGCCTTACTTCTCCTGCCCTTTCTATTATTCATTCTGGTTTATCTCACTTTGCATATCCTGGAAAGCCACTATTCATTCTTCTAGAACCAATGGAAATAACTGAGTAAATAAAATGCCCATTTTACAGACAAGAAAACTGAAGGCCAGAGAAATGGGAAATGGGATCGCAGGCATATAATTAGCACGTGTTAGAGCCGGACCCCCATCATCCTCACTGCCCGGCCCTCCCAGCTCTGTCCATGAGAGTGAGATAAGTCAGGCCTTAGAAAACACAACTTTCTCCTCACCTGTCCTACTGGTCCAAAAGCTATGGCCACCTTCTGTTTTTCTTTCCTGTTTTGTTTTGTTAGCAACGTATTCCATTGTGGTGGTAGAAATTTTAAAGGGAAAAGATCAGAAAAAGTCAATTTGCTTACTAAAAAAAAAAAAGAAAGAAAGAAAATCATATAAGTTATTGGGTAATGACCTCCCTTTGGTCCCATTAGGCCTGATGAGTCATGTTCTCGGTCACCCTCAGGAGGTGAATTAACTCTTTCAAAAGCACTGGGGTTCCATTCGGTGAATCGTCTGCTAAATGGCTCCCCGGTATCCTGAAAGATATAATGTGTTCTCACAAATTCCTCATGTTCTCCCAGGGAATGAGGCAGACGCAGGGAAAAGTGTGGTTAATTTCGTAACCGAGGCAGACGCTGGCTGTATGTCATTTAAGGGCCGATTGCAAACACTTCCTGCATCTATCAGGAGAGAGGACGGGGAGACTGGGCGTTTCACATCGGCATCCTCCATCTTTCCCCGTTTTAATAGGCAGCGCTGGCACTGTTTGCACGCTTCATGCATTTTAATTCCAAGAATTCCTCTCTCAAATTCTGCTTTGTGCATTTCGTGCTATTTGCACTGTGAGTAGTTACCAAAGCCCCGTGTAAAAAAAAAAAAGGAAATGTTTTAGTAGCTTTTCAGAACACTAACTTTCAAGGTTTTTGTTTTAACTGGATTTATCGCCTTGCTGGTATCTTTCTCACTACCCCTCCTCCAGCCTCCCTCTCTGCCTCGCCCATCTCCATCTATGGGGTGGGGGAGATTTGTCCTTTTGAAGTCAGTAGGAGTTCCACACCCTATCAATTCAAAGATAAAGAATATGGGAGTAAACTGGACCTAGGTTTTTCTCACCCTCTCCAAGGGAAAACATTCCGGTCTGAGTTCTTACTAAAGTGAAATTCCTCACGGCAAAGGCATGGTGAGCAGACTTTTCACTCCCAATAAGGAAAAGGATTAGACTTTTCCTCTGGGTGACTTTGGTTACGGTAAGAAATACAGAATCAGATAACTTCAGGAAGACATTTTTTACCCAGGGCAAAACCCCCCCATTACACCCACAGGCAACTGCTGGGGACATTGGAGTGAAAATCATTGTCAGGTGCCCCTCACCGCAGGGAACTGCATCCGAGCTTTTATTTCAGCAATTCTTGGGATCTCATTATTAAGGGGGTTTGCGGACAATTTGAAATTGCATTTGAACCACTTCCTGCACATTGCATCAAAGCCACGTGATGCTGTGTCCCCTGTGAACCTTTTTCTGTACACAGTGTGCCCGGGGCTGGAGGACGTAAACACTGCGCCTTTCACAAAGGGAGGATGTCTTTGCACCAAACAGTCCAATGAATAAATCAGTGTACTTTTTCATTACGAAAGAAAGATGTTCCGTCTCAAGCAATATATTTGTTCCCCAAATGCTCACCTAAAAATATAAGAGAAATAAATTAGTAAGCCTGAAAAAAAAAAAAAAGAACTACAAACCAGGAAACTGTAGAAAAGAACTAGAACTCTGTTTCTCAGTAACTTTGGAGGCTCCTCTTCCTCCAAAGTTACTGTCTACAACAGGGGTCCTCAAACTTTTTAAACAGGGGGCCAGTTCACTGTCCCTCAGACCGTTGGAGGGCCGGACTATAGTTTAAAAAAAAACTATGAACAAATTCCTATGCACACTGCACATATCTTATTTTGAAGTAAAAAAACAAAACGGGAACAAATACAATATTTGTATTTGCATGTGGATCGCGGGCCGTAGTTTGAGGACCCCTGAGCCAGGGGATGGCCCAGAATCACAGCAAAGAGAAAGAACCTTGGGGGCCACCGGGCCCATCCCCTGCCTTTAATCAGATAAGATGCTCTTACTCATTAGAGGAGGAAGCAGGGCCCCGGGGGTGTTACATTTCTTGACAAAGTGACCCACGGCCAAGTGGCAGGGGAAAGTCTGGCCGCTGGCGTGGCGACCCCCCTTGAGGATGTACCTTTCACCTGCACTGTATCCTCATAGTTGCCCTGGACGGTGGCGTCCGTGCTGGGGGTGGAACACTTGTAGTGGCCTTGGTCGGAGGGCTGGACGTCCTTGATGTGGAGCTCCACGGCGTCATTGGCGGTGCGCCTCAGAAGGATCTCGCCCCTCTGCAGGCGCTCCCGGTACAGCTGGGCCCCGAAGCCCACCTCCCAGGTGCTGGCGAGCTCCACGAAGCTGCCCCCCGAAGACGAGAAGCTCCAGTCGAAGTTCTGCTCGCTGGGGCCGTCGTAATCGCTGACATTGCAGGGGATGACCAGCTCGGTGCCCACCACCCGCACCAGGCTCCCGGCGGGGACTCTCACCACGCGCCCTCGACAAAGAGCTGCAAGGACAAGAGGAGAAAGGCGGGTCTTGAATCCGGCCAGGCCTCCCTGGTATACATGTAGCACACCTGTGGGCCCTCCTGTTTGCAGGCACATGGCAGAGCTGTGACACCTGGACAGCTGGGGGACATGGGGTCCTGTGTGTGTCTGTACAGAAGGAGCCAGGAGCCAGGAGTGCACCCGAAATGAGTGCCTCTCACCCAAGTTTCCTAGGGATTGCCAGGGAGGAAGACAAGTATTTAAAGTAGGCTAGCCACAGATCTGAATAGCAGTTCTTCCCTCCCGTTACTATGTAACATACCATCATTACCGCTCACTGGGATGGAGAAATGGCTTAGGTTTTGTGGGAAAGAAAAGAACACAGCTAATCAAGTATTTACACTTGTGCCCACCCCTGTATCAGCCCTCGTCCCCGGAGACCATTCCCTGGGGCTCCTGGGACTGATTTACACTGATGGATGTCAATTTTTAAATCCTACACCAGCCTGCTGATAAAATGATTTAACTCTGATTATCTGACATTGCCTATAAATTAATTTTAAAATATGACGACTCTACCAAGTATTAATTTTCTATTTTCTGGCTCATTTCCTTCTCCCTACTCTTCACTAAATGCAGAATGAGGCAATATATTTTCCCCAAATGCTCACCTAAAAATATAAGAGAAATAAATTAGTAAGCCTGAAAAAAAAAAAAAAGAACTACAAACCAGGAAACTGTAGAAAAGAACTAGAACTCTGTTTCTCAGTAACTTTGGAGGCTCCTCTTCCTCCAAAGTTACTGTCTACAACAGGGGTCCTCAAACTTTTTAAACAGGGGGCCAGTTCACTGTCCCTCAGACCGTTGGAGGGCCGGACTATAGTTTAAAAAAAAACTATGAACAAATTCCTATGCACACTGCACATATCTTATTTTGAAGTAAAAAAACAAAACGGGAACAAATACAATATTTGTATTTGCATGTGGCCTTCGGGCCGTAGTTTGAGGACCCCTGGTCTACAATGTAGGCATTTCCCCCACGCCTCTCTTCTCAGCCCTCGTCCCCCTGGCTCTTCCTGTCCTCTCTCCTATTTTCCCCTTGGGTGACTCCTGGGACAGCTCCTAAATCTAGATCACTGACCTGTCTGTTCACACCCCTTGAACCACCACAGCTTCAAGCCCAGTGTACCGAGTGTAACTGAGTGTTTCTCAGCTGTCACAGCACTGGCCAATGGCACTTTCTGTGAAGATGCGCTCTTGTTTCTGCACTGCCCAATATGATAGCTCTTTACATTTAAATTAATCAAAATGAAGTAACATTAGAAATTCAGTCCCTCGATCCCATTAGCCACAATTCAGGTGCTCCGTAGCCTCACAGGGCTAGTGGCTATTGGATTGGACATCACAGAGCTTTAGCATTTTTGCTTGTTATCTTTCCAATGGCATTTTATTAGCTGCGGGTCCCTGGGCAAACTACCCAATGTCTCTGAGGCTCAATTTTGTCATCTGTAAAATGGGACTGATAATAACTCCTGACAATTCGGTAAGTAGTAGTTGCAAGACAGTTTGCATAGTACATACTGAACAGGCTTTTAAAAAAAAATTATTGGCCCTGGCAGTGTGGCTCAGTGGTTAAGAGCATCATCCCATGCACTGAAGGGATTTCCAGTCAGGGCACATGCCCAGGTTGTGGGTTCCATCCCTGGTCAGACCCATATGGGAAGTAATTGATTGATGTTCCTCTCTCTCCCTTCCCCTCTCTCTCTGTAGAAGCAATAAAAGCTTCATATCCTTGGGTGAGGATTAAAAAAAAAAAAAAAAAAAAGGATACTTTTCCCTTATCTCTTCTCTAATATAACTTCTAGATATTTGACTGAAGCTTAGGTCATGTGACCCATTAAGGAATGGGTCAGTTGCCACTTTTTAGGGACACCTAAGAATACTGGGATCTAAGCTATAGACCAGTGGGGTTTGGTTATTGGAAAAGTACTGAGCACTCCCCTCTCAGAAGGGTTCATACACGAGAGCTCTGCGAGATCTAACAAGGTTCTCCCAGGTTGCTTGGAATTGTTTTAATTAGGGCGTCAGCCTTGTTCCTTCCCAGGACGTAATGAGGGGGGGAGAATCTAGCGAGGCTACCATCCATAGGAGCACGGAGAGGTGTCGTGTCTGCTTCTGCTTCTCTGTAGATACTGGGGGGCGGCTTGGTTTGCATGCATGTACCTGATGAGGCTTCGTGGGCGTTAGAAATGGCCTGGCTTTGGGGTGCAGAGGTGTCTAGGGCTTTCAGTCCATCAACAGGAAGCCCTCTGGCGTGGACCAGTCCTGAACACTCATCAAGCACCGAGTTTAAAGGGGCTTTGCATGGTTTATATCCTGGCTGCAATCCATTAAAGCTTTAATTACACTAATTAGGGATTTGGGATAATCAGGTTGGCCAGACTGGAACGGGGGCCTGCACTCTCTGTGAAAAAAGGTCTGCTAAATAAACCAGCAGGATAAACAGAATTGAGGGGCACATGCATTTCTGGGAAGCAGCTGATGCTCAGAATTAGTGCATGCTTTTGGCATACAAATGAAGGCTGCTCGTTGTAAATCAACAGAAGGCCTGGAAGCCCCTCCAAGAAACACTTCATTAGCAGTTAAGTACAGTGACATTCTTCAGAATTTTAAACACACATACATGCACACACCCTGAGTGTGTGTGTGTGTGTGTGTGTGTGTGTGTGTGTGTTTTCAAATAACCTGTAAATTTCCAGTTTGCGGTGGAACTTGTGGGGGAAGGGTACATAGGGGACCTTGTAAAATACAAATTCATTTCAAAGCCATATTGAACAGTAGTTTTGTGTTATTCCTTTTTCTCCCCTAATTTTAAGGACACCAGAGATACCATAATAACATACAAAGCAGTACACCCTTCGACATTACAACAGTCCCCGTAGCTGAAAGAGTTGGGACGTATCGGCTCAGACCTTCCAAATTAATAAACCTTTACTGTGTCATTCAATAATATACACTCTGATAGCACTCACATATTTCAAACATTGTAGTTTAGCTCTGTGTGTGTGCGAGTTTGTGTGTGTCAGAGAGAGAAAGAGACCCTACAGTTATGTTAATAACCAAATTAGTCAATTTTGACTCTATTAGGCATTTCCCAAGATTTATGATGAAAATTTTCCCCCTTACTCTTCTTCCATTTTTTATGCCTGTGTATTTTTCAAGTGATTGTGGGAACACAGGATGAGAAATACCTGAACAACCATGGCCTAAAGAGGGAGGAGGTGGGGAGAAAGTTTAAACAAATGGCAAAAGGTTGATAACATGGCAATTCAACATACTAATCTCTCTAGCTTTGTGTGCTTTGGAAATTGTCTCTAATACAAAATTTAAATTATTGCCTCCTCAGTGCCCTCATCTCTCACCCCAATATATTTTTAATTTTTTTATTTTAATACATTTTATTGATTTTAACAGAGAGGAAGGGAGAGGGATAGAGAGTTAGAAACATGGGTGAGAGAGAAACATCCATCAGCTGCCTTCTGCATGCCCCCTACTGGGGATCAAGCCCGCAACCAAGGCACATGCCCTTGGCCGGAATCGAACCTAGGACCCTTCAGTCCACAGGCCGACGCTCTATCCACTGAGCCAAACCAGTGAGGGATCACCCCAACATTTACACCCGTTTACAGTTTTCCAGATATCTTTAGAATCCACAAACTCATGGGGTTAACTCAGAAAGAAGTTCAGATCCCTTTGATTTAAAAAAAAAAGTGATTATTCAGCCCTCAGATGTGTGTGCCAAATACCCGAACACATTTACCAGGTGACAGCCTCCTGGGAAACAGGGAACACCAAACCCTTTAGTCCAGAAGCAGCTTAATTGAATTCCTGTTGAGGGAAAATCACTTTGAATAAAATCAGTTTCCAAGGCCCATGAAACCTGAAGACTATAAGCTTGTGACATATATTTTGTGAAGAGACAGCCCATGTATAGATTGACTTTGCCCCCAAAGGAGTTTCACTGCCTAAGTGGATGAATCATTGAAGGGAGAACGCTGTTGGCTCCATTCAGTTCCTAAACAGTGCTAATCTACTGGTTGCCACTCTGTGTATAAGTGAGTCACATATACACCAAAATAAATGTGAATGAGCAGGTGGCCTTGTATTTATGAATACATGTAGCTGTCGGAATATGTTTAGTGGGGACAGCCCTTGCCTTGGATGTAGCTTTCTCTCTGGTACCATGTTTATTTTCCGCCATCTTTGCTCCCTAATTCTCTGAAAATGGACAAAGTATGTACCAGTTGAGTTAGGAAATGCCTACACTGGGATATTTGTAGAGATATCAGTGGATTGGTGGGGAGTAGGTGTGAGGGGGTGGGAGTAGTGGTAGTGGTGCATATATAAGTCAGGGATGACAACTTTCAGCTGTGTATCACCTTAGTCAGTGGGTAGTGGCATTGTAGGGTGTGGTGATGAGGGTTCTAAGGCTGAATCCATAAGCACCACAGGTGAGAGTGCCGTGACTGATTTGGGATGGCTGTCTCGAGCAGAGTGGATCATAAGTGGCTCTAGAGCAGTGGTTCTCAACCTTGGCTGCACATTAGAATCACCTGGGAATCTTTTTAAAATCCTGATTTCTGGGCCTCATCCTCCGGGAATTCTGTTTCTTTGTTACTAATGTTGTGGCCTGTTCCCATAACAAAGAAACAGAATTTCCGGAGGATGAGGCCCAGAAATCAGGATTTTAAAAAGACTCCCAGGTGATTCTAATGTGCAGCCAAGGTTGAGAACCACTGACTTAGA
>NW_005356259.1:9007151-9038921 GCF_000412655.1 Myotis brandtii
CTAGATCAGTGGTTCTCAACCTTGGCTGCACATTTGAATCACCTGGGAATCTTTTTAAAATCCTGATTTCTGGGCCTCATCCTCCGGAAATTCAGGATGGACCGGCTCCCGGCAGTGGCCCCACCTCATAACAAAGAAACAGAATTTCCGGAGGATGAGGCCCAGAAATCAGGATTTTAAAAAGATTCCCAGGTGATTCTAATGTGCAGCCAAGGTTGAGAACCACTGCTCTAGAGGCACTGTGCATGCCATCCATGGCATAAACAAACCCCACCTGTTTGAGATCTCCTCTGACATTGAGTCCTCTAACATTAACCAGAGCCCTCCAGTGTGCCCCATACCCAGTGCTAGATTCACTTGGAGTCACTTGTCCTTCCTAAACGTTGACCACCACCCAGCCTACCTGGTCAGAAGAGCTCACTTCAGTAGACTGTCGTGGCAGCATCCGAGAAGTACTTTTGTCTGGGAACAGAGGCTTTGATCCCAGGCGTAGATATCTGTCTAAGTCAGTGGTTCCCAATGTGGGGCACACGCCCCACAGGGGGGCAATTTGATTTTTAAGGGGGGCAATTAGAGAATGAGTTATTAACAGTGAATTTTTCGCATTTTTTATGGTCCTAGGGCCTCATATACAGTATATAAATATATATTGCGACATATTTATGCATTTCAGTTCTCTATTATATGTTTTGAAACTTTATTTGCTGTTTTCTCATATCACTTCATGTTATTATTTTTTAAACAATTTCTTAGTGATTTCTTTCTCAGTACTTCAATTGTCCTTTCATTCTTTTATTTTTCTCTTTCATGGGTGCCATGTTTTTGGGAAGCTTGTTTAGACCAAGTTAATGGCCTTTTAGGCTTCCTCCACATGAATAGGAGTTTACTTTTTGAATAATAAGAATTATATGTCACGGGGGAGGGGGAGTGGCAATCAGGATTTTAGAGATACTTAGGTGGGACATGGCCAAAAAAAGGTTGGGAACCATTGATCTAAGTCCATCTGTGGACCGCATAGGTTTCACCCACAAATAACATCTTATGTGGGAATTACCAGTCAGATGGCTGTTGCATTTTTAACCTAGGTGGGAGTCAGGAGCATAAAGCCAACACAAGTGGAAATAACAAGACTGAGTGGCCTCCTGACATATGTGGGAATATTGCTGAGCCAAGTGCTTTTCATGTGTTTATCTAATAAAATCTTGACAAATCCCCATGGAAGTAGGTGTTAGGGTTACCTCTGTTTTGTAAATGAGAATCCCAAGACTAGAGAGGGTAAGCAATTTGTTCAAGCTCTAATACCTCGTAAGTCAGATGAGGAGTTTGTCTCTAGAACCTAGACTTTTAACTGCCAGACTGTGTTCAGAGCCGTTAATGATACTGGCACAAGAACTCCAGAGACTCTCAGTCTAATTTTTTTCTTGCGTTTTTAAACTTCTCCCAGCTTATGGGGAGAGTTAAGCATCATCTCATTAGCAGTTTACATGGAAACCTCAAATAACTCATTTAATTTACTTCCAGAGGAGGCAAAACAAGAAAAACTCAAAAGCTATTTGTAGGCTATACCACAAAACCTCATAAAATGCAACTTCTTTGTTTTGTTCATTGGTTTTTACACGGATGTCAAATTAACAATGAAAACCATGTGTAAGAAATGGCCAACATTATTCCTAATTAGATGAAAGCAGAAAGGGAATGGAAAGGATGATAGAGAGTTGCCAAAAAAGGGGTATTCCAGTTGGCCTCCAAACCAAAGATTTGTGGGTATAGTTTTCAGAAGTGGTTTTTCTTCTTGGCATTGACCATGAAAAAAAGACCCTGGTTTACTCTAGCTAGGCTAAAGTAAATCAAAATTAATTGCCTCACTGATAATTTATGCTGACCTGCGGCTTAAAATAGTGGTTGCTGGCATCTGAACCAGAGCTTTCATTAAGGTAGATTAACTATATCATTCCTTAGCTGTGAGCAAATGCCCGGTATTTATTGGGAATACACAAAGTCATGATATTCGGGAATGGGATTTTGTTCATTATTGCAGTTATTCCACTCCATGCACGAATTTCATATGAATGCTAAAATTCTGGAAAAGAGATTATTGGGTTAAAAAAAAAAAGTGATTCCAAAGTACTATTCACAGAATAGCTGCTAGTCTTTGAATGGTGCTGTTCATGAATGTGTTTCTGTTGGTCTGCAGTCCCCAAGTGGCCTGGTGGGGGGGTGGGGCCAGGGAACAGGAAGCACCCAGCATCTGCCCCTCTGTGTGCGCTTCCCTCAGGAGGACCCTGGCTACTCTCACCTCCCCCAGCTCTTGGAAAGCAGCAGCTACTGGATGTGGGTGCTTTTGTATTTGTCGTCTTTCAGTCAGCCCAGAACATTGCAAATGATTCCTCCTAAACATAATCGTTCCATTTTGGTCAACGTTCTTAAAACTCAATTTTTAGCTGCAGCAATGATAGAAAATGAAGTTGGATATTTTTAATAACTTGTATCTGGAGAATAATTATAAACAGTATATCATTATAAATATTTTACAATGTACAGAGGTGATTACAAAATAATGATAAAATTCTATATTGTAGTTTCTCTGCATCTCAAAGCTAATTTAAGTAAAATGCTTCCTGTCTTGTGCTATCTATATATATAAAAGCCTAAGCAACCGTTTCAACCAGACAACCGGCTGGTAGCTATGATGTGCACTGATCACCAGTGGGCAGACACTCAATGCAGGAGCTTCCCCCTGGTGGTCAGTGTGTTCCCACAGCCAATCTCCCACGGCCAGCCAACCTCCCACAGTCCCTTCCCCTGGCCAATTGGCCCCAATCACTGGCCAGGCTGAGGGACCCCACCCGTGCATGAATTCATGCACCGGGCCTCTAGTTATTATCATAATCTCAGAATGAAGAAGTCTTTCTCAAGAAAGGATTATTTTACTCCAAGATTATGTCTATCCTATATGTTTTAATCTTAATTGTTGAAAGTATTACATATGTCCCCGTCTTTCCCCCATTGAGCTTTTCTAGCCCAACCCCACCCCCGGCCAAATGATTTTCTTTTTAGTGAGAGACTAGTAATGGAAGATAGTGAGTAACCCAAAATTAATACTGTGTTCCTGGAGGAATTGATGAGCTTTGCTCCACCATCAAAGACATGAAAGGTGTAGGAACAGTGATTCCTATCACATCTTCATTCAGTTTGTCTCTTTGGACTGTGCAGATGACAGGTGGGGCTTGGAGAATGACAGAGGATTATCATAAAGGTAGTTAGGTGGTGGAAGACTCCATTTGTAGCCTGTTCCAGATGTGGTTCCTTCACTGGATCTAAAAAACACATCCCCTAGAATAGTATGTAGCTAGTAACCTGGGTAAATGTCTTCATACCTGTCAGTAAAGACCACCAGAGGTTCGATAAGGTGCACCACAGGCAATAAAAATTGGCAATCCAATGTTAGTTATTATCAGGCATTTTTAAGAGTTTTAGAATATCCAAGCTATAGTATACAGACAGTCCTCGGGTTACGTCAGACTTGACATACGTCATTTTGTGGTTACGTCGCCATCTCCCATTTATTTATAAAAAAAAGAAAGTTCCGTCATTTTGACATATGTACCTATGTGCTTTATGTTTTTTATTATTTATTTACCACAAGTAAAGGTCAGGAATTATCTTTCTTTTAAATTTTTTTTACTGTTTCACTTCATTACTGCTGTGTATGTGCGCCATGTGAGTGACGTAGGTGCTTATGTAGGTGGGTTCCAACTATGGCGAAAATCACGTTACGTTGTGCCGTAGGAACGGATCCCCGACGTAACCCGAGGACCTACTGTACTATAAAGAATCTAAATTAACTGTGGCTCCCCTTAAAAAAAGAAAAATAAAATATGATTGTCAAGAGAATAGATAAGACAAAGATCACCTCTTGTCTTTTTTTCTTACCCTCTTTTTTCTCGTCTCCCTGTCCCCAAAATAAAGTGAACATTTACAAGCAACCTTAGCTACAACATTTGATGTGAAATTGGCTTTCCCTCATGTTAGTTTATTCTATGCAAATTAGACCAGAACTATATCCTTTGGGGGTGGGGGGTGTCAGATATAAACTTAGTAAGGAAAGGATAAAAGAAAAAAAAATAATGCCTCAACACAAGAAATCTGTCAGTTTTGGTTTGGTACCCAAGCACAGCATTCGATTCATTGGCTGGGTACTTCACAAATTATGCCCACAACCCACGTGAATATCATGAAACTCACACAACATAAAAACCCTTCCAAGCTAAGTGTCAAGCTGATCTGATCAGACGCTGTGGGTTTTTCCTGGTGCTGCTTTTGGTTTTATTATTTAGCATTAAAATTTTAACAGCAACATGTTGAAAGAGGCTCAGCATTTCAGTGACACTGCAGAGATTTTATGGAGCTTCCAAACCCACCCCACAGGCCTCAGATCGTGAAGTCAAAAATAGCTGTTCCGGACAAGAAGTGAAACAGGATTGTTTGAAACATTACTAGAAACCTTCTGGAATCAGTGTTAACTTTTCTTCCGTCTCCTGAAAAGAAGAGCACTTATGAAGTTCCCACATCACCAGACAAAACCCCCGATGTCAACAACGGGGCGCAGACACGGGTTCCTCCCCTGGCCCTCTCGGGTCACGTTTCCCTGGCGAGCTGTTTTCACCAGATACCCGCTCAGCTCCGCTGTGGCTCTAAGTTGCTGCTAAAACAAGAAGACCCACCCCGTGAATTTATTAGCAGGTGTGCGTTCTGAAAGCCACCATTACGTTGAGACTTAGAGCAGCCAGACCCTCTGACATGTGGGCCACACATGAGCGCACACTGAAGTGGACCCATGGTTCCCACGGCCGTTCCCACAGCCTCTGTTCCAATGCCCTGTGGGTTGTTTTGCTTCCTCGCTGGCTTTCTGTCCATCCTCGCCCTGGGTTGCACGTAGTAGTAGTCGGAGGAGCCGAGAGCGATCCATCACGCACAGGTTGGACTCTACCGGGAAGATGGATTGTGTTCTGGAGCGAGGCGTTACCAGGTCTGGGAGTGCCCAGGATCTCACGGTCTACCAGCCAGCTCCCGGCAGCTTCCTTCAAAGGCTGTGTGGGTTGCACAAACTTGTTTTCACTGAAAAATGGCAATGCCCAAAGGGCCACTGAAAAAGCAGAGCCAAGCTTTTGAACTTGAGATGAAGCCGTAGGATGTGAAGCTTTGTGCAGAGGTCTGGCTGTGGACCACGGGGGAACCTGAGCAGCCTATGGGTCTCTCTGGTCGGGGCCAGGCCTGAACTGCACAGAGAAAACGCTTTCTGTCAGCTCGCTGCATGGACCGTCGCCTGTGGCCAGCCCTGCCCTAAAAGCCTTCTACAGTTTGGTTCTTCTTCTAAAAGTCAAGGCAAAGAAGTAAAGAAGAGGAGGTGTGTGGGTTTATAGATGGCCCCCAGCATGCTGTCCCCAAGGAGAGAACCTTCTGTCTGTATTCTAGCTGCTACAGCTGCCTTCCTGGGTTTCCTGTGCTTACAATGGTAGTTAATAAATGCATACAGAAGCAGGAAAGGTGGCTCTTTGCTTTCAGAACAGCCAAACTCATGAGGGCAGTATTTATCCTGCTACCCAGTGATTAAGCTCCGAAGAAACCAAATGGGTGATGTGAGTGTTGGAGATGAAACATTTGTGACTTAGGATTTCCAGAACAAGCATTGTGAGTATCCATCATGTAATAGGAACCTTACCTTTGTCAAGCATGACGTGCCAGGCCCTGTTCCAGGTGCTTCATGTGCATCAACTCAGTCTCCCCCCCAGCTCCAAGTCAGGCCCCGTGGTTGTCATCACGGAGAAGTGAGAAAGCTGAGGCACAGAAAGGTTAATAACATACCCAAGGTCACACAGCTGGAGAGCATAGAGCAGAGATTCAATTTATAGGATCTACCTCGAAAACCCACTGTCTCAACTGCTACGCGACTATTTCCAATCTGCAGGCCATGTCCTATTAGCAGGTCAAGAAATCAGTGCGATGGTCATGACCAGGAGAGTTTGTTAAAATGAAATAGACTAGGAAACTATCAGCTTATATCACATGCAGTAAGGATTGTTTAATGACATTTTGTTCCAGACGTTTACAGAAAATTCATCTTACCTTTGGGTCCACATAGGTTATGTAATTCACAAGTTGTCTGATTTCAGAAAGGTAATATGATACAAATACTTCACGTTACAAAACACTCCCTGCAGGGTTGGAGGCGCCCTCTGTAATCAAACACATTAATATTTGTGCCATGAAGCGTATAAATAGTCACAGTAAATGCAATAAATAAAGTTGAAAGTCGTTTGTAAGTAATTCATGTCAGGGTCTGTCTCCCAGTTTTACTGCCAAACTTATAAGAAAATAAGTTTAGTTTTAGAGCTTTGGAGATGTCAGAATTGCAATTGCAGACCTAATTCTATTCAGCTGTGTACAGCCTCCCACTAGGGAAACATCCTGTCTATTAAAGAGGTAATATGCAAATTGACCATCACTCCAACACACAAGATGGCCGCCCCCATGTGGACACAAGATGGCCTGCAGGAGAGGACAGTTGGGGGGGACCAGGCCTGCAGAAGAGGACAGTTGGGGGGGACCAGCCTGCAGGGGAGGGCAGTTGGGGGTGACCGGGCCGGCAGGAGAGGGCAGTTGGGGGTGACCAAGGGGAGGGCACTTGGGGGCGATCTGGCCAGCAGGGGGGTATTTCGGTGTCGATCAGGCTAGTAGGGGAGTGGTTAGGGGGTGATCAGGCTGGCAGGCAGAAGTGGTTAGGGGCAATCAGGCAGATAGGCAGGCGAGCAGTTGGGAGCCAGCAGTCCTGGATTGTGAGAGGGATGTCCCAGATTGGAGAGGGTGCAGGCTGGGCTGAGGGACGCACCCCCACCCTGCAGGAATTTTGTGCACCGAGCCTCTAGTTTCTTATAATGGGTTGAGGTAAAAAAAAAAAAAAAGTCTGGAAAACACTGCATGATACTATTGCTGGAATCATTTTCCATTGGAGGTGGGGAGGAATAGGAGTGATATATTCTCTATATCCATAAACCCAGCGTTTTAACAAGCAGAAAACCCACAGCCAGAATGGGGAGGGGTTCTTCCAAAGGCCACCACCTCTCCCTCCCAGAGCGAGACCTGCCACACAGCGCAGGCCCGGGCATCAAACGCCCTCACGGAGTCCTGTAATAGCCACCCAGCCACACCACACGTCTCAGAGTTTGGATTCTTCCCAGGTGTTTGTGAGAGAGACTCAGGTTTCGAGTGGTCACTTCCATCAGTGGCTTCCCCCAGCAGGACACAGGCCCAGGCCTCCGGCCACAGCGTGCGGGGCCAGTGGGAGCTCTGCCCAGGCTCCAGCGAGTTCCGTAAATTTCCCGAGTCTGTGGTTGACGCTGGTCTCCCCGGACCGGCAGTTGACATTTCCCCCTGTGGTGTTACATTTGTGTTTCCACCTTTAACATGTCGGACTGAATGAGCGTTGCGGTCTGAGGATTTCAGAGATTTATAACGGAGTCTTGAAAATTTACTTAAGGAATATGTACTTCCCCGAGCAATAACAAATATTACTACAAATGACCATATTAAATTAAAGTAACTTAGGCATTTCTGATTCCTAGGAAAGTTCAAATTAATCCTCGGCAGTCTCAGTTTCCAAACGAAAACACGGCTTTGCCCGGCCGCAGGTTCCCGGCGGTTAGTCAGCAGTGAATGAACCCTCAGGTGACGGGGTTTTTCCCTTAAGAATATTCAGTTTCCCCTTTTGTGGAAAAGCAATACTGGAAGGAAGAGACCCTGAAAAATCAGCCATAGTTGTATGTGGGAACCAGGAAACTTCAAAATTCTTTTTTCTATAAACTGAGATGGATTGTTTTTATAATTTTTAAAAAGAAAAGAAGCCTTTCTTATCCATTCTTAATTCCTTCCCTGACTAGTGAGGAGGCAAGGAGCCTGGCTCAAATGCTTTTTTTTTATTATTAAAAAAAAAAGTTAAAGTACTGGTCAGTGTTTGATAACTGACTCTCAGAGAGAGAGAAAGCCCTGATTTGTAATAATTGCCAATTTTCATGGTGCAATACTCCCTCCATGGCCAATGTCAAGCTACCACATGACGTCACAGGCAGAGTAGGGAAGAGAGAGCAGTCACGGTAGCCCACTATTAGGTAGTAATTCTACCAAACAGAAACCATACTAAAGGAAATAACCTCAACCACATAAATAATAGTAAAATGAAGTAAAATAATTAAGAACCAATAAGTTTTGAGTATTACTGCCTTTGTCTTTAATATACTTACTTTAATTACAAGGTCACATAATTTAAATTTTAATAGTTGGTGTTTCATTAAATTAACATAATTTAATTTTAGTGATGGGGGCTCACAAAATGCCTGAAAATGTAAGGTTTCACTCTCACAAGATGGTCTTGACAAAAACCTGTATCGATGGAATATTGCTTTGAAACTTTAGGGTTTAATGTGTCCAAAAGCAGGCAGAGTCCTGGTTGATAAGTGAAGGAGGAAGAGGAGCAGGGCAGCACAGCCAGCTCGGAGCTGGTGAGTTTCAGCCGCGCTCCCACGGCACGCATGTGCCCAGGCCTGTGCGTGCTCCCACCAACAGTAAATCATGCCACCATGGGTCGTGGCAGGGCAAGGTTGCCATGACTCATGGGCTAGCTGCAAGTTCATAGCCACCCATCCAGGACAGAAGGAAGGAGGTGGAGGGAGAGAAAGGCGGGCAGAGTGCTTCAGGGGTTTCATGTTTAGTGCTTTTAACACGGTGCCTCGTTCTCGTGGCTAGAAAGCACTCAGCAGACACATGGCAAAACAGATTGCCGTCCACAGCCAACCTAACGCGCTTGGAGGCTAAGGTGGGGGGTATGAGTGTGTTGTTGTGGTTATTTGTAGCTGTTGTTTTATATCTGTGCTTAGGAGAGCATTTATTTTACAATAAAAAGCATGAGCTGTTGATACTTTTTAACCAGAGTGAGAGAAGACATGGAGGGAACCCCCACCTTTGACGAGAGTTTGTCTGACGCTGCCTGTGACTGTCTGGGCTGGTGCCCAGTCGGTCAGCCATTGCATAGTCCACGCGACACAAGAGCCATGGACATGCAGCATGCCCTCAGGCAACCCGGAGTCGGGTAAGGGGTGGAGATAAAATCTCATTATAAAGCTTTCTGTAATGATAACAGCTCTGGGTGTTGAGCCACTTCCTGTGTGACAGGCAGCGAGGCCTCGCCACAGCCCCATGAGGTCAGCACTCCCACTGCCCTGGTCCCCAGCAGGCGGTCCTCTCACACCATGAACACTGAGACTCACAAGACGACCAGGGCCACAGTGGGCACTGGGTCTGTTCAGAGGGGTGGTGGGCAGAGTCACAGCTGACAGCCAGGCAGTGTCCGCCTCCGCGGAGTCCTGTGCAGGCAGTCTATTCAGATGAGAGTCAGATGGCCCTTGGCCAGGGGTGGGAGCTGCCCCGGTGGAAGAGGGGGTCGGG
The DNA here is from genome assembly GCF_000412655.1 of Myotis brandtii. Taxonomy (NCBI): domain Eukaryota; kingdom Metazoa; phylum Chordata; class Mammalia; order Chiroptera; family Vespertilionidae; genus Myotis; species Myotis brandtii. The sequence continues at coordinate 9,016,650 of NW_005356259.1, forward strand.
CTCTGTAACATTCCAGGAGCATGCTCCCGGCTCCCCACCGGGACGTGTCTGGGACAAGATCCCCATGCTCAGGAAGCCCAGGGTTCTGTCTTCCTATCAGTTCGCGTGGACTTCTCCTTCCTCCCGGTCTAGGTGTGATGGACCAGTCTTGGGTCAGTCTTATCCTGAGGAGCACAGTTGACGTATCTTAGCAGGGTACCCAAATTAACCAAAGATCAAATTCTCCTGCAGAAAGGGAACAGATGTATGTCAACCCTTCACCTATAATTGTTAGTCCCATTTCACAGGAAATAACGCTGAGGTTTAGAGAGGTTTCTCAGCTTGCCTCAATCACGTAGTCAGTAACCCAGCCGGGACTTGAACCCTGGCCCACTCCAAGTCCCATACTTTTCACCAAAATGTGAGATGTAGGTTTCTCATTCTCTCCCATAGCATATCTGTGTTTATCTGACTATTTGAAACAGGAACTTGAACTCCGACACAGAACTACTGGTCGTCCTGGAAGAAGCATAGGCCTGGCCTGTGGTTTTGCCCACACTGCTAACCCCATGTTGAGAAGCTCAGCACCAGCCGCTAGTAGGATAATAAAGACAGCACTAGCTCCTTGCTTTTCTCTGAGAGCCCACATTTTGAGTAGAAGTTTATGGAGAGGGGATAAAAAGGCAGGTTTAAGAGCAGCAGAGCCATCTGAAAAGAAACGAGTACCTGCTACCGGGTGCAAACAATTCTGCTTTGCGTTGTGCCTTTCTTTTTAAATCACCGCCATCCTGTAGCACCAATCCTAAGCGCTCAAGGCGAAGCATGTAGCTTTTACTGCAGTTCAGTTCTGCATATAAAATGCGGTTTATATATCTAGATTGTATTGCAGAAGCCATTCAAGAAATGTGCCATTCATGCTCCAAGTAGAAAAGTAAGCGCTTTAAGACACTGTAACGATACTGTAATATTGTTTCATTGGGTGTTTGATCAACTCTCAGCTTTTACCAGGCATCGGAACTATCTGTTGACGTCCCAAAGTTCAGAACGTGAGGAAGACAAATGTTAGGGAGTTTGGTAGGCAGGATGTGAAATGGGTTGAGTGAAACAGCATGTTTAAGTGCAGTGGAATTTATGATGAATTGTATTGAAATAGTCAAAACACAATTGATGGAGGGGGACAGGGTACGTAGAGGACTTGAGGGGGTTGGTTATGTTCTGTTTTTAGCCTGGGCAGTGGGCACAGGTGCCAGTTTTATTACCCAGATGCTTTCAAACACTCAGTTCACTAGGCTTGCCATTGCAATTTTCAAAAACGCAGTTGATAAAGTCTGCCTGCCAATAATACAGCCCAACTGGCATGGCTCAGTGGTTGAGCATCAACCTATGAACCAGGAAGTCACAGTTTGATTCCCAGTGAGGACACATGCCCGGGTTGTGGCCTCAATCACCAATGTGGGGCATGTAAGAGGCAGCCAATCAATGATTCTCTCCCATCATTGATGTTTCTAGCTCTCTCTTTCCTTTCCCTCTGAATTAAAAATATATTTTAAAAAATAACAATACAAAAAAGATATTTGCTCTTTAGGTAAGAGATATTTCATAGATTGTTTTGAATCTTATATTACACTAGAGGCTCAGTGCATGAAATTCATGCAAGGGGAGGGGGGTGACCCTCAGCCCGGCCTGCACCCTCTCCAATCCAGGACCCCTTGGGGGATGTCCGACTGCCAGTTTAGGAGACTGGCAGTCGGACATCCCTCTCACAATCTGGGACTGCTGGCTCCTAACCACTCGCCTGCCTGCCTGATTGCCCCTAATCGCTTCTGCCTACCAGCCTGTTCACACCCCAACTGCCCTCCTCTACCGGCCTGGTTGCTCCTAACTGCTCTCCCCTGCTGGCCTGGTCGCACCCAACTGCTCTCTCCTGCCAGCCATCCTGTGATGATGTGAGGATGGCCATCTTATGGCGGCTATCTGTGGCAGCCATCTTGTGATAACATCGCACGTGACGCCAGCTAGGCTTTTATTATATAGGATGAATTTATGAAATGTTAAGTTATACAATGAGGAAAGAACAGTTTGAATACCACTAACCTAAGAGGAGTGTTGAAAGAATAATTTTGAAGTTCCCAAGATGAAATTGTCAGGAAAGCCCACCTTTGCCTTTATGGGCAATAAAATCACAGCAGGAACAGATCCTCAGCAGTGCTCTTCCTCCTTGCACTGAGCTCATCCCTTCCTCTTGAATGTGCCTGGGCTGGCTGACTCGGTCATCCCGTAAACCCTCGCTGAATGGGCCTGCAGTGTGCTAGCAACCGCTGTGGGACTAGGCTCCTTCCTTTCAGCTAATGGCTGCGGAGACAAGGCCTTCCGTCAGTGAAAAACATTAAAAAGCCCGAAGGACAATATGAGAACCCAGAGTCAGACACAAGAATCAGTTTTCATGTGACCATGATGCTAACCTATCTACAAAGAGAGCCCTCTCTCCCTGGGCGTGGCTGGGAGCTTGAGAATGGGTGGGCTTTCCGCAGGTTGGAAGAGAGAGAGGACCTCCCAAGAGAGGACAGGGCTTGTCACTGACGCACTGCTGCGGGTGCAGGTGGAATCTGTATGTGAGTTTCCCACAAGGAGGGTTTGCCTAGGGAAGAAATGGGCCTGGCTTTGAGGGACCTTAAACCAACCAGCTAGCAGATGCTTTCATCGTGCAGGAAAACGGGTTCTGTTGTGAGCTTTGAGAGTGGGACAGACCTGTGAACAAGCCCCTATCCCAGGAGGGGGCATCTGTCAGACTCAGGGTAATTGTCACAGTCCTCCTGCTCTGTAAATGGCCCAGTCACTCACCTGCCGTTGTCCCTTCAGATTCATGACTGACGCTGCCCGGCGGGAGCAGGAGTCCCTCAAAAAGAAGATCCAGCCGAAGCTCTCACTGACCTTGTCCAGCTCCGTGTCTCGGGGGAATGTGTCCACGCCACCGCGCCACAGCAGTGGAAGCCTTACTCCCCCCGTGACCCCGCCCATCACGCCCTCCTCTTCATTCCGCAGCAGCACCCCGACAGGTGAGTGGCTTGGCTCTACCCATGGTGAAGAGTGAGTGTGAGTGTGTGTGTGTGTGATGTGTGCTGGGGGCCAGGGATAGGTGGTGATTCAGACCCACCTGTTTGACCCTTTACTAGTCTGGGTAGAGTTTGTTGGTTCATTCATCTACTTATGATTGAAGAAAAATTTGTGAATTACTGTTCATCATGTGTATGCAATAATGGATTTATACTTTTCATGCCCTTACCATGTCTTATGTGCAAAGGGATAGGATGGCTTGGGTTTGCACAGGTGGAGGAGTAGACAAAAAAGATGGCCACGTGTTGATTATTGTTGGAGCTGGGTGATGAGTGCATAGTGGTTCAGGACACCAGTCTCCCAATCTTTGCTTCTGGAAAATAGTTCCCATAATAAAATGATTATTATACGAATATTTAGAGTGCCTCCCCCGCCAGGCAAAGGAGACCCGTTCCTGTCCCAAAGAGCTTGGGCCTCGTGGAAGATGTTGGCCTTCTAGGGGGCCCACAAGCACACTCTTGTTTTCCCCTCCCCAAAGTGCAAGTCACTGAAAAATAAAACAGCAATCAGAGGTGAAGTTCAAAATCAACTTTATTAGTGCAGAAAGCTAACCTGCTGGAGGGAGCATGGATTCGTAGCTATTGGGCTTCGTAGTAGGTCTTCCAGGGGGTTAACTTATTTCCTAAATCACCCTTCTAGCTTACCTCGCAGTGCACGCAGATCTGTGTGCACCCGGCCCTCTACTGAGCATGCGCCGTACCTCTCCCAATTCAGAGATCCATTGAGTCACTGCTCCCCGGGGGCAGGAGTGAGGAAAGATGGTAGAAAGAAGCTGGGAAGGTCCCTCCTTTTCTTTTTCCCATCTGAGAAGCAGGGAATATATTTTCCTTCTCCCCAGTTGGAGTATAGGCGCAGGTATTAACCAGATAAATGCACCAATAACTATGACACTGTGACCATGACAAGTGCTCTATGGAGGAACTCAGTGATGTGAAAGCATCCAGAGAGAAGTCTGGCGGATCAGGGAAGGCTCCCCTTGAATGATGAGTGGGAGGCAAGGCGGTGACCAAAGAGAGGAGGAGCAGCTGGGAAAGGACTCCCTAATGCGTGTGGGGAGATGCTGGGTTGAATGAAGGAAAACTGGTTTCTCTAAGGCAAGGCCTTCGTATACATTGTTATTCTCCAGGGGGAGAATTTAGTAAAATCTCCCAAACTTAGTTGACTCCGATTCTGGGACTTCTTTTCCTGGGAGCATCTCGGGGGCTCATGGTGGACAGACACCCTGTGTTCTGTCAGGGTTGGGCGTTGTGGAAACAGGATCGGTGTCGGAGGCAGATGGACCGGGGTTCCTACCTGAACAGCTCCCTTCACCAGTTACTAAGTACACCTGTTCCATAGATTTCTGTGTCCCAGTCTAACGTGATAGCCCATGTATGCACCCGGCGTCCAATAAATGTTTGTGCCGTCCGGAGTCTTCATCTGGTGGCTTCAGGAACAGATCAGGGTCATTCTTCCATAGAAGATGAGTCGGTTCCTTTGTGCTGGGCATTTGTCCATCTCCTTACATCGGCCCCCATGCTTCCCTTGTACTTTATTCTGCGAAGATTTACTTTCCAGCATGTTGTGAAACATTTATCGTGTGAATCTAAGGCATGCTGTGAGAATGTAATTCTGTGATCGTCTTTTCTGAGTATTTCTATGAAGACTTATTCATACAGAATATGAATTAAGGGGCAGTTATGCACCTGGGTGTGCTTTATACATGACTCAATACTGACTGACTCGTGGTCCACATCAGATAACCATGGCTGCCTCGTCAGTAAGTTTCCTTAGAACCCCAGGAAAATCAAGACAGTTTAAAAGTGAGAGTTTATTATTTTTCATGTAAGAATGTTCAGGAGAAATGGAATCATTCATTTCCTTTCCCTCAGACCTAAAGAAATCTTTCTGACACCTTGCCTATTTTAGCAATTTCCCACCGCGAGGATTAATTTATGTTGTGGTAAAGATGTATCACTTTCAATCTGTCAAGATCATTGGTAAGTTATTTGCTGCTTGAAGAATGTTCCATGTAAACATCAAAAATTAGCAGGGGAAATGGTTTCTTAAACCCCTACCCTGTACAATTTTGATTGTGTACATTTTTCAATGTTTGAAATGTTATTTTACCTGTAGTTAGAGAGATCAGCTTATTTTTCCTGACTAATGTGGTTTCAGTCACTTTCGCTGCCAGGTTATAAATAATATCCCATGTTTCTGCCTTCTGAATTCACTCTCCCAAGTTTCATATTCAAGGCACATTCCTGGTCCAGAAGTAAGTCATCTTTGGAACATTTCATTTATAAAACATTCTTTTTTTAAAAAAATATATTTTATTGATTTTTTACAGAGAGGAAGGGAGAGGCATAGAGAGTTAGAAACATCGATGAGAGAGAAACATCGATCAGCTGCCTCCTGCACACCTCCCACTGGGGATGTGCCCGCAACCAAGGCACATGCCCCTGACCAGAATCAAACCCGGGACCCTTCAGTCCGCAGGCCGACACTCTATCCACTGAGCCAAACCGGTCAGGGTTATAAAACATTCTTTACAGTTCACTGTCGTGACAAGACTGGGTCTGAGCTCAGCTTCATCTGGAGTCTTGGATATTGCTTAGGTATTCTTGGAACCAAGATGTAGTTTGGAATTTCTAAATCCTAGGAGGTTCTTGTCATCTCTTCCTTTTCATTTCCTCTCCTTATTTGCTTGATTATATATATATATATTTGTATTTTAAAAGTATTCACTTAAGCAAAGGTTAGAATGGTTAAAATTATGGATCAGCGCACTTTCTATAAAGGACCAGATGGTAAATGTCTCATGCTCTGCAGGCCATAGGGTCTCTGTTTCAGCTATTCAGCTATAGAATTACACACACAAATGGGCATGGTGTGTTCCATTAAAAGTTTTTGTACAACTTTATTTACAAACACAGGCCTGATTGGGCCCACAGGCCATGGTTTGCAGATCCCTGATTTAAATCATAAAGATACAGAATTGAAAGATAAACATAATTGAATTCCCTGAAAATAAAATGTTAAAACAATTCATACCTTTCTCCTGGTAATATCTGGAGTATAATTACTAAGGAGGAGTGGCAGCTGGCATGTGTAGTGTTTCCTGGCTGTGCTTACTGTATACTTTGTGTATGGTGCTGTTTTTAATCCTCACACCAGCCCCAATGAGACACCACTATTATTTCCATGTTCAGATCAAAGAAATAGAGGCTTAGGAAGGTCAACTTGCCCTAAGCCCCATGTTTACCTGTTCAAAAAGGTGGTCTTTCTAGTGGACTCACACTTGCTCTCCACATTCAGACCTTTTTAAAAACTATTGGACCTTCAGTCCTCTAGCTGCCCCAATTACTGCTTGTCAGCTCCAAACCCGAAATACAGCACCTGCTAGGACACGGACTGTGGCTCACCCTCACTCACAGGAACTATGCTGCCATCAGCTTGTCAGAACTGGAGAATTTGCTGGTTTCATTGAGTCAGAGTCTTCCTTAAGGGTGAGCTGGAGCTGACTCCAGAGAGCCAATCTATAATAATAAAAGAGTAATATGCAAATCAATCGAACGGCCTAACACAGAAGACCACCCAGATGAGCTTCTGAACGAAGCCAGGGCTGCAAGGGCTGAGCTCTTGCACATATTTCGTGCATTGGACCTCTAGTTGTTAAATATTCCGGTTTTCAAACCAGTTAAAGGATTAGCTTGAAATTGGCCATGGGGAGAGTATTTATACCAGTGAAATTAGGACATGCTACCTGTCCAGACTTCCGCACGCCCCACTTTACCTTTATACCACTCTCTTTTCCTTTTAATACTTACCAGATTAATCTTACTTAGTTTGTAATTCAAGGGATCAGGGGCATAACTATGTCTGTGAATGAGCCTAAAGCAAAAATCAATCACTAATAAATAAATATTGGCCACTGCAAACAATGGATTGCTCCACAGCCATTCACAACAAAGGTATGGGTCACTGTGTAGTGACATTATCCAGTTATAAAACTACATATGAAGTATGATCCCAATCTTATTTTTTTTTTACTTCAAAAAAGTTAACGGTGGTTACTTTAATGTAATGGGGAAATAGGTACTCTTTTCTCTTTCCTATTTTCTAAAATGAGCTTGTATTACTTTTGCAACTCCAACAACTATTCAGTACATATAACCAGAAGATCCAGACAAGATGGCTCTGACCCTGCTTCCCCCTCCCCTCAAAAAGAGAAATTAATCAATTTATTTCCTTCAGATTAATTTCATGGCCTTTCAGGGTTAGGAGGAAGGAGGTCATTCTCTAGGAAGGGCCTTTAGCCAGCAGATTGTTTTGGCTATTAGAGTCTGTAGTTTAGTTGAGAAAGTACTTTCTTTTTTTCCTGTTCCCATATTTGCCCACTGGACCTCTTCGAAGAGTGACTCTCAGATGGAAATCACCTGGAGAATTTTTCAACCCTTTGCTTGGGCTCCACCCCGAGACTCTGACTTGGTTGGTGGGCGGGACTTGGCACTGGTGGTTTTAAAAAGTTCTCAGGGTTAACTCTCACCTGTAGCTAGAGTTGGGAAACCACTGCTTTGCAATGTGACCGTCCAGTTGTCCTAGCTGTATTTTCTTGCTTGGGTTAACATATCCCCACCTTGTCTGGAGAAAGGTGACTGCAGCCACTCGCTTAGCCTCGGAAATGAGTCCAAGGGGACTGAACAGATGCGCGCTTGTGTCTTAATGGAGAAGCCATGGAAAGAGTTGGCCGGGTTTTGGGTTATAATAGCGTTGCATAGTCTCTCCTGGAAAATATTTGTATATATATTTTGGCTGACTCGGGGGGAAAAATTCAAGTACTAAACCAGAGAAAGGCACCCAAGGAAATGAAACCTGTGTGTGTGTGTGTGTGTGTGTGTGCGTGTGTGTGTGTGCGCGCGCGCGCGTGCGCGCGCGCGCTTTCTAGTCCAAGCTACCTATAATAACAGTGAAGTCACAGCTTATATCTATTAATGCATTAATTAAGTTTCTATATTGTGTTATTTCATGTCATATTCCTGTGTCTCCTGCTATTTAGCCTTATAGTACACCTTTAACATGCTTTTATGGCTTTTTGCAATACATTATTCAAATTATAAGGATTTTGAAATTTTCAGGAGAGACTGACATACAGCAAGTCATTTTAGAAAGTAAATGTTTCCCTCAGGGTGGAAATTACTGTGCAACACAGACTTATAGAACTGGTGGAATTATGCTTGACATTTAGAAGCATATGCCTTCGTTTTTAGAAGGCAAAATAAACTTAAATAGGCTTAGTAAAGGCAGAAAGTCTCAGAGAAGAAAAAGATAAATTAAGGTAAGATCTAAAATAACATACCTCCCCCACTCATCCAAAAGAAGAGAATGAAATAGGAAAAATCGTGGAGAGATAAATCCTACCTGGTTTAATGGTGGAAAATGAGAAAAGCAAATCAAACTGTTTCAGCCTCACTGAATTTTGTGACCTATTTATGAAATTCCTGAGGCCACGGTTTGGTATTTCTAGCAGGTCCTGCCCTGAAGAGTTGAATGTCTGCATGAGGCCTAGGAAACATTTCTAAAACCTTCCTATTCAAAAGCTGGCCTGCTTTATGGTTCCCTGTCCAGCAGTTGCAGTATTATCTGGCTTAGTTAGGGTCAGGGTCTCTAACACACCCTTTCCTGGCCTGAGGTTTGTTTGCTTGTTTGTTTATACTCCACTTTGTCCTAATCATTGTTCTTTCATCTTCTTTGTTGATTGACTTGTAAAATCTTTATCCTGCTTCCTGAGTGTCTTGTGGTTAATTTGGCTTCCTTCCCCACCATCTCAGGTGGCTACTTGTGTTTAATCTCCACTTGCTACTCAGAGTGTTGGTAGAGTAAGGATGGCAACCTCGAAATAGTATTTCAATGACTGTTTCATTTGTAAGAGCTTCCGAACAAAACATGTTGTGTTTTTACTTGAAGAAAACCATCAAATCAGTGATTTGTAATACTACTACGACTAATAATAATAACAATATAATAGATTACAGCCCTTTATAGTGCACAGAAACATTCACATTCACCGTCTAAACTGATCCTTATTAACGCTGATGGGACACAGGGCAAGCATTATCGTAGCCCACTTTAAAGACTCAGAAACTGCCCAGTCGACCTATGAAGCAGGAGGTTCGATTCCCAGTAGGGCACATGCCTGGGTTGTGGGCTCGATCCCCAGTGTGGTGGATGCTGGAGGCAGCCGATCGTTGATTCTCTCTCATCATTGGTGTTTCTCTCTGAAATCAATTAAAACATATTTTTTTTAAGACACAGAAATGAAGATTCATTGAAGTGATTACTTGCCTAAGTCCATGTGGTGCCCAGCTGGAGTTGATCCTGGTTTCCACACCACCAGGATTTGGCAGCTTTTCCTTTGGCATAATTTACTGAGCATCTATTTTGTTAGAGGCACTGTCCCAGCTCTCACAATCCAGCGGTTCTCAACCTGTGGGTCTCGATCCCTTTGGCAGTCGAACGACCCTTTCACAGGGGTCACCTAAGACCATCCTGCATATCAGATATTTACATTACGATTCATAACAGTAGCAACATTACAGTTATGAAGTAGCAACGAAAATAATTTTATGGTTGGGTCACAACATGAGGAACTGTATTTAAAGGGCCAGAAGGTTGAGAACCACTGCTCTAATCCTTGTAAATTAGAATTTACATCTCTCGGTAGAAGCATTTTATTCACGTGTAGGACAGACACTCATGAATGTGACCTGCACACAGATGGACTAAATTATCAGCATGGACGTTTAGTAAGGCAAGGCAGACACACGGGGTCATTCTCTCTCTGCTGGTTTAGTGCGGCGATACGCGGTATATTCACACCCAGAAAATGTCTAGATCTTGTAAGACAAATGTACATTCCGAGGGAGAAGGAGGAAAGTGAGAGTGGTGGGGCCCAGTTTTACAGGCCATGGTCGTTGGGAATGTCAGCTTGGGGATTGGTAAGAGGCCCTGGATATGATGACAGTGGGTGGAATGTAAAGCCTGGGCTGCCTTCCAGTGCTTGGGAGCAGGGAGGTAAAGTGGCGAGAGCCTCTGGCCTCAGCGGGACCTGGATCCAGATCTTGGTTCTGCTGCTTGAGAGCTAGATGGCCTCACACCCGGTACCTGTCTTTTGTGGACGTATGTTTTCATTCTTCCTGGGTCAATGCCTGGAGGGGAATTACCAGGCCAACGTCATTTTGGTCTTGGGGCCTGAAGAAGCCGTGTGACCTCTGTGGGTCGTGGCCTCCTCGGCTGGGAGGAGGAACGGTGTCGTCTGATGCCTCTCCTCTCAGAGCTGCCTGGAGGGCACTGTTCCCCCAGCTGCTCCGAGGCAGGTGCAAGGATGTATGCAGCAGCTCTGTTCCCAGTAGCCCACCCTACTCAGTAGTCCATCTGCTGGTAAATGGATAAACAAATGGGATCTGGTTGTACAATGGAATACTAGTTAGCAATAAAAAGGAACAAAGTACTGCTACACAGAAAAATGGGTGAATCTCCAAAACATGATGCTGAGTGAAAGAAGCAGACACGAGGGTACATATGAAATTCCAGTACAGACCGACCGACCTGTGACCATAGAAATCAGCACAGCATGGACTCGAGGGGAGGGGAGTGGGGAAAGGTGTGCACGAGAGCTCCCTGGAGTGCTGGCTGCAGTCCAGACCTTGACTGAGGTCTTGGTTACACAAAGGCAGACATTGATCAGACCCATCTCATTATGTAACTAAGATCTGTGCATTGTACTGTATGGATTTACCTCAGTTGGAAAAAAGGAATTGGTGGCCCAGGCAGAAATGAGGGACCAGAGCCCTCAGCTTCCACCCATTCCTTGACCTGGCAAGTACATTTCCTCTGCTGTAAACAGTCATTAAGAACAAAGGAAGTAAATAAATGCAGTAGTTAGAGGAGGCAAATCTCTGGAATTTCCTCCCCATTAAAGAAAGACCATAAACGGAATCCTTTAGTGTCTGCTTTCTTAGCTTAGGAACATGCAGGAAACAGCCGTGCAGCCACATAAAACAATTGAAAAACATGAGAGAGAAAGAGAGAGAGAGAGAGAGAGAGAGAGAGAGAGAGAGAGAGAGAGAGAGAAAGAAGAGAAGAGAAGAGAAGAGAAGAGAAGAGAAGAGAAGAGAAGAGAAGAGAAAAGGAGAAGAAGCCAGTTGCCATACCCTGGGTCTTAGGTCCCAGTTAGAATTGATTAATGACTGATAGAAAGTCATAACATCTGGATCTCTCAATATCCAAAATGTAGATAATGCTTTACAATGTTGATAATTTTAAAGTGAACGCTGCCCATTTTCAGCCCACATCGAGCACAGGTTCTGTAACAGGCAGCCACTAGATAGCAGCTTATCTTCTGATTCAATATTTGCAGTAAAAGTGTCAATAATTTACCTTCTGATGAAGATATTTTTGAGGCCTACCATTTTAGCCGTACCACACTTAACCATTGACATTTAGTTATAACCCTAATTTCATGTATACTATTCACAGTTATTGTTTCATCAAACTCAGTAAAAATAGTGAGTCTTACTGTTAAGAATTCCCACCAGGAGTCTCGAAGATCTTTCCCGTCTTGTTTCGCCTGGTGCTGGAAACACCGTGAATGGCAAGGCTTTAGCCCTCGAACCTTGTTGCCGTGTGTGTGTGTGTGTGTGTGTGTGTGTGTGTGTGTCCCAGCAGGGGTCTCTGCACTGGCCAAAAAAATATCAAGAGCCATCACAAGGCACAGTTATTTTAAAGGGCACACATACAGACGGTGCCGCTCACACCCTCTCCGAAAAAAGAACGCAGTCTCTTTAAGCCGAGGCCCTGCGATCACTTGCATGCCAACAGCCATCAGTGCACACTTCTCGGTCATTTTCCTTTGAATGCGAGTACCAGCACCGAAATGTGAGCGCTCAAGAGAGCGGCCTATTGTTGGCCTGGGAAATGGTGCGATGCCCCTGAAAACACCCACAGGCGCTCGGGCCCAGCACACCTCTGCCGGGAAGGTGATGGAGATTTAACGCCTGCTGGACTCGTCGCTGGACCAAATCTCTGTGTCTCCAAAGAACCTTTCTCTTTTCCCCTCCCCTCTGAAACCCAGCATATTAAAATCAGAGGAGCCCTTTCAACTTGGTAGGTATCACGGCAGTGAACATATTTAATGTCTTTTCCATGTGGGCCTGGTTTTAACAATGGAATGATCCCCAGGCACACCCAGCTGCACGGCATTAAAGAAAGAATCTGCAGAGAACTGGGAACGCTCTGAGCTCATTTGTTCTTGCTGAAAAGACAATCGAGGTACAGAATCTCCCTGCTGCTTCTTCCCAAGGCTTTGTTCAGACTTCTCGGAAGCGCACTCGAAGGGAAGGGGTGGTGTGTGACAGGAGGGAGAGACGGGCTGCTGGGTCCTGTCTGGTGCCAGGGAAGGCAGGGTTGCTGGTAGTGCCACCAAATCCTGTTCATGTCTATTCATCAAACCAGCACCAAGTCGGCTTGATCTCATCAGATCCAAGATGTGTTTCATACTCCACTGGGCTGAATTAGTAATGCTCTCTTTGGTATGGAAATACACATAGGAAATCACCCCTAAGATATCAAATGGGGGGACGCCTGGCATTTGACATCTGATAATGCTACCGTGTGCTGTCTTTTCTATCTACATATCCCCTTTTTTTCCTAAAGACAGAAAGGGTAGCCAGGGTGTGCCAGGTGGTTACAGGCCCCAGAGCAGGCTATGCTGGGAGAAACTGCTTCTCTGATGTCAGGATAACTTGGGGTAAAGTAGCTAAATAGTGCCTGCCATTGTCTATCCCTTGCTGGTTTGGCTGAGTGGATAGAGCGTCAGTCTGTGGACTGAAGGGTTCTGGGTTGGATTCTGGTCAAGGGTACATGCCCGGGTTGCAGGCGCCATCCCCAGTGTGTGGCATGCAGGAGGCAGCTGATTAATGATTCTCTCTCATCATTGATGTTTCTATCTCTCTCTCCCTCTCTGAAATCAATAAAAAAATATTTTTAAAAAAACAAAATTAGCATAATTTTCAAATAAGAAAAATACATGCAGAGCAGATTTCTTTTGTAGCAAATAGTGAACATCATGGTTTCCAGTGAGCCATTGCGAGCTCTCTGAGCTATGCTGTAACAGTTACTGTTAAAGTTCCAGCCACAGTGTTTGAAAAGCAGTTGCGTAGAATCTTCAGCCCAGGGGCGGAGGGACCTGGACAAGCTCGGCCCATTGGCTTGTCCGGGGCTCTATCTGCAGGCAGAATGTGCAGCCTTCCAAGTCTAATGCACTAACAATTATGGGGACAATGCTGGGCAGCCGATTTAGGGTGATGTTTGGGGACATGATCAAGATCCTGTACCTTAACTAGGCCCCCAAACCACCCCCTTAAATGGTCACTTTCTCCTATTACACAATGTTCTAAGCCTTCATTGTGCTGAAAGTCGCCCTGAAAGTCACCCAATGAAGTGAGTTTTGGCAGAACTTGATGCGGTGAACAGTGTTTCACTGCCATTAGAGGGAAGCAGTCTTTGAAAAAAGTGTTTAATTAAAGCCACTTGGTTTCAGTAATGGAAGTGTGCAATTTAGAACAGGCTATATGGTACCAGAAGGAAAATTATTTTCTTAAGACTAACAAAACTTGACAAATGATTCACTTTTAAAAGCAGAAAATGAAAATGTTGCCGCTCCGTTGGGAGCGAGCTGCCAAGGGCTCTGGCTGGGGGTTGGTTGTGACAAGCTGGAGAGGGTCCTACCACCACCTGTGGGCACACACCTCAGCCCCTGGGGCTTTTTCCCTCGAAGATGAATAAGCCCCTTTTGGAAACGAAAACCATAAAATTAAAATTATGAAGTAACTGCAAATATAAAATTTGGGATTAAAAAAAATTTTTTTTTAATAAGTCAGAGTTTCTGGAATAACTATATAATGAGTATGCATTACAGACACATAAATACATCCTTGGTAACTAATACATGCTACTTGGCAATTAAATAGCAAATTAAAAGTTTAATAGAATCCAGTTAACACATTTGTAAATAAGCTATAGGGCCGTGTTTCCCAAAATGAATAAGGAATAAATATTCCAGAAAGGATTTTTCCCCTTCCTTTTTTGCTTCTCAACAAAGATCTGTTTCCTGGCATCCTCGGGAGAGGAAGGTTTGCCAAGACTAGAAAGCTTGTCCTTCGCCCCGTGGGAGCCCTTTGGGCTAAAGCTGTAAAGGTGGCATTCTGATACCCATGACCATTTTCATTCTGTCAGGCAAGCTGAGCAAACTGGAAAGTGAATTATGCTAAACATAAACTTGAAGGAGCTTCAACTGCGTGGTGGTTGTGCCTCTTTAAAAATAGCATCGTACAGCCTCCTGGAATTTCGGTTCACACTGTCTGTGTTCTCTATCATACACTAGTATATTTTGGAAAAGGGACAGGACTGAAAAGCGAATAAATATTTTCCCAGAACACTTACCAGCAGCCTCATTTTTCAGCTTCCAGAAGATGGTAGTCCGTGGCTTCTTCAGAGGGATATCAGGTTCCTGTCTAGAAGGTGATCTAAGGGGCCTGAATTTGTTAACCTACTAAACCACATTGTTATGTCAGTGCCCAACTAATGGTTGTTATAGATTCTTTTCCTGTTCAGAGAAAGATGCTCGAGTCTGTTCCGCACACCTGTTCTTTGAGGCTTATCGTCAGTCATCTTCCCTCTGTGTTCATGGTGCTCACCAACCCAAAGGCCATGACCTGAAGTTCACTCAGGTGACCTGAGCATGATGTTAATAAGGCTGAGGTCATGGGTTTAATTCCCATGTGAGCCAGTTCACTTGCTCCATCCTGGGGCCATGAACCATGCTAGTTGAATGTCAACCACCAGGTAGGGTGGTCCCTTCAAATCTGTAAGGATCGGGGAGATATGGGAAATACACAAAGGGCCAATCCGGTTCTCAGAGATGTGCCTCACCCTCTTGGCTTAACCCACGGGATCAAGGTCAGTGTGAGAATATCAAGAGTATGAAAAAAAAACACACCTCAAAGCCACGTGTCTGTGAAGCACTCTGAATGGCCTCAATTTATTCAGTGACAAAGCAGCAGTATTGCTGTAACATGTGTGTCTTCATGGCCTTTTGTGTTCAGTGCAAATGTCTTTAGAATATTCAGGAAAAATGGGAGACTAATACAAATTGGTAAAAGTCATTGGCTTATGACTGGGGAGGCCTCAAACCACTTTGTTGCCTAGAAAGAACAAAGATTCGATGACTTGGATGGAAGGGGGCCAGTTCCACTTACTGCTCTCTTTAAAATGACAGAGATGAGAGAGAGAGAGCTGCTCCCGCCCCTCCTCCACCCGTGGGAAAGAATTCCTGCAAGAGTAGCAGGTGGGTGAGACAGTGGCTTCATTATGTAAGTGGTCATTTCTTAACACCCCTGAATTTAGGAGGTGCATTACTGCCCCAAATCCTTCCAATTAAAGAAAGCAAAGGAGGAAAAACACATGGCAGGTAGCATCAGAGCTAGGTAGAGATCATCTTGGCTCTTGAAATTTGTAAGTTGTGACCAGCATTCTTTTTTTAAGAAGTAGAGGCCAGCCGATGTGCTCAATGGTTGAGCATCAACCCATGAACCAAGAGGTCCCTGTCCGATTCCTGGTCACGGCACGTGCCCAGGTTTTGGGCTAGATCCCCAATATGGGGGGCGTGCAGGAGGCAATTAATGTTTCTCATTGATGTTTCCATCTCTCTATCCCTCTCCCTTTCTCTCTCTCTAAAAAAAGAAAGCATATTTTTTTTTATTTAAAGAAAAAGAAAATAGATGCTTCACACTTGGTAATGATAAGTATTATCTGGGGAAACTTTTAGTTTTGTGTGTGGTTTTCTGAGTTGTGATATAAAATGTTAGTTTTTTACTGGGTCACGGTCAGACATTTGAAAGCCAATGATCTAGACTCCCTTCCTCATATGAGTGTAGTGTCAAGCCCAAGGTCATGTAGCCAAATTGGTCAAAACAATACCAAAGTCCAGGCTTCTTACAAGACACTGAGTGTGCTTTCATAATCAGTTGTGTTATATTCCTAGTTCTCCATTCATGAGACTTCATTCGACCTGACCCATACAGTTTCTTCTGGGCCTGCGGACCCTGGGATGTCCCAGACTCCCCATGCCCAGAATGAGCACAAGGTCCCTCACTAGAGTTTAACCACAAGGAGCGGGAAATGCCTTTTCTCCACAGGCCTTTCTTGGTAGAAATTTCTCCTTTTGTGAAATTAGCTATTGATCTTAGGCGCTTAGCATGCAAGACCATCACTAGGTCCGTCAGAATGGAGTAAAAGTGGGAGAAGACACAGTCTCAGGAACGCAGTGGGAAAGAGAGGAGACCGTGTCCCAGCAGCAAGACCAGTGAGAAAGCAGCCTGTGTTTGTGCCAGGAAGTGAGAGCAAGGCAGGGAGGAGAGAAGGCGGCCCGCGTGCAGGTGTGGGGAAGGCGCCTGTGGAGAAGACCATCTCCTACCAGAACTTGTTTGGCATTTGGAGGTGAAGCTTGGGGGTGCAGGCCCTGCTTTCTCTCCACAGGAGGCCTTTTTTTCCCCTCCCAGAGAGTCAGCTGACCAGAATCCAAGGTTTCCTACGTGAGTGTTTTCTCTGGGGTTGGTGAAAATTATTTCTTGCAAGTATGGAAGGAACGCGTACAACCACCTACCTCTCCTGGTCCCGTAAACCTGAGGCGAAAATAGTTGTGAGTTCCTCTGGGTTTCAGCACCACGAGCCTCTGATATTTTTGGAAGCATTTTACCCAGCCCCAGCTTAAACCTGTGTATCTTTGCATGCTTGCTTCTAAGGAGCTACGGTTGCTGAGGAAGCTGACATCTCTTCCGTAGGAAACACGGAGCGAGAAGATGGTCAGTTTCCTCATTTCTCAGAGGGACTGGCCCTCAGTCGGAACTGGGGCAGCCCAGTGTTTGTTCTCTCTGAGCATCTCAAGTTGGTATTTCTCACCATCGCTCTTCTTCCCTTTCCTGTCCTTGTTTTGACGGGTGATAAAGCGGAGAGTACTGACTGGCTTTCCAACCGCAGCTGCTGCCAAAGCGCCAAAGCCCCAAAGCCTAGCGCCCTCTGGGAGCCTGCCCTTCGCAGTGGTAATGACTTGTGTGGGAATCTGCGCAGTAACCTCCCCAAGGACCGATTTCACCAAGGAGTAACCCCCTTGTCTAGACCCTACAAACCCGTAAAGTCATCATTAGCTGGGGTTCCCGAGCTACAAAGCAGCAATAGAAACCGCTGCCCCTCGTCTTGAAGGGCTTTCGAGTACAGAGCGCTCATTGTGGGAGCCTGCGCTTCTCACCTGGGCCCCGCCCTCTCTCTGGGAAAAGCAATGGAAACTCCCACCGACTCCACACCCCAGAACCGACACCCCATCTTGACTTCTACACAGCCTTCTATACACGCCCTGCTCTCAACTTCCACACAGCCTTCCATCTCCTGCGTTTCACACCTGGGACACTACCTGGGATTTTATTTTTACAATTTATTTTGAGAATGGTCCAACTTCCTGCTTGCCAAATTATTGACTAATGAGATAAAAGCAGTTTAATGCATGATATTTTAAGAAACTAGGCTGGCAGCCCCACCGGTGTGGCTCAGTGGTTGAGCACTGAATCATGAACCAAGAGGTCACTGGTTTGATTCCTGGTCAGAGCACATGCCTGGGTTGCAGGATCAATCCCAGTAGGGGGTGAGCAGGAGGCAGCCGATTGATGTTTCTCTCTATCCCTCTCCCTTCCTCTCTTATTAAAATCAATAAAAGGAGATGAACATTTTTTAAAAAAGAAAGCAAAATAAAAGAAACTAGGCTGGCAAACTTACTCAGTGAGAGATTAAAAGGATTCAGACTTCTAACCCAGTGCTCTTTCCTCTCAAGGTACTTAGCAGCGTTGGCCGTTGTCATGATGATAGCACAGATGGGGATGGAAAATGGAACCATGTGAACTCCGGAGGGAAAGGGTGGACAGGGCAGGGCCTGCCCTGAGTCTCCTAAGGGTAGAGGCAAAATCAGGTGACTGAACTTTACTGGGTCCAGTAGAGTAAACTTTTCAGAAATGATGTTAAAACAGAGATTATCTTAGGAGCCAAATACATCAGGAGTTAGAATTTATGGAATAGTTACTGAAATCGGCTGAAGCGAGACCCTCTGCCCCCTACCCCACTTGGCAAGGGATACTGAAGCTCGCCTGTGGTGTGCGCGCCTGCAGGAGTGAGAGTGACAGTGTCCGTCACCATGTGGGGACAGCTAGAACATGCTGGGTGCTTTGCTAACCATGCTCTTCAATCCCCGTTTCATAAGTGAATGGAAACTACGGGGCGGCGGGGGGGGGAGTGGGGGTCAGAGAGGCTGAGTAACTTGTGCAAGGCTACGCTGCTCTATTAGTAAGTTCAGGTGCCTGGACCTTAAGCCAGGTCTGCCTTCTCCAAAGAGTACTCCTCCCCAACGACTGAAAGAGTGAAACATGAATTGCTCCGTGTGCCCTTCGGGAGCACGCAGTACGTCCCATGCTCCTGGGACGATGATTTTCCAGGCATAACTAGGAGAGGGAGTCTGTTAGCACACAGGACAGACATGCGACTGCCCACTACACGTCAAATGAATGTGCAGAGACAGGAGACATGACCCTGGTCCTCCCGTAGCTCAGAGACTAGTGGGGGGAGGCAGATGATGAAATCCACACGGGATGGGATGCTGAGTTCCCCGGTAGAGACAAGCTCTGCGCATGCATGGAAGGGAGGGGCCCCAGCCTTGGGGCGTGGAGTCACCTCGAGACAGTGATACCCAACTGAGTTTTAAGAATGAGTACATCTTAGATGAAGGGAAAGAAGAGGATATGCGAGTCTGGCCGGCTCAGATGGGTGGGGAGGGGGGAAATGCCCAGAGGACAAGAGTGCACCCTGCTTTCTAAGTGAGGCGGGAAGCTGTTAGAGGATTTTAACCAGGAATGTGGTGGTTTGCCCTACATTTGAAAGTGATGATTCTGCCTGATGAGTGAATGTTGCTGGGCGGTGGGACTGAGAATGGCTGATGGGTTGGGGGATCCATGCAGCAGATCAGGGGTGACAGCAGTGGCACTGGGACCTCAGGGTGCAGGTATGGGTGGACTCAGATACTTGGAGGAAGAGCCTGCAGGATGGGGTGGGGATCTGGAGGGAAAGAGCAGTGCCTCCTGGGTTCTCTGCGGAGCAGCTGAGTGGGTGGTGGAGCCATTTTCTGAGCATGAAGGAGCAGGAGCATTATACACACAAGAACTCTCTTAGAACCATGACCTTGAACCACCTCTGTCACGAGAGGCTGTAGTACCCCACCTTTTCCCAGTGACCTGGGAGCATCTTAAAAGTATGGTCCTCCGGGACCCACCCTAGATTTGGTGAGTCACAGTCCAGGAGGGGAGCTGGGCACCGGGAGCCGCCAGCAGCTCCCAGGCGATGCCAGCACCGCCAGCCCCGCACCAGTCCAAGGCCGGCCGCGATGACCTGAGCCTGAGCAGCATTCCTCCCAGGTGCTGACCAGCACCACCCACCGCAGGAACCAGGAGCAGTCACTGAAGTTGAAGTGAAGGTGGGCTGCCTGCCCTCATTCAGGCCACGCCTCTTTGATGCTTTTCCCTAACAGGCGAGGAGCCTGAAAAGAATAGCTTTGCCCTAAGTGGCAGGAAGGTTCCCACACAGTACCGTCTTTCAGAAGCACCTAAGGCTCTGATGTCTGTCTCAGTGATCGGATCCTCGTAAATTGGAGGATTGGTTCTGGAAACCCCATGAGCCTCGGCTTTCTTGAGAGATTTATGGCACTTTCCGCTCACATGAGGGCCAGGAATAACATCGCAGCTCCCTCCGCATTTCTGGTTTTTGTTCCTGGGGTGGGCGGGGGGGCAGGGGGGCGGGGGAGGAGAGTAAGGGAAGGGAGACGTAGGCAGAACTAATACCACATTGAAAGGAAAGTGTCCAGACTTATTTTCCAAAACCTCAGAAAAAGCCTCACGTTCTGCTGAGGGTATAACCGTTTGTTGTCCCATCTTCTCTCATGGGGTTTTTCCAGCCTCATCACCTGTACCCGGGTGAAGTCCCTGGTGTGGGAAGGGGCCAGAGCTGGCTGGAGCTCAAGGAGACGTTCCAGGTGGGCTGGCCTCCTCGGGCAGTGGCCTCAGACCTTTAGCAGACAAGGCGGTGCTGGACTTCGGTAAGCTCATTTACACTGTGTTTTAAGATGTTTCCAAAACAATGTTAAGTAATGAGTAGCAATGAATTCCCTTTTGCCCTGACCAAGAAAAGGGTCCGATTAAGATAGCCATTCCAGTTGGAATCCACGCCTGGTGAACCCATTCAGCCAAATTACACATTATGTTGATGGAAGTGGGCATGACTGGCTCTAGTCCACATGTAATTGCTTCAGAGTATCTGCACCTACCTTGGCAGCAGCGTATCGGACAAGCATCAGAAAGTGTTCTACCAACTCTAGAGGAGAGACAAGCAAGGCCCGGGTCTGATGACTGTTGTTGCAGACCCAGTGCTGATGCTGTGGGGCTGCGGAGATGCATGAAAAGAACCACCACCCTCAGGGGCACGAGGCTCTAGTTGTGGAGGAAGCCAAGTGTGCAAATAAAGCTCCTGTCAGACGCTGAACCTGAGAGCCTTACATCAAGGGTTACAATAGGCAGGGGAAGGACAAGTCATTCTACTTGGAAAAGTAGCATCTGAGAGAGGTCTCCAAGGATGCACAGGTTAGAGGAGCGAGTGACGTGGGTGTTAGTTGTGTATTCCACACCCCCAGGCCTAGCCGACAGCAGGGAGGTGGTTTGGGGACCAGTGAGGCTGTGCATTGGATTCAGGAAGCGCTCACATAGATACAGGAACCTAAAATGTTAGGCTAAGGCGTTTGCGTTTAATAGAGTTGGCGGTAGGTAGCCCCTTTTAATAAGAGGAGGAACTAATGCTATCAGAGAAAAGTGATATTATGGATTAAAGCTATTTGGGGGCATGTTAATTTGGCAGCGGGAGGAGGATGGATGGGAGGGCAGAGAGGCTGCGGGCTGGCGGGTCAGGAGGTTGTTTCAATAGCCGGGGTGAACCTATGGCAATAGATTGGCTTTCTTGATGACATTTCTGCATGTGGGACAGGAAATGACTTAATGTGGAAGGCTTTTCAACGCTGCTCTGCGTAGCTCCCCAGCCCCGCCCAGGCCATAGGAGCCTGCCCAACTTACTCCGCAGGAGTAAACCTTGCAGACATTGGAATGTTTATGTTTGGCCCAGTATGGCTCTGGGTTTTTTTTACACAGCTGTAAAGTGTATTTAACTCCCAAATATAAAACACTTCTCGACTACTGTTTCATAGCTTCGTAAAATGAGGCTCGGTTGCGTAGGTGCTCCCGGCAGTCAGCCCCTATCTTTCTACGCAAGCCCGTTTCCTCATATTGTTCTTCCAACGGAAGAAAACTCGGCTCACGTAAACCACGTTTTACAAGCAGCCGTCAGAAGAGAAGCCCCAAAGACAATGAGCAGCGTCCGCAATTGTATTTTTAACCTAAGATTACAGAGCTCACTAGCAAGGAAGCAAAATCACTTTAATTATGATTGTTTCTCATTGTGGCTGCGAGTGTAAGTCAGTAACAGATGTTCATTTCCCCCGGCTCGACTGTTTTTAATTCTTTCTTGAACACGGAGAACGAAATCTTTAAACATTTGCCAGAGTTCAATTAACATCGCCGGCCGAGGTGGAAAATGCCCCACTTTGTTTTCTGTCGCCGCAGACCTGCCTGGCAGCCTGTGCCCGGAGCGCGGGCCGGCTCCAGCTGGCACGGCGTTTATGGCCTCGGAGTTAATTTGCAGAATCGGCCTTCGGCGGGAGGGGTCTGTTTGCCGGTTGATACATTTATTTATTTACTCTTTCCTTATAAATAAAATTGCACTGTAAAACCCCGCGGCTTAATTGCAGGAAACCCAGTGCATTTTTGTTGTTGTTGTTCTGCAAGTGGCTAAGGGCTGGTGCTTTGTGTATGCGGCGGCGTGGAAATCTGGGGGAAGAATATGTTTACGGCCCAGGCTGTGCGACTCGGTTTATCAGGTTTTTCCTGTGCTCTGTGGAACAGACGGCTGTTCA
This sequence comes from Myotis brandtii, assembly GCF_000412655.1. Lineage (NCBI taxonomy): Eukaryota > Metazoa > Chordata > Mammalia > Chiroptera > Vespertilionidae > Myotis > Myotis brandtii. The sequence goes on from NW_005356259.1 coordinate 9,038,887, forward strand.
TGATGGAAAGGCCTTTCTTCTGTGGGGAACGGAGT
>NW_005356259.1:9038986-9042866 GCF_000412655.1 Myotis brandtii
TTCGGAATGGCTTCCAGAGACCACGGGCACTCAGCGGCTGTAAAGCTTCCCCTGCACTTTACTCGGCGACATTACAAAGTTTGCTTTAACACCTCAGAAGGGTTCTGGCTGCGTTTCCCAACCTGAGTCCTGAGTCCTGCTGAACGGAGCGCACGCGGCAGCCTGTACCTGTAGGACGAGTCGCCTCTAACAGGTGGCAAAGGGACAACCACATTATCTTCCCATCTTTCTAATTTGAGGGCCCACCCCCAAACAGTCGGGCATCATATTATACATATTTGTGGTTTGGGTTTTTAAATGTCTACTCTTTTTTTCATGTATTTTTTATTTTTAAGACATTTTTAATTAATATATTTTTATTGACTTCAGAGAGGAAGGGAGAGGGAGAGAGAAACATCAATGATGAGAGAGAATCACCGATCAGCTGCCTCCTGCACACTCCCCACTCGGGATTGAGCCCCCAACCTGGGCATGTGCCCTTGCCCGGAATCGAACCTGGGACCCTTCAGTCTGCAGGCTAATGCTCTAACCACTGAGCAAAACCAGGTAGGACTAAACGTCCACTTTTTAGAAAAAATGTCATCACATAAAACATTTCTCATGGATGCCAAACCTTGACAATGATGCCTCCAAAGTAGTTTGAAACGGCCACTTACAAATGCAAGCTGTGCAGGGCTTGGGCTTCGTTGACATGGCCCATTCCGGAGGCTTTCTGTGTCCCCTGAAGGCTTGCTGAGTATCTGTTCATTTATCCTCATTTAGAAGCTGGAAAATGCTTCCTTCACCGTCCGGGACACGTGGATTGTCCCATTAGGAAAACTGCGGATGACATATGACTTTACGGCACTTGGAAAGGGTCGCTGTTTGTCTTTGGATAAAAAGGAATGTTCTCTTTACAAAGCAAAACAAAAGCAAGGGAAAAACTAGCGAGAAGAAGCAGGCTGATAAACGGAGGTTGGCTAAGGGCTGTCATAGTCGCATTACAAACACCATGCCCTTCGCCCGCAGGACTAACTGTTTCTTCAAGTTCGACCTTTACACTTCTGGGCCAGGATGGATGTGAGAAATGGACCATTTGGATTTAGTGTTGGCCACAGATCAAACTTGAAACCACAGCAGAGGAGGCTGGGGCAGGAAAGTTATCCAGTGATGTGGTAACTTAGGATTGAAACTTCTCACCTTCGTTTTTCCCTCCTATCTTGACATAGAGGGACAGTTGAAGAGATGTGATTAAACCTCTTATTCCTTGTATATTCATGAAGCTGGGCTTGTATGTACAGATCATAGCTGGGGATACATAGACGTAGTCAAACGGCGTAGGAAAAACCTGCAGTGTTTCAAAACAAGGGCGCTTTCACTGCACATTCTGAAAAGCACATAGGCCTCTTGTTTGGATGGACTCGGCCTTAGGGGACTGGGTGTGACCCTGAGCCACTCCTCATGTGCCACATGTGTGAAATGCGGGGGGTCCCTGTCACCTGGCTGGCAAATGCCCGGCTTCCCATTTACCTGCCCAGGAAGCCCTTGGCAGGACATTGGCAGGGGAGGGGCATCCAGGACTGGGGTGCCAGACTTCCACCCCTGCCTGGACCTTCGCTGAGTGACCAGGGAAGGTCACCTCCCCAGGCCTCAGTCTCTCCCTCTGTGAGAGGGGAGGTGGACACGCAAGACTGAGTTCTTCCCAGCCGGAACTTCTATCGTTTTATGACCCAGTGATGACCCTGCAGCAAGGCCGAGCTCGGGCGTTTATCACTCAGTCCGAATGTATGACTTCAGGCACTCGGGACTTATGGGTGTTTGAGAAAAGCATAAAACAGAGTCCAGGCGCTCTTGGAACTGGGAATAGCCCTGAAGGCATCCTGAGGGCAGGTGGAGGGCGGAGCAAAGGCGGAAAAGGGACCCAAGAGGGACATAGTAGTGAAAACCTCCTGGGAGGGCCCAGCAGAAAGGAGCTCATGGCAGGTCATACATTCGGACTGATTTAAAAACGCCCTAGTTCAGCCTGGCCAGCGTGGCTCAGGGGTTGAGTGTCGACCTATGAACCAGGAGGTCATGATTCCATTCCCGGTCAGGGCACATGCCTGGGTTGTGGGCTCGATCCCCAGTGGGGGGCGTGAAGGAGGCAGCCGATCAATGATTCTCTCTCATTGATGTTTCTATCTCTCTCTCCCTTCCTTCCTGAAATCAATTATAATTTTTTTAAATGCCCAGGTTTGATTTTGCTGTGGTGTCATCACTGCATCATAAAATAACAGAAGTGCAAGGCTGGAAAGAACCTGTCTTCTGTGTCCACCTCCCCTCCCACAGAGGATGAGACTAGGCCTGGGAGCTCATGGCGGGGGAGGGCTTGATAAAGGAGGTTAGAGAGCTGGGGCCAGTTAGGAGGGTCTCAGAACATGAGCACAGAAATCCAAAATAAATTCTTCCTTGACTTGGCTCAGAGAGTCAGATCTTGATAGAAATACCATTTCCTAACTCTCAAAGGAAAGAAAATGGTGCCCAGGCGGTGATTTTTGTTGTTGTTTATGGACAAAGCCTACTTCCTTCCCACGTCTTTCTGGCCTGTCCTCTCCCGGATAAGATTCTGGAAAACAGGCCAGAGCAGCCCCTCAGGCCTCCCATGGGAGAGTTGATCATCTGTCTTGGGAACATGCGGGAGGAAATACGGGGAGAGGGGAGAAGCCAAGCTGACGCTGTGACGCTGGCGCCTCCGGGTTGGTGCCATCAAGACACAGCTGTCTAAAGCCTCCGAAACATCTGGTGATCCTCGTTCATTATAATAAACACCCCATCCAGACTGGCCACGGCAGTTCAGGTAGGACAGATTTTAAGCGCCTGATGATATGGGAGTCCGACCCTTAGAGAGATCACCGTCCATTTCCTCGTGAGGGTTTGGGCTGAGTGACGGTCTTCGGTTATTTCCGTTGCAGCGCGTCTGCGGACTGATAGCCCATGACTGTAATTATCTTCAGCCTTCAATAGATGTCCAGTAATAAACCCTTAGTCTTGTTCCTGCACCCTGGGAAAACCTCTTGTTTACTGTCATGTGGCATTTATAGGGCATCGTTCTGTGAGGCATGATGTATTGTAAGCACATGAGAAGAGATGGCCCATAAATGCAGGATTTCCAGCTAACAATGCATGTCCCTCAGAGAGACCCTGAAGTCAACTGAAGAGCGGACAGGGGTGAAGGAAAGGGAAGAGCCCACCTACGTCTATTCTGAGCAAGGAAGACGGACGTCACACTGGCGGTGCGTGTGACCGCCCGCCCAGGGTCTGCACTGACTCTGCTGTCTGCCAGGCAAAGTCTCTTCTGTATGAGGGCCAGTCCTTGGTGGCTTCAGGTAGAAATGTCACAGTTTTCAGGTGGATAACCAGGGCTTGAGGAGGTGATTCTCCTAAGACCCCACAAACAGGACTTGAGTTTGGGCAGTCTGACTCCAGGGGCCCGCCTCCTATCACGGGGCAACCTCTCATGGCCAGGGTTGATGCTTGCAAGTCGTGGCAATAGGGAACACTCAACCCTCTTTTGAAATCACCTGTGCCCATCTCAAAGCAGAATGCAGTCTTCCGGGGAAGGCCACCATGTCTTTGTCACAGAACAGGTGCCAGGATGGGCCGGGACGAGGAGTTGAGGGAGCGGGACCAGGCCAGAGCAGCCTCCACATTTCTCTGGGTGCTTCCAGAGAAACCCCAGTGAGGGTGGCCTGTGCCACGCCAGCACGACCAAGGGTGATCCCGAGCGGGGGGGTGAAAGGATTAAGGAAAGACAGACAAGAGAATAATAGCTGGGTCTCGGTGGGACACCTGCCTCCCTGATGAGACAACGACAGTGCCCACAAGCCGTGTCTTTATTTTATAGCAGATGCCACGAGGCAAA
>NW_005356259.1:9042979-9071705 GCF_000412655.1 Myotis brandtii
GGTTCAAGCTTACAACCACAGCCGTTGGCTATAATTGTGCTGGGAGGGCCCTGCCCTCCAGCTGGGACTTGCACGTGGCAGTGAGAGGACCCTGTCCTTTCATTAGTCCGAGGCTTGAACCTGGCCAAAACACCGTAACCGCGCCCCACAGTGGCCAACAACAGCACGCGGGTGGATGAGTCTGGAGGAGCTGGAGTAAAGCACAGGCGGGCCAGGCGAGCCGAGAGGCAGGTGGGGTGCCGAGCCAGCGAGCACAGAGCATGGGAGCTGCACGGGGACAGGCACTGTGGGGCAGGAACCAGCCACGCCGACCTGAGCAGGGGAAACTGGGCATCTCTGTTGACCTTCGTTGCTCCTGGGGTTCGTCACTGGCCCAGGGCCTTAAAAAGGTCACTGAGGCCAGGCCAGGGTAGCTCAGTAGGTGAGCATTGACCTATGAACCAGGAGGTCACAGTTGGATTCCCAGTCAGGGCACATGCCTGGGTTGTGGTCTCGGTCCCCAGGGGAGGGTATGAGGGAGGCAGCCCATTAATGATTCTCTCTCATCATCGATGTTTCTCTCTCTCCTCCTCTTCCTTCCTTTCTGAAATCAATAAAAATATATTTAACTTTTTAAAAAAGGGGACACTGAGCAACATCTGTCCTGGTTGACTCTAATTTGTGAGGCCACGTGTGGCTCAGCCAGTGACGTTACTAACAGCAGACAGTGCTGTGGGGCAGACCGCCGGGGAAGCCCTCCCCTGCGAATTAACGCCCTCAACCCTGGGACTCAAAGAGTGAGCTGCCCAGGGTCATGGAGGGAGTCACGCAGCCGGTGTGAGGACCCCGGCTGTCGGGCTAAAAGTATCCTCTGCGATAGCGTGAGACGTTGCTGAAGTAGAAATAATAGGGAAAGCATCCTCAAGGTCACTGCAAGGTCACACGGAGACCCTGCCTTCCAAAACCCGCCGCAGGGGCGGCTGCAGGAAATGAATCCGCTCGGGCGCCAAGGCCGCGAGGCCCACTTCTCACCGGAGCCCTTACATCAAGCCTGAGCCCAGGACGCCGCCGTTTTCATAACCTGCTTCACACGAGCTCTTTGACTAGGGGGGTCCCTGCACCCGCAGTTTCTCCCGTCACCTTTGGGAAGGGTTGCCACGTGCACGTTCCTCGGGATTCCAGGGTGGCGCTGGCACAGTGAGTGCCCACGAGATGCCCGCCGCCGTCGGAAGCCGCGCTGCCAGGAGGCCAACTGCCTTCCGACAAATCAGAAGGATCTCATAAAACCTGCTTTTCATGCGGCACCGGCTGCAGCTTCCACGCGGGACAAAGTGTGAGCCCCAGCTCTTACGGGGGCTCCGCTGTTGGTGTGAACCGTTCCGTGATCTCGGGGCATATGCGCCCCAGCGCCCAGCACTCCCGTGGTGGCATCTCGTGTCCGGCGCTGCGTCTGCGGCGGAAACTGGCTTCGGCTGGCGGTCCCTCCTTATCGCTCATCTTGATTATGGCCGCATTTTTCTCGGATAGATCGCCCTCCGCGTGCCAGCCCTCCGCCCTGAACTTGGCCCTGGCAGGACAGTCTTCACTCTGTCCGTGGGTGCACCCCGGAAATATCGCATGTTAATTTCACAGTCAGGCGGGGAACGCACACCGGATCCAGCCCTCAATGCTGCAGAGAAAAGCGGCACTTGTTTCAGAAAAGACGGGCCTTGGCTCCCAGTGTTGCCTGAGTTCACGTTATCAAAGGCAGGGCGCGCCCCCAGGGGAGGGGTTGGCGATGTGACCATGAAGTGTGGGGGCGCCCGCATCCCCACTGCCCACCGCAAGGGCAGGAGGCCACGTGCCTCTCATCCCCGGGTCTCAGCGCTGTGAATGAATCAATGAAAGTCAGAGAAGTGATACATCCTTCTCTCTTTCCCGCAGGACTAGAAACCCGTATCCTAATCCATTGTATTGACAATGTACGCTAATTTTGGACAATTTCCTGAGTGCATTTTAGGAAGGTGACTAACCGGGCAATTTCTGAAGAGGTTTTGTAGATCCCTGGTCATTTCCTTCAAGTCTAGACCTTTTTAAATTACTGATTAAAATAATACCAAGCAGAGCTAATATGGTACATAAGGGTGTGCCAGAAATTAAAGGCTTTTACGTATCAGATCCTGCCATCTTCACAGCAGCCCTGTGAGGTCAGCTCTAGTGTGACTTTCCCTTTGCAGGTACAACATGGAGTATAAAGAGGTAAAATCACTGGCCTGCGGCACCAGGTGTAAGAGCACAGCAGAGTCCTAATCCAGGCAGCCTGCTCCCAGCCCTGAGTTACCCGCCTGGGCTCGGCCTGGACAGGGTTGGTGTGGGGTGTATAGTTATGCTGACTGGGTTCCCATGGAGGATGAAGCTGTTGTGTGGTGCACATCGCGCAGATTGGGACCCCTTACGTTGGCATCGTATTAAGTTAGTGTAACTCCTAAGTACACAGTACGTATATTACACACAGATGCTGGTAATTATTACAGTATAATGACTATATTCCCTACGCTGTACTTTATATCCACGTGACTGTTTTGTAGCTGTCAGTTTGTACTTCTTAATCCTTCACCTATTTTACTCATCTCCCCCAAACCTTATCCCATCTGCCCTCCATCAGTACGTTCTGGGTAGCTATGAGTTTGTTTCTGTTTTGTTTTTTAGATTCCACATATAAGTGAAATCATATAGTACTTGTCTTTGTCTGACTTATTTCACTCAGCATCATACTCTCTGGATCCCCCCATGTTGTCACAAATCCAAAAGAATGAACTCTTGCCAACAGGCTCACTCTGGAGTCATCTTGTTCTGAGTGTCCTGACCAAGAGTCAATTGGTCAGTCACCCAGAGCCCCGCCTTCCTGAGACCACAATCACCTCATTTCTTTCAGGTCTCGCCAGATTCTTGTAACCCCAGGAAGGTCAAAGCTAAGAACAGAAATAATGAAAAAAATAATTCAAAGCTATAGGACCAACTTGTGCAATAGTTTGTAATTATCTGTCTGGTCTTTTTAAAATATTTTTATTGATTTCAGAAAGAGGAAGGGAGAAGATATAGATAGAAACATCAATGATGAGAGAGAATCATTGATCGGCTGCCTCCTGCACGCCCCCTACTGGGGATTGAGCCCGCAACCTGGGCATGTACCCTTGACTGGAATCGAACCTGGAACCCTTCAGTCCACAGGCCGACACTCTATCCATTGAGACAAACCAGCTAGGGCTTGTTTTGTGTTTGTTGTTTTTTTAATAATTTGTTTAATTTATTGATTTGAAAGAGAGAGAGAGAAACATTGATTTGTTGTTCCACTTACTTATGGATTCATTGGCTGATTCTTGAATGCACCCTGAACGGGGATGGAACATGCAGCCTTGGAGAATCAGACAGATGCTCTAACCAACTGAGCTGTCCCCCAGGGCTGTTTTTCTGTTTTAAGATATTTTTTAAAGCTTAACTACCTAAATGGTAACGTTGACATAATTTTGTTGAAATCTGTATAAGAGCATTTTATTTTATTATGCCAGTCAGAGAAAGACAAATACCATTATCATCTCACTTATATGTGGAATCTAATGAACAAACAAAATAGAAACAGACTCATAGATACGGAGAACAGACTAATAGCTATTACAAGAGAGGGGTTGGGGGGCTGGTGAAACAGGTGAAGGGATTAAGCAAAACAAAACACATTAAAAACTCATAGACACAGGCAACAGTATCGTGATTACCAGAGGGAAAGGGGGTGGGGAGGTAGAAGAGGATAAAGGGGGGGGCAGAGACTGAAGGAGATTTGACTTTGGGTGGTGAACACACAATACAATATACAGATGGTGTATTATAGAATTGTACACCTGAAACCTATAATAAAATTATATTATTAACCAACTAGGGGGCCAGTGCACGAATTCATGCACCTTGAAAGGAACTGTGGGCTGCGAGGCTGTAGTGGGCACAGGGGTGGGTCTCGGCCCATCCTCTGTGCTCCCGCCCGGCCCCTCCCACTGCGGCCCCCAGTCCCCTGTCTGCCGGCAGTCCTGCTCCTGCTGAAGGTGCGGAACAATTTAGGCTGGCGCCAGCAGTGGGTGCAAGCGGGGCCAGCAGCAGGTGTGAGCGCTGGGCGGGACTGCAGCGCACAGGAGCAAAGAATTTTCAGTAACCACCAGATGCTCGCCCCAATGACAGGGACTGGTGCCCCGCCTTGGTCTGGCGCCCCTGCTCGGTCTGGCTCCCCTGCTCACCTGCTCCACCATCCTGCCAAGGCCGACGCCTGCCATGTTGCGTGCTCTGCCACCTGGTGGTCAGCGCATGTCATAGCGACTGGTTGTTCGGTTGTTCTGACGTTTGGCCTATTGGCATATTAGCCTTTTATTATATAGGATGTCATCCCAATAAATGCAATAAAAAAATTTTTAACTACCTTTTTATTTAATAATATTAAATAAATATTAAAGAAATATTCTGAATATTTAGAAATGTTTGTTAAATAGATTTATAAGTGTGAAATTTTAGCGCTAAACCAAGTATAAGTAGTTAAGTTTTCTTATCAAAAAACAAAGTCCTCCAGATATTAAAGATCCAAGCAACTGTGACTGGAATGAGGTCATGAGAAAACGTTGGGCTGCTCCGCGCTGTGGGAAGCCATTGTGGGTGGAAGCAAGCGAGATAATCTAGTGTTCTTTTCTTAAGACTGGGGGAGGCTGTGTACTTTTGCATCCCGTCCCCCACTAAAGTCTGTGAAGGATATTCTCTCATTCATTCATTCAACAAACATATGTCCATTGGCGCCTTGAATGCATGCACACCCTGGGCACTATGGGATACTAAGAGCTAATAATTCATTAGAGTGTTTAGTCCTATGAGGGAGACATCACTTCCAGCTTGGAGAACAAGGACCCATTCCATAGCCAAGGAGGGGGTGGGGGAAAACGACACTCCAGGAGTGAGCTGAAGCCAGGAGCAAGGAGGCCAGGAATTTAAGACTTGGCTCATGGTTCCCGGAGCCGTTAGTGTGTCTTTCCTCATAATTGTCTATTGCCAATTCATTTAGACTATTGTTGCTCCAGCTCCTATAAAGTGGGTCAGTACCAATTAAAGCTAATTTATAGTGATAAATCTGTAAGGCAGAAAGGCAACTCTTTATTAATGTATTTGCCAGAATTTGACACCCCAGGAGAGTTTTAATTTGCTGTCACTGAGGTTATCACTTTTTCATGAATATTAATGACCTGTGTTATAAGACAAATGTGGCGTGTTGGGTTTCTGGAAAAGGTTGACTTATTTTTATCTAGCGACTGGTTGTTCGGTTGTTCTGACGTTTGGCCTATTGGCATATTAGCCTTTTATTATATAGGATGTCATCCCAATAAATGCAATAAAAAAATTTTTAACTACCTTTTTATTTAATAATATTAAATAAATATTAAAGAAATATTCTGAATATTTAGAAATGTTTGTTAAATAGATTTATAAGTGTGAAATTTTAGCGCTAAACCAAGTATAAGTAGTTAAGTTTTCTTATCAAAAAACAAAGTCCTCCAGATATTAAAGATCCAAGCAACTGTGACTGGAATGAGGTCATGAGAAAACGTTGGGCTGCTCCGCGCTGTGGGAAGCCATTGTGGGTGGAAGCAAGCGAGATAATCTAGTGTTCTTTTCTTAAGACTGGGGGAGGCTGTGTACTTTTGCATCCCGTCCCCCACTAAAGTCTGTGAAGGATATTCTCTCATTCATTCATTCAACAAACATATGTCCATTGGCGCCTTGAATGCATGCACACCCTGGGCACTATGGGATACTAAGAGCTAATAATTCATTAGAGTGTTTAGTCCTATGAGGGAGACATCACTTCCAGCTTGGAGAACAAGGACCCATTCCATAGCCAAGGAGGGGGTGGGGGAAAACGACATTCCAGGAGTGAGCTGAGGCCAGGAGCAAGGCGGCCAGGAATTTAAGACTTGGCTCATGGTTCCCGGAGCCGTTAGTGTGTCTTTCCTCATAATTGTCTATTGCCAATTCATTTAGACTATTGTTGCTCCAGCTCCTATAAAGTGGGTCAGTACCAATTAAAGCTAATTTATAGTGATAAATCTGTAAGGCAGAAAGGCAACTCTTTATTAATGTATTTGCCAGAATTTGACACCCCAGGAGAGTTTTAATTTGCTGTCACTGAGGTTATCACTTTTTCATGAATATTAATGACCTGTGTTATAAGACAAATGTGGCGTGTTGGGTTTCTGGAAAAGGTTGACTTATTTTTATCTGTATGTCACTATGTTTATGAATACAGAGTGAGAATAGTGTAGGTGCTAAAATGGATTGCAGCCAAATGCAGAGGTTAAAGGGTGAGCAAAGGGCAAGGTGGGCAGAGGTTGGAGGCGAGGGGACAAGATCGGAAGTGGCTCTGTGACAGGTGAGAGTGAGCTCGGCAGAAGCACTGGAAGGCTCCCGGGCACTCAGGCCAGGTGGGTGAGTGTGTGGACAGGCGCTCCGCACCGCCTTGCAGTTTCATGAGATTCATGAAACCAGCTCTGGTGTTGACTTCTTTTGTTGACAACCAGTAGGCATTTTTGAGCAATATATTTGTCTTATCGTGAAGTCCTAGCTAAGTTTTCTCATTTCCCAAATTGAAATGCTGAAATGAGCTCCTGGGGCCCCCAGAATGCCTCTGAGCTGCTGTTTCTGCCCAGCTCAGGCCCCCCTGTGGGGACAGTGCAACTGTGGGGTGTGAAAATGGAAAATTCAATCCAAGGAAGTTAGTGTCCACCAATACTTACATGTGACAGTGAAGTTATATTTTCCTGTAGAAACTCTAACACTGGTGAATGTCATTTTAAAGTTGGTTAATAATGTCTAAGAGTCTGCAAATTAACAACTCAGGTAACTCTTCTTTGAAAGACTGGACCTCCACGTGCTCGGACACTGCCCCCACGTGCGGCTGTGGGTGGCTCCACCCGATGTGTCCATTTACCTCCTCCCCAGTGATTCAGACTGTGCGTTGCATCTTTATCTCCCTTGTACTGGCCATGGTCAATTGTAAAAGAAATCAAAGGAGCACAAACTTTGGAACCAAAGACCCAACTACCAGCCCAGTCTGCCTATTTCTAGCCAGTGACCTTGGCAACCCCTCACCTTCTGAACCCCAGCTTTGGCCTCTGTTAAACTGGGTCCTCTCCAAGCACCAGGGTCATAGGAGCCCCCACCCCCACCACCCGAACCTAAATGGCAGTGACATCTCCCAACTCCTCCTGTTCCCAGAACTGCATGTGTAAAACAAAACTTGCTCATTCTTGGGCAGCTACAATTTCCCACTGAAAAAATTACTCCAAGTAAGTGCAGGTAGGTTCAGGTAGGCAGGTAAATGCCAGAATTTAAGGAACAAATGACTTAAAGCAAAAGGAGGGCAAATCTAAAAACCAGGCATTTGGGCTATCATGCCACCTATGAATTCCTGAAGTCCCATTCTGCCCGCTGGTGCACTAAAAATCCCAGGATTTATGGGGCGAAGGTTGGGGCAAAGCCTCGGAGCCATGGAATTTTGTAACTGAGCCTCAACAAAAACAAGAACCATCCTACCAGGATGACTGCTTGGCTAACTCACAGGGTGTTCCCCGGCATCCCAGCAGCCCATTGGTCCTTTGTGTCCTCTGACCTTGGGCCCCTTTTGAGATGTGGGTCAGTTGTCTTCTAATTGAGAATGGGTTCATCAGAATTAGAAACCTGAGCCAGTCCTTCGGTCTTTGTTTTAAACACAGGGGATGTCTTCACTTTGGTCCCTGCTCTGTCAGCTTCCCCAGGTGGCTTACTCAGAGGGTAGGTGACACTAACCCGGCGCCGTTGTTCTAACGAAGCTGTTTCCACAGGATCTTTGTGTTTCTTAATTTAGGCCTGTGGATTCTCTTTAGTTGTGAGAAAGCTTTCCTCTGGACCCTTCGAATATTAAAGTGTGGGGAGGGGTGTTGGCAGAGAGCAGGTTTTCCTGTTTTGTGAACACCCAGTCCCACCCAGGTGGCACTCAGCAGGATTCAGGGCTGACTTACAGAAAGGGGGCGGGTGGAGGAGGAGGAAGGGTTGATGAAGATGAATGGGTATGAGCCAAAGTGACCTTTCCTGCTTAGAATCCTGAGCCAAGTAGCCTGAAGGAAGGACGCCCCAAACACGGCTGTCACCGTGACCTTGGGCTGACTTCTGAGACGTTACAATGTGTGGGATTCAGTGGCCCTTTAAGTTCCTCCTAGTTCCAAAATTCTGACTCCAGACCCAGCTCCCTAACAGAGCTTGCTAGGGGGGTGGCCTTGGGGATGCCTGCCAGCTGATCCCCAGACACCGGCTCTGGGCCCCAGTTGGGTAGTAGATGCTTCCTGTGACTCTCACGCTCCAAATCGTTCCAACCAACTCCCTGCCCCAATTACCTACATCGACAGACAGGGTGTTGGGGTTTGAGTTCCCTCTTTCCCACAGAGGAAACACTTTTTATCATCGTTGCTTGCAAAATTTTGCAGAAATGATTGTGGATGCCACGTGGCTTGCAGGTGACTGTACCCAAAGCACCAACCCCTCAGACCTGGCCCCTTTGATCCGGTGGAGTTTTGAGGTTCTCTCTTCTGCTGGGCTTCATTAAGCCCTCCTCGGTCGGAGGCTTTCCCGCCATCGTAAATGCTGCGTGGTTCTTGGTGTTCAGGTTAACAAATGAGCCCAATGAGATGGATAAATGAGTCATTCTGACCTCCTGAAGCCCTGCTGGAGGAGCTTTGCGAAATAGCGAGTCTGGTTCTCTAACAAGCAATTTAAAGGGCGCCAGCATGTGGCATTTGTTTGAGTGAAATGTCCTAAACAAGGCCCTGTTTAAAAGCTCATTTCGAGACTTGCTCAAACTCATGTGGCACGGACCCTGTGCTGTCTCCTGTGAGTGTTTCCAAAGCGATCTCATTTCTGGGGGCCACAGCCAAGTACAGCAGGGCTCACCAAAACCCAGTTAACTCCAGGGCCTCACTTTTGCCAAACTTCTTTCTGCACCATCCGTGAGTTTCAAAACAGACAACTTTGAATTCCATCTGAGTGGTAGATGGTGAAGAACCAGCAACAAGGTTGGGACCCCGTCAGAGAGCTGCTGGTATTAGGGGCCAGGAAGTGGCGTGGGGAAAAGCGACCACCCTTAATGGCTAATTGAGAATGCATAAGCTCTTGAGCCTCGCAGGGATCAGTTTTCTCAAACGTATGAAAGTGACAGTCATCCCCACCTCACAGGGTCACTGGAGGATTAAATGAGATAAGGCGTCTAACGTGCGTGAAACATGAGAGGCACTCAGTCAACCCGAGGTCCCTTCCTTCCTCCCTGGCTCCTTCTTTTAAGTGTTAGCCTCAGATGCTGGCGTCCTTGTTCCTGGCTCAACGGGCTCTTCAAACAATCCTATTAATGCCTATTAAAATGAAACCCAATAAAAGTGCCAATATCTGGTGTTGAAATAATTGATGTAGCAGAGAGCCCATGGAGCACCCAGGCAGGCCCCTGGTGCAATTTAGCCTCACACCTGGGGGATGAATTTCACAACTGTAATTGCTACCATATAAGTCTTATTAATGTTGTGCTATAATTCCTATTTATTCCACCGGGCTTGTAAATGCATTAGGACTTGTCAACATATTATTTTACACTGTTTATGATCTGTAGAATTATGTCCTTCGGGGTTGTATTGTGCAAAAGCTCAAAATAAATGGCTCTGGGCCTCATTTAAAAAGAGCAAAAGGGGGCTGCTGGTGAAGTGGCTCCCATCCCTGCCGTCCGGAGAAGTCAGTGAAGTAGATTTTAACTTCAACTACCAGCAGAGCTGTTCACCTCAGCAATACGGAGAATCCCGGCTCCTGCCTGAGCCATCTGACTGGGGTGGGCCTACCCTCCCTGCCTCCCAGGGAATGTGGGGTAGCTCCCTGGGGTCAGGGGTGGTCTTCCCTGAGCTGGAGCTGTATTCTGACCCTGACAGTTTGCCCAGAGCTCCAGGCATTTCTGTCCCCTAGCTCTGGATAAACCCCCTTTAATTCCAAATTTCCTCATGGTCTTTCCAGCATAACCTATATAAAAAAAAATCTGAAATTCATCCCCACTAAAGGCAAATACCTAGTAAGTGTAAAATGTAACCCCTCCCGCAGATTCCTGCATTGACTAGGCCAACAAAGCATCAAACTAAGGGGGCAATGTCAGGTGCAGCTTGTTTGTGTGTGTGTTGGGGTGGGAGGAGTTTGTTGTCATTGATCACTTTGGTTTTGGCTTCGAGGCTTCCCAGCACCTTTGCAATCAAAGCCTGGGCTGCCACAGAACCGAGTTCAAGCTCCTGCTCAGCCAATGCCTGGATATGGATTGGTGGGAAGTCCTTAACCTGGTCTCTTAGATGGGAATGCAGAGACCTTCCCACCAGGCCTGTCCCAGGACCAGATAATGTTTGCCGGCTCTTGTGCCTGGAATGCCCTCTCCCAGGGCAGGAGCTGCCCATCCTGCCCCTGGGTCCCTGGCTCCTCCTGTCCTCTGGGGCCAGAGTGCACCTGCGGGGAGGTGACTGCTCCTAACAGGCCTTGCTCTGTGACCCTGCAGGCAGTGAGTACGATGAGGAGGAGGTGGACTACGAGGAGTCGGACAGCGATGAGTCCTGGACCACAGAGAGCGCCATCAGCTCCGAGGCCATCCTCAGCTCCATGTGCATGAACGGAGGGGAGGAGAAGCCTTTTGCCTGCCCAGTTCCTGGATGTAAAAAGAGATATAAGGTAAAGGTCCCACCTCACTTGGCTTGACCATACAGGAGAGGGCAAGTCCCATGTCAGACAGCAGCCCATTCTTCCTGGTGAAGAGAGCGGACAGTCCTGAGAGCGTCCCTCTCCTGTGCCCGCTGGGTGCCCGGTGCCCACCGGGACACATGCGTGCCCTCTAGGTGTTGAGTGGGTTTTCCCCTCCACTGACATGTGGAGCTGAAGGCCAAGAGCTTTTCTTGGTAGGAGGACCATACCTTTGATATTCTTTAGATTCATGCCGTATCAATCAGAATACAAAATGTGTCACCTATTTATTTGCCAAACACCTTCCCCAGTGCTGGTCTGTCCAGGTGGCTCACAGAGACCACTTTGAAGTCACAAAGGCCTGGCTCACAGAGCCCTTTTGGGAAATGTTGTCGGGTATTTAGCTTCCAGCTGAGAAAGCTCTTGCTCCCTGCCCCCCAGGGGCATGAAAGGAGATCAGGAGAAAAGGGGCCTTTGGTATTTTTCTCACCAAACCACCCACTTCAGGTTCAGCATCCTCTCTTCTCTGTAGATGGCACAGAGCCATGACTCTGAGGACCTGACTCTGGTGTCATAGGATGCCTGGGCACTAAATTTTTTATTTAAAAACCTCAATGAGACAAAACGAGAAAAACACCCACAGCAAGCCAGTGTGGGTTGAGGACACTTTTTTTTTAATGCAAACTTTTTTTTTAATGCAAACTTTGTTAGCAGCTCTTTAAAATCCAACTCTGGGATAGAAATATAAAAATCAGAAACGTATCTGGTGCATTTGATATGCTAATTTCCCAGAGCTCAGCAACTGACTTTTTTTTTAAAAGCTTAAAAATTGTGTGATAGCATAAGCACTTACATTGCTCTTTCTTAAGTATGTGTCACTGAACATTAAAAAATAATCTATTTCAGTACTTTTTATACCAGCTACTGATAAAAGAATGAAACAAATGTATCGTAAGGTAAGTGGCCCAAGACTTCACCAACTCTGTGGACTGTGAACACCTCCCTGTGGCAAGTTCAGATGCGCTGTGTTTAGACTAAAATGAAACTCCAGGATGGAGAGGAGTCGCACGGGGGTGCCCTGCTCAGGTCAGAACAGGTCTCAGAAGGTGGGAGGCGGGAGAGGACAGGATGCCAGACCCCAGGGACTGTTAGACAAGCTCTTTTCCCAGAGGCAGCTCTGCATTGCAGAAAGAGGTTTTGTTTTGCTCTCCCTTTTTTCATTTCCAAGTGGAGAGTTTGCCAGGGAACACTGTCCTTGTACCGGCCTGCTTTCCAGAGGCTCTTCTCACCTGCAGTAAACGCTACACCCTGTATTCTAGCTCGAGGATGTGGCATTCCCATCTCCAGCTTCATTCCTTTTTTATACCCTTCCCCCTGGACATTTCTATTTGTCACTATCCTTCTGCTTTTATTTTTCTTGGGTTTCTAGCAACTTCCTCTAGTAATTGTCCAGGTCTGGGCCGATAGGGCTTTTGGGGGTGCTTATTCTCCACGTAAGGCCAAACGAAAATTGAGGGACTCCTTGGGCTGCTTCAGCATCCCCGACAGATGACAGGGGTGGTGGCAATTCATGGTCCTGAGTTCCACAAGGGAAGTACGAGTTTCCTTTTCTGACCAGGATGTCTAGTAAGATAGAGGGGACAAGAACAAACATGTAACTCCTCCTAACCAAGTGCTAGAGATGCGTGTCATCTTCCCTGAAGCTCCGTCCGCCTCTTTCTGCTGGGCAGTGACTGGCCGCGGGCAGTGGAGCTCCTTATTTACCGCATGATGGCTGGACTGGGTGCTGCGTGCTGTGGTGTCGGGCAGAATGCCCAAGTGCCGCCACCTTGTTTCCAAGGCTAACATCACATCTGTCCGCTATCTGCCCCAGTGTCAGGGATTCTCTAACAGTTAGTGTCTTGGGCACTGACTCAGGATCAGCTTTCCTCACCTTTTCATGGGCATTTGCAGAACTGAAAGATGAGTATCTTCACTTCCCAGGCTTCATACTGAGTAGGACAAGAGAGAGGGACCCGTAGGACACCTAAGTCTCCGCAGTTTCCCATGTTAATTCCTTTGCCTAGGATGCCCTCTTCGCCGCATTTTTCAAGGTGCAAATGCCACCTCCGCCAGTTCCCAGACTGACTCCCCACTCGTAGGCTAAAGCTGTCTTGACCTTTCCATATGCTGTTTACTTCTAATTCCAAACTCATCACCATGACCCCCAGCTTTTGCTTCTTCGCTTTTCTTCCTCATCAAATCCCCAAGCAATTTCAAGGGCTTGTAGAACATCAAGGGCTGCAGCAAATTCAAAGTGATGGTTTTTCTATCAAGGGCACGTGTCACATACCTTACTCAGCCTCAGACAGACAGCAACATCAAGTACAGTTAACACGTTAAGCGCCAAGCCTGTTTTGTCTTCTTTCTGTTTAGCCCACAATATCCAATTTCACCGATATGCTGCCGGCATCAGTGACTGACCGGTCCGGACAGAAAGTACAGTGTCAGTCACCGGTGACTGACATGGCGCTTAACGTGTTAAGGACACGATGGCCAAGCTTGACTTTAGGTTTCATGATTTGATTTGAAGTGGAATTTTGAGAAAAGACTCTAAATTGTTGTCAGGCCCAGTTCCCTCATCCGGGCAGGTCGTTCCAGGCATGGAAATGAGCTGATGCCAACCTTGCCCAGCCCACCACACAGCCCTGTACCCCCCCTGCCCCGCCCCTTCCTCCCTTCCATGCTGGCCCTGTGGCAGACTGCTGTACTCCACAGGCAGCTCTCTCCAGACGGCGTGTCCCAACCCTTCCCAACTCCCAAGATTTTCCAGAGCCTACCATCTGGTTGCACTAAGGAGTGAGCACCTGGCACTTTACGTAGGCGTGGAAGTGTGGGGGGAAATGCCGACTCTGCAACCGGGCACCCCCGGGTCCCACTCAGTTCTGTCGTCCAGCAGCTTCGTGACTCCATGATTCCAGGGAGTTACCGTGTCTGCTATTGAATGAGGCAGCAAGCCATCAGCAGGAGACTTTCATGTCAGCTACCTTCCACACCCTTTTGAAGCTAAATTCCCTTTCCTCTCTTCAGAGGTCAGAGGATTTAAGCATTTCATTTTCCAGTTGCCTGTCATTATTTGTTAACTTTTAAAGACCAAACTCAGCTTAAGGTCTCTGCAATTAGAAACGTAAGTGAATCTTTTTAAGACTCTAAACTGCAGGGGTCCTCAAACTACGGCCCACGGGCCACATGCGGCCCGCCGGGTGTTTTTGCCGCCGCTGTGTGCATAGGAATTTGTTCATAGTGTGTTTTTTTTAAACTATAGTCCGGCCCTCCAACGGTCTGAGGAACAGTGAACTGGCCCCCTGTTTAAAAAGTTTGAGGACCCCTGCTCTAAAGTCTTAGAAAGTGGGAGTTCCCACCTCTGTGTGTGAATAGAATGGGGAAATCTGGAGTCTGAATACTAACATTTGTGGTAAGGGTGTACTTTGACACTTGTGAAAATTTTAAATGACAGCAACAGAGAAAAAGGTGGTAAGGTAGGTCTTAAGTTCTTGGACTATGTGTTCCCAAAAGTGCAGCTCATCTTTCCAGATTAGTAAGCCTGATGTATGGAATTGGCTGTTTTCCTCACAGGCAGACATGCACCACCACATACATATTCCATTTGGGAGCACAGAACCTGGGTTTGCCCTTCTGGTGAGCGCTGATCATCTGGCTTTGTATTGGACTGGCTTTAGTCATTTGATTTCAAAGCTTCCCTCACCTAATTATTGTAAACACTCAGGCCCGGATCCTGTTGGGCACTGCTATGCCTTTTTGCTTCCTGGCTCGATGTTTATTATTGGTCCTCTGTTCCCTGACAAGGTACACGTGGTACTGCTGGGCACAGGGGTAGTTGGATTTTTAAAGATCCTTCTTGTAACAAGTTCCCTGGGAGAACAGAGACATGAAATGTTTTAATAACCCTCCATCCACAGAAAGTGACCCTAGTAGGCACTAAGTGAATATCTTGAGCTAATAAATAGGCTATGAAGCAGGCAAATTCAAGTTTCTGGCATTTGTGAGCCAGGAGACTGCCTAACGTGTTACTATTACTTGGAAAGTTGATCTTTCTCTAATGGTCATAAAACTGTATTATTAACTCTTCCTCTTTCAAATAGCTTAAACCCATTACCTTCCATGGTTCTGGGTTGCCTGGCTCCAGCTGGGGAGTTCTCACCTGGGTCTCTCACGACTGCAAGATACCAGGTGGGGCTAGAGCTGGAGGTTGGCTTCCTTACGTGCCTGGGAGTCTGGAGGGATGGCTGGGCCAGCAGGGGACTGACACGGCATATCTACCCTTGTAACTACTTTAATGGGTCTAATCTGCCATTGTCCCACTGCAGTGAGCTCTTACTCCCTTTAGAAGACTAGTGAGGTGCTTCCTCACCCTGCACATGGGGATTGATGCAGGAGGGCCAAGGACTGAAGGCCAAGAGCAGGTAGGTGTTCAGGGCAAAGGGTTCTTGTGATCAACTCACTGGACAACCTTCAGACTTCGAGCACCGCCACTTGGTTGCTATTTGGCACCACTGGGCTCAACAAAGTCAAGCAGGATTCTCTACCAAAAACTTTTAAAGGTACCAGTGAGCACTGTGAAACGCTAAGAAGGAAATGTAAGTAGTAATAACCACTGTTTAATGGCAACTATCAATTCCTCCCAGAGGAATTGCACATTCCAACCAATTCATTCACTCTAATACCAGACTGTGCTAGATGCTCATGAAATAGCAGCAGACAGTCCGTCCCATTCTCTGGGAGCTCACCAAGGGCCACTTGTGAAGATAGAGAAGACTGTGCTGAGTGCTTTAGCTGGGCATAGGACCGGGCTCAGTGGGACTAGATTCAGAAACAGCCCACTCCTCCGGTGATCTGTGCTCAACAACTTCGTCTCAGGTCCTCTCTCTTCCCTCTCAGTCCCTAATCTGGCAACAGCTGATGGGAATTTTCCAATACTTATTCTTAAGTCTTCCATCAGTGAGTCAGTGCCCTGAGCCCATTTACTCACATCTAATGGGATGAGCAATAGTAGCTATTACATCTGTAGAGTGATTCTAGCCATGGCGTCTTACATAAGATATGCTAACAAGTGAGCAAAACCAATTAGCAGAAAGCATTTAGATGTTTTGGGTGCCACATAAGATCTGCAGGCCAGTCTGAAGTCTAGGGCTCTTCTGTGCTGAGACTTCCATAATCTGAAGATGTTCAAGTTCACTGTAGGTCTGGAATGCAGTACATACTAGTCTGCTCAGTATTACTTACTGTGAGCATGGAGTTCCCACCATGGCAGAGACACTGACTTCTCGCAGAGTAGAAAACGGACAGGAATTCCAGTAAGGGAGGTACCGGCACCACAGCTGTCATTTTATACATGTCTGGAACTCTACTGCCCTGCCCTGTTTTCTTCCTTTAGAGTTGTTTTTTTTTTTTTTTTTTTGGAGCAGCCTGAGGATATTTTTATATAATTGCCCATTGTTAACTTTCTTCAGAGTAGAAAAAAGATGCAGAGGAACTGTGCTTCTATACAGCCTCTGAGTCTCAAATACATATTTTATATACAATGTGAAGTCAGTCCTTTCATTTTCAGAGTGAGGCGTGTCTGAATTACCTTGAGGTAGCTGTGGGGGTGACCCCATGTGCACAGCTGCATCCGAGAGCACACTGACATTTTCCCACTTGGACGGACATTATAGGACTCCATCTAATAGGTGATATTTCTATCTTCTCCACAGAATGTGAATGGCATAAAGTACCATGCTAAGAATGGTCACAGAACACAGATTCGTGTCCGCAAACCATTCAAATGTCGTTGTGGTAAGAGTTACAAGACAGCTCAGGGCCTGCGGCACCACACAATCAATTTCCATCCCCCGGTGTCGGCTGAGATTATCAGGAAGATGCAGCAATAACATGCTGGTCATAACTGTGCCAAGGAATCCTCACCAGCAGTTGCTGATTTTGAAAACAGCCACCTTTTTTCAGGGGAAGCATTCAGCCACCCTTTAAAGAAGTAAATGCATGCTTTAAATTTTTTCTGTAATTTTGGAATGATGTATCTTTGTAGAGTTAATGATTTTGTACATTTGCACATGTAATCATCATATCCATTTTCATTACTTTGATATAAGGTGCTAAAAAAAAAAAAGCTCTAGGTTCTCAGCACATTTCCCCCAAAACAAATATGGTTGAGGGCATGTTGCATATTGTTCAGTTGTATTGCAGTGATAGCAGTTGGGGGAGGAGGGGCGGGCAGAGGTTTGCTTCCCACGCCCCCACCCCCCCCAAGATTTGTAGTGTGACTGAGGTTTTTTCAACACATTAACTCACTCTGTTCAAAACCAAAATAATACCTTCATTATCAAACTGGTTATCATGCCTTACATAATGGAGTTAGTATTTGTGAGTAGAAAGACTTTAGGTAATTGAAATATAAATTAAGAAAGAATGTTTAACATATGCTAAAAATATTTTCATATTTAAATAACATACATAAAAGGTATGCTTTTCTGTGTTTTATATTATCTTGCAAGTCTTTAAAAAGCTGAAAATCTTGCCATCTGACTTACCAATTATTTTAGTGTTATAAATGGTGTTTTTGTACAATAGTCTGTTCAGTTCACTCATTAATTTAACACACTTATTGAGTGCAAGGGATTCCATTTATGTCTATTGATACTTGCAGAACAAGATACCAATTTAGTGAAATATGTTTCCCTGAAATCTGTTAGGAAACATTTTGAAATACATATAAATTTTGTGTAAAATTTATTTCTATCTTCATCTTTAGGTGAAGCTTTAAAGCACTTTGTAGTTCTCTATTGCCAACAGATTTAATGTTTTATGTGTTGCCAATTCTTACAACCACTGCCCTAACAAACCTGTGGGTTACAAATAAGAAAATTCCAAGCATGGTTCAAAGGGGAACATTTTTGTTTAGGCCCCTACTGCCTCCTCTTCATGTTCGTTGTTTTTAGACTTTAAAGGCACTTTTCCTATCACATTGTAGATGTCTGTGTTCCACTTGAAACGTCTGTTTAGCTTTATAAAACAATTTGCCGAAATGAAGTTGAGCCTTATTGAGAATTAAGTGCTTTCTTGCAGCAGGTGGTCAAAGAATGACTAATATATGACCCATTAGAATAACTCTACGTCTGGACCATTCCTGATGTTTTTCTCACCAACAATACTATCATGCCTTGAGTGTTCTTTTCTCCCAAGTGCTATTCCTTGAACATGAGTTTACCAGTTGCTTAATTATGCAATAAAAATTGCTTTGAGGTGGCCAACTGCTCACAAAACTGGTAAAACGCAAACTTGCATTGCTTATAAAATAACTTTCTTCCCATGTTTCTGTTAGCCAGATGAGTAAGCTTCTATATTCTTAAGTTGTGAATCCCTCATAATGAGGGATTTTTAAGTATTTATAAAGACACTGCCCTTTAAAAATTTCCTCAGATCTCTGAAGCATGGTCTTGGTCCTGATATACAGTGCTATTCTGTATGTTGAAAAGGGTGATCTAGACAGAAAAAGCCATTAGTTGGTACATAAGAAGGCCCTACTGGCTATTTCACATTTACCTATAATTGACCAAAAATTTTTTAGGCCATCAGTTATTTAGCTTTTGCTCTTTCTAGTGCAAGAAATTGCAGGCTGGATCAGCAGTTCAACAGCTAAACAGTCATAAAATAGTCATTGTGCATGTTAACATTTCTTTCAACTATAAAACAAATTCCAACTTCTACTTGCTTATTCATTGTGACAGTATTACTAAAGGTAAGGATGGGAATATTTTGTTATACCGTGTATAGTGAATGTATTGTACTGTGTCTGTGAAAACTGTGCTTTAAATTATATTTTCATATGTTTTGTTGTTTGGGACAGAGCACATTAAGTTTGAAAGCGACAGAGGTTTTAGAACTGAAGACAACTTAATGAATCAAAATCCTGTCAAGAAAAGCTGCTTATAAATGTAGATGAAATTGCATTTTAAATAAACTGTCTCTGACCCAAAATAAACATGGCTCTTTATTTTCATTAGCATCCATCATGAAAAGCCAGTATCAAGTTTACCACGGAAACTACTCTACCTCCTCAGTGCCTTGTTCTACCGTAGGCTGCCTTTCCTTCCCCACCCACCCCCCAGAATTCAGCATGTAGAGTGTATTTAATTTTTTGCTTAATATTTGCCTAACAGCAGCACATCAAAATATGGGAGGCAAAAAGTGATGAAGAAAGAAGGAAATCCACTATTTTACTTTGACATGTCAACAACACTCTAGCAATGCAGCAGTTAGAGAATCAGTAAGGATTTAAACTCAACAGCATCAACAATTAACTGTCATAGTAACTATTGTTTTGAACTACTGATCCTTTATCCAACAACAGAATACACAATGTTCACTCAGAACATCCACCAAGAAAGACCATTCATTATAAGCCACAAAACACACTTTAATTCCTAAGAATATAAATGCTACAAAGCATGTTCTCAGACCACAGTGGAATTGAACTTATTTTGATGTTTTCCAGCTTGAGGCAAAAAGCTACTCAAGTCCAAGACTACTAAAATGAATAATCTTATTTCACTGGTGGTAGTACTATAATATTCAAAGACTTTTAGGTCATCATGGTCCATAATTACTAATGCAATAAAAATGCTCTATCACAGAACATTTTCTCTGAAATATTCTGCTTATCATGTGACCTTGAGGAAGCTAAAATATGAAGTCCTAAACATCTGGTTTCCCTAGACTAAAAAGCCTTTTTAAAGGATTCCAACAATAGACAAATTCTGCTCCTAGACATAGCCTATAGTCCTCCGCTCTACCAACTGACCTATTGAAACGCTCACAAATTCCGCTCCTAGAAACAAATACAGATGTATGATGCAGTTCATATACAGCACCCCAAATGCAACCACGCTGTTGACTTAACATCTTAAATAGTTTGAGTATTTTCAGCAGCAGAATAAAAAAACCAATACTTTAAATTCTTAATATTGATAGTATAAAAGAGAAATACAGTTCCGAAAACATTTTAAAAATTCAGACAAAAAAAGATGTTCAAGATGCTAGAATTAATGAAAAACGATCACAAATAAATTTGACAATAAAATCACCTCCAAAAATGTGTCCTCTTTAATGTTAATGAATACTATACATGGCAGAAACACAACTTATTTACATATTACATTTTTAATCACTGAGAATGTTATTTCAAAGTTATACTCTAATTAGGAAAATGTGAAAAAGATAAGGATACATTTCCTGTGATTTTATGCCACAAACACCACTATTTAGTAGATCATATAATATGAAACAACTGTACAACATACCTTATTCCATTTTCCCATGATAGAAATAATAACTTTAAGATGGCTTAAACATAACTGTTCAGGCTATTCTAAAAAAAATTTAGTCACAAAATTAGTAAAATATGCCTTCCCTTAATTCCTAAAGCAAATATTTCAAATATAAAAAGAATATTTGCCATACTGCAAGCATGTGATCTCATTCTACATAGAGCTCCATTTCTTAAGAGGCTTAAAAAAAAACATCATTTCATGGGCTAAATTATGCAAATTTCTGTATTCAAAGAATTACTTTGCAAGACTGTTACGATAAATGCTTTTTATTATTACATAATATTTAGTAGTCATGCTCAACCAACAAGGTCAACAGAAACTTGTAAATATTCTGCTAAATAATTAACTATAATACTTTTTCTTCCCAATGCAGTAACATTAGAATAATCCTTGTTTCCTTTAGTCATATAATTTTGCAAACTGGGGAATAAATGAAAATGCAAACACCCAAGAGCTTCTTTTCTTAAGCAGGTAAGATTAAAAGAGGTTAAAATTATATTTATCGATAAGCCAAACATTGACCCCCCAACCCTAGTAACACCAAACTCAAAGTAGATCTTGGTCAGAAGAGTACGGGAGAGGGTGCATGGAAGTGATTACCTGTGGGCTCCTAGTGGTCTATTTGAGATGATTTTTTTAAACTGCTAAACTGTATTATTAACTCATAATAAAAAGTAACTAATCAAAATTTAAAACATTCTGATCAAAATGGGTCTGTACATGTCTTTCAAACCCTTGCTGGTCATAGTCAGGAGGGAACTGCTCGCTGCACATTGGGCACACCTTCCAGTGACTTTCAACATGTTCTTCAAATTTGCTCTGATCATAGTTGGGAGGGAACATTAATTCACAGAGGGGACACTTCTTGTGAACATCAAAGCTTAAAGAAATAGGAAAATGAAAGAATTACATATTTCTAATAAATATCTAACAATAGTATTCTTCAGAATATGACAAGGCTACATTTATCTAGTTAAGCTGATATTCATACTAAACAATTTACCTTGAAAGTCTTCAGTTACTCCAGAAACCTTCTGCTTCTAAATGGTTGCTACTGACAATTGTGTAAAGCATTTATAAAACCTCTAAATTTACTTTTACATTTAGATTGACAAAGAAAAACCTTTTTTCATTAAAGTCCCCCAAATACAATTACATTATGTGAAATGAGGCTTACTGACAAGAAATCAATTTTTAACTAACAACAAATGCTACTGGTAAACCTATAATTAATACATCTTATCATTCCCAACAGTGTTCATTTGAGTGTGTCCACAGCACTGGTTCTCAAAGGATTTTGTGCATCAGTATCACCGGGAAGGCATGTTAAAACACCAAGAGTTTTAAGTTCAGAAGGAATGAAGTAGGTCCCTAATCACGTGCATTTCTAACAAGTTTGCAGAAACCAAACTTTGAGAGTCATGTTCTATATAACCCACATTTTACATAAGAAAGAGAAAAATTACCTGGAATCAAAGCAGAAGCCTGTCCCATGCCCATGCAAATGCGTATTTGGAGGATCAGGAGCAGTGGGCACATTCTCATCCTCCTAGCAAAAAATAATTTTGCAACTTTTTGAGAAAAATGAAACCAAACAAGTTTTTCAATTCAATCAAGCATAGTATAAAGAAATTAAGACTGCACTTTTTAAATTTTCAATTCTATTACAAATTAATTAGATTTTCAAAGTACAATTTCTTACAGAATATTTCACTGTGGATGAAGTATTACTGTCCTGAAATAAAAAGCAGTATTTAGTGGAATGGAGAGTATACCACACCTGTATGTGTGAATGCAGTAGAGATCAGGAACTTTTTTGAACCTACATGTAGGTAACTTTCTTTTTAGGATTCCATAAAAATCTTAACACTGCATTATTTTCCCTGTTACTCTCATTTAGTAACTTAATTTGCAAGACAGACAGTATCATCTTTGACAACTTACACTCATTGTGAAATACAGAAATTACACATAAATGAAAATTAGTTAAATATGAGTTTGCACACATATGTCCTTGGGCACGCATGTACACACACACAGACAATTCCAACTGGAAAACCAAGTTAAAGCAAAGCTCCAAACTATAGGCCTCAAAACCCTGTTGTAAAAGAATAAAAATCAAAATCAAATATTTGATTAACTGATTGTCAATGAAGAATCCTAAAAACCTGTAAACCTGAGTTTCAATCTGAAAGAAAATATTGCTTCAATTTCCATGCCCCCATCCCTGTGGTCATTTTTTAGAGATCTGTACATGCTAAATCAACAGCCCAACACAGACTCTCACTTTACATCAAAAGCAGCCACATCATGGCAGGTGCCCATTTGCTTCCCTCCTCTGAGCAGCTGTTAGCTGCTCTCATGTACTAAACAAACAGCACATAAACAGGTAGAGCTGGCACTGATGAGTTCTTATATTACTGGGTAGTCATGCTTGCCTCCAGGCTGCTATTAATGGGCTAAGTAGTCAAGTCTGTCCCAGGAAGAGGTGCCCAAAAAGTGTATGTGGTGAACAAACAAGACAAATGATCTTTTTTAGGGGGATGGGGAGCATGGCTATTATTCTGACAATTATCCCCTCCTGAATGGTCCAATAAAGGGCTTGAGAGGCTTCTTCTTTCCTGTTCATCACATGAGAAAATGCTTGTTTACATTTATGATTCCCTCAGGATATATGTGGGCAACAAATAACAGGATAGATAAAGAGGGGCTGGGGAAAATAAAACATACTTCATATACTTCAAAAATTAAAATCCTTTAAGTGATAAAAGATCCAGACACCTTTTAAATCTATAGATACAAAGAGGAAAAAAATAATATAGTAGTTGAATCTACTAAACTTAACATGCATGACAGTAACAATATTTAAAACACTGAATCTGCTTATACTACTATATATCAAATAATGAACAAAATCTCATTTTCTTTGAAAAAATAAAGTCTTTGAAGTGGCATTTAAAAAAATAATTGGAAAAGATAAAAAGGAAAGGTCTGGATATTCTACTTTTCAAAATTCTTAATGACACAGATATTTATAATAAAAAACAATTTTCCAGAGGCCAAAAATATAATAGAACCCCAAAATCTTACAACGTCCCGTTTTATAATGACTAATAGCTTACAACAATTTACTGCTTCCACAAATCAATCAGCTAACAATAGTTTGCTGCTAGCTAAGGCACTAGACTCAGATTAGCCAACAGACGTATTAAGATTGCTCATAAATATCAGGGGGTGGGGAAAGCAATTTACATTTAGTAGTCTTAAGTCATATATAATTTGGTAATGATGACCCTATTATTCCCTATCTTTTATCACCTGTTACTTAATAAAACAAGTGAGGGACTCGAGTAGAATTCTAGGTGTTATGAGACATAAGTTCCCATGAAATAAGAAATCACTTACTTAGAGAACAGTTCAAAACCAGAAAGTATACAGTAAGTTCTATGATAGACAATTCATAAAGTCTTTCATAACCTTGACATGCAAAATGACCAGTCAAATATCACTCACAAATACTGCTTTTATTCTGTTTTACTTATCAACAGCAGTTAGTTTCCAAAACCATATGCGATTAAATATAACCAATTAGTTTGGGAAGTGAGGCTGTTAAAGCAGGCCCACTGTCAGCAGCAATAAAAAAAATGGCTGCTGGACAAAAGAGAAAAGCAGACAAACTCGAAACATCCAATATTATTTCAGTATTGGAGCTAACACCTTTACCTCTTAAAAGAGCCTAACTTTTGCCCTGGCAGTCATGCTCAGTGGTTAGAGCGCCAGACCATGTACCGAAGGGTCGCAGGTTCGATCCCCAGTGGCCCGCCGATGGGGCACATGCAGGGGGCAACCAACCGATGTGTCTCTTTCACATCGATGCTTGCCTGCCTGTCTCACTCTCTCTTTCTCTCTCCCCATGCCCTCCCTTCTACTCTCTCTAGAATCACTGGAAAAAATATACTCGGATGAGGATTTAACAACAAAAAAAACACATAACTTTTAATGTTGGTTTTTAAGTTAATGAACTTGAGCCATCAAGGCTATGTTAGGTATTCTTTAAGAAGGCAGAGAATCACATATTGCAGGTTAGAAAGATTTTCACCCCAAAACTAAAGTACTCAAGTTTTAGAACTGAAAGATGTCAACCCAAAAGAACTTTGAATAGCAGATTTTAAAGTGTTAGTACCTAGTACTTTAGCTAAACTAAAATAATCTTGTAAGCAAATTTTATTGGGAGTACCATACTTAAATTTATTTATGAACAGTTCCAAATAATTAATTTTCTTAAATTTTCATTTCTACAAAAGTCTAAACCACTTACTTTGTTCATCAATCTCTAGACCCATCAGCACAATACTATTTCCACCACAAATTGGTTATTAAGCAAATGAAACAAGCTATGGTAAACTGCTCTACTTGAATTGCAAACATTTCTCATTAGATGCCCAACTCAAAATCTAGTCTATGAAAAAAATTATTTTCTTATCAAACAAATAATATTAAAATGGGTTAATCTCTTGGACAATAAAACAGGGTTAATTATACTGAATTCAAAATGCAATGATTGTAGAAATATAACTAACTATATATGACAAAGCAATTCTAATTCTATTTATAGATCCAAAAGAACCAGGAACTGGAGCAGATATATTTGTACACCTATTGTCACGTCAGCATATACTCAAAAGGTAGAAACAACCTAATGTCTATCGATGGAAGAATGGATAAACACAAGGTATACCATAAACATACAATGGATTATTATTTAGCCTTCAAAACAAAGGAAATTCTGACACATTATATCAGGGATGAATCTCAAGGACATTATGCTAAATGAAACATGTCAATCACAAGAAGATTCCACTTATGAGGTACTGAGATGCTAAAGATGCCCTGAAAGAAGAAAGTTTGGGAAACTTTGCTTTAGCCTATTTGATTGGTTGGTAGTTGATAGATGGTTAAAGACCACAGCTTCTATAGGCCAAAGTGATGAGACTCAAATCCTGCTGTACCTTACCAGCAGTGTGAAGCAAGCCAGTTAAGCTGGCTCATAATGCCTCTCAATAGAAACAGGAATAGTTCCTCACAGGACTGCTACAAAGAACAAATGAGTTAATATATTTAGAAAGCTAAACATTAGCTGGCAAAAAGAGCTATAGAAATGTTTGTTGCCATCACCTTCATGATAATTTTGTTAGTTATTGCTATTGCAATTAATTAGGTAAGAGAAAGTCAAAAAAGGTTTTTGATCTGATAGCTGACCCCAGTTTCTGGTACAGGAGGAGATATGGCAGGAATAGGCCATAAGAGCAGTCCACCTCAACCCTGACTCAAAGATGCTGGGTCCTGTGGCTGTTCATCACTCCCAGGGAAGACAACCAAAGAAAAGGAACAGGTCAACTCAAATCTGTTTTCTATATTCTAACTAAAATTACTAACTCAAATACTTTAGTTGCAAGTGATGTGTGTGTTTTTTGTTCTAATGACAATTTAAAAAAAAAAAAGGTCTGAATGTACATAAAAATAAATTTCTGTATAATGTGAAAAATCTTCTGATTGCAAAATACAATTACCCAAGATGTGCCTATTAAGAGTCCTTCCATCTCATTACCAAATCTAATAAGCATGTCAGCAAATGAGCACAAGCTTCTAACACTGCTTCTCATGGGTTTGCAGAAGGGCAAAGCACACAGATCAGAAAGAACATTCTGCTAATTAAACTGAAGCAGATGACTACGGGAGAGAAGGGCTTGTCACATGTAACATCTGTGCCAAGAATGATCAGATTAAATATGCAAAGTGTGAAATAAAGGTTTGAAAAAGCAGTAAAATGATACTCTAGACCTTAAATAGGCTACAAAAGTTCTGACAGTTTTCCTAATTATTCCCAGTAATGGACATAGGAGGCCAAAAGGCAAAAGAGAGAAATACATTTTTCTCCATTATGAGTGTTGAGCACTAGGGCTAAAATCATGTCTGTCTGAACACTGATCAGTTTCTGCAAAGGTTAATAGCAATTAAATGCAGCAAACTAGATTAAATGAGAAACAGGTCATGATACTACTGTACTTGCAAAGAGCACAATAAAGCATTTCTTTTAAATTCTTATTAATGCACAGGAAATTCAGAAGGAGCAGCTATGAGGATAAAAACCTATTTATTAAATAAAGAAATCCCTTAAATGAAATAAAAACAGTGACACACTACATAAACTAATTTAATTATCAGTATTGTATTGCTGAGAGGTTAAATACTAACAATGTCTAAAAGAATATTTCTCTGAAAAAGAATAATACATATACTTTCCTCTTTTTCTAGCTAAATAAAGAGTCCACCTTAAAATTAAGAGTAGGCTATAAGTGCTAAAATGAAAAGATGCACACTACAGCATAATATCATAATACTTTGCTTCTTCTGGTCTACTACATCTGCATCAAAGGAGTAAATTACTTCATGAAAATAAAGATTAAAGTATCTGTGACTATACTTAATAATACTGTATTGTATATTTGAAGGTTGATAAGAGTACATCTTAAGTTCTAATAACAAGGGGAAAAACTAACTAAAACAAATGTCAATTAGACTAACGGTGATCATTTCACAATATATACAAATATTGAATTATCATGTATACACCTGAAACTAATATAGTGTCATATGTCAGTTACATTTCAATTAAAAAAAATTTAATTAAACTTTCTGTTAACATTTTGAGGTCATTCTCCAAACTTAATATTTTATTTTAGTATAAATCCTAAAGTATAAATATGAAGCATATTAAAGGTTGATCTTTCAAATTTAAATACAAGCATGCTTTTTAAAAAATCAAGTAATCATGTGTACACACAAACACACATTTTCTCAAGATACACATAACCACATAACTCTCTATATAGGAGAGAAAAAAGGAACAGGCTCAGAAAATGGAAATTCAATTTACTTTACTATCCTCAGGGTCTTCTAAACCATCAGGCCGACTAAGGTTTCGAGCAGGCTGGCTGCAGACAACATTATCTTCCAGTCCCCAAGAAGGTACTCTCACAGGTGGCCTTTGGATTTCATCTGGGTAAAAAGAACCATCTGCTCCATCTGAAAAAAATGTTTTGCAAGGGAAGGGTAAAAGCTGGTACTAAAATTAGAATCGCTGTGTATAGGTATGATGAATGATATAAAAAAACATTTTAGCTCATCAAAAAAATATATTTTTAACCCAAGTGACTCAAAATAAGAACTGTATGCAATAAGCAAATAGATTATTCATTCATGGCATATCACTTCTGGATGAAGCCAGTTAGTGTTAAACATTAAAACTGCTCATTATAATGTTTCTATTAGAATTGACTGTACCAGTAGTTTTCTAATCCCACAAAAATATACACAAAAAAAACCCTCCAAATTCAGCTAACCCCAAACTAAAAATATTTTAATAACCTCTTGTCTCCTGTGTTGCATAAGGATTACCATATTGCAGAACTGGTTGTGTATCTGGTACTGCAGAAACATGACCATTTTGCTCAGAGCATGTGTGGAGCCCCTGTGAGATCTGCTGAGGACTCTGGGAATTCTGACCTTCCATGTTCCCTTCTGCTTGATTTTCTAGAGTCCTTTTAAGTTCCTAAAATTAACAAAAACAAAGGCAATAGGCAAAGTAATCAAATATTTTATAACAAGGGCAGCATTAAATATTTAGCCAAAATATAACTGTAAAATTATTTCCCTATTACAGTAGTTCCCCCTTATCCAATTTTTCTTTCTGTGATTTAGTTACCCATGGTCAACCACTGTCCAAAACATTTAACACATTTCGTACCGCTCAGGAGTTTTCTCGTGTTTCGCGCACCATCTGTTAAGGACCGTTCACGAGTGTTCTCGTTTTTCACGCCCATGGAAAAAGGAGCGAATCTAGATACTTATGTAAATTTTGTTTGGTCCCTCTTCATAGAGGAAAATGTTTTACGCAGTACCATACGTTAAAAAGTACTAGGAACTTTAATTGTTTGTTTTTGTAAATAAAAATGTTATAATTATTGAAAAACAACACCTAAAGTGCATTATGATGATTTAAATAACGTGCAGTTTGCCCAAAAACGTGCGGTCCCTGGCGTATGTCTTAGAGATTTCTATGTGGTACGCAATGTGTTAAGAAGAAATTCCATAAGCAATACATAAAATTTAAATTACACATGATAAAATCTCACTCCATCCTGTTCTGTACTGCACAGTACAAGAATCATTTCTTTCCAGCATATCCACTGCTGCCATTAGTCACTTAGTACCCATCTTGGTTATTAGACTGTTATGCTACTGCAGTGCTTGTGTTCAAGTAACCCTTACTTTACTTAATAATGGCTCCAAACTTTACCACAGAAATATGGGTATAGGAAACAACTATCACTATACTATCTAATAATAGACAAACATGGTAATTGACCGTACCTTGGCTACACCTCCCATTGGCTAATCAGTGTGATATGCAAATTAACCACCAACAAAGATGGCGGTTAATTTGCATACTGCAGGCAGGGCCATCCCGCCTACCCTTCCGCCATCTGGGCCTGCTATCTGCGACCCGGGGCGGC
>NW_005356259.1:9073131-9092087 GCF_000412655.1 Myotis brandtii
ACACATAACTGACTGCCCTCCCTGGAAGCACAGAAGAAGAAGAAGCCGCCCACCTTTGGTCCTGGCACCAGCACCTGGGGCTGGCTGCAGCCCAGGAGATGGATAAGGTACTGGCCAGAGGTCCCAGGCTGCAGCCACCCGGAGAAGCTACCAGCCCTGTGGTCCAGGGCGCCAACGCCTGTGGCCAGGGAAACAGGTTCCCTCTTCTCCTACTGTAGTCATTACTTCAATATTCCCCTTCTGAATTTCTCTCCTGTGCTGCAACCCAACTCCACTTTTTATCGGAAGGATACGGAACAGAGAGAGCAGTGTTAAAAGCTTACATTTTTAAGCCGGTAAGGTTGGTACTTAAACATATAAATGGAAAACTAGAGTCCTTAAGGTAACAAAGGCTACAAAGGACAGGGACAGCGCATGACCTATTATATCCAGCAATCCATATGGGGACTGAAAACTTTGCAATGATGACAATTACTGAAGATATGAATCAACTAAAATAGTTGACAGGGACAATTCTTCCATCTTTGAAAATATCTACATCAAATCTGTTTAAATAGATTTTCATCTGCATAATATAACACATTCTGACAAGACCACCACCTCCACCAATGTGGTCAGTGTTGTGCTGTAAAATGTTTAATAACTGAGGGACCGCCCCCTCAGTGCACAAATTTTGTGCACCGGGCTACTAGTGCTATTTATAATAGCTCAGAATTATGAATAGAAAAAAAAGAGAAAGTAAAAAAATATTTCAAAGATGATTCGAGAAAATAGAAAAAGGGTACAAAAGGAGCAAAAAAGTTAGAGATGATAAAATACTTCTGCAAAAGTTTAGGCAAATTAATTAGAGGAGTATGGTTAAGTTATTCTGTGGGCAAACAATAAACTACTTAAATGGAGTCAAGGGTTTCAGCAAAGATTTATATGCATGCACTGGTACAGTCAAGCAACTTCATTGAGAGTTCTACCTAATAAAGAATTTACTCTAAGTTAATATCCTCTCCTCTACCATAAAAAAATGCATAAATCCTCTGCAAGTAGGATGCAGGGTAAGAAAAGGACCAGTAATAAGCAGCTTGGATTTCTCATGGAGGAAACTGGAGGCGGGATAAAGAGACATGGCCAAAATAGTTATGGTTAGGTTGTTTGGCAAATTGGAAGTCTCAACTCTTGACTTAAGAGAAGATTCTTAAATTTGCATTCACAACGACCCTGCCCCCAAAAGGTCCATGTTTAGAATTGAGGAGATCCATGAACTTAGAAGGGAGGGAAAATTTATATCTTTTCACTAACTTCTGACTGACATTTAGCATTTTCTTTATGAATGTAGCCAAAAAAAAAAAAAATACAGCAATAGTTGCTGTACCTTTAACTGTCACCTACAGAAGTCACAGATATATTCATTTCATATGTCACTGCAGCTGTCTCAAAACAGCCATTCTATTCATCACTACTTTGAAATTATGGTAAATAGACATACTAAACCTTATTTAACATTTTAATAAGCAAGCACATATACTCATATGTCACAAATTTTAAAAAATATTTTGATAACTATTTCTTAGAATTTATTTTTTTGTGGTTCTATATATTTTGCTTTATTCATTTAAAAATATTTTCTGAAAATAGACTTCACCAGACTATAAAAATACCCTTGCAACAAAACTGGTCAAGAACCCACGTGGGCCCTAGCTGGTTTGGCTCAGTGGATAGAGCATCAGCTTGTGGACTGAAGGGTCCCTGGTTCAATTCCAGTCAAGGGCACATGTCCCAGTTGCGGGCTCCAGCCCCAGTAGGGGGTGTGTAGGAGGCAGCCGATCAATGATTCTCTCTCATCACTGATATTTCTCTCTCTCTCTCTCCCCCTCCCTTCCTCTCTGAAATCAATAAAAAATATTTTTCAAAAAGAACCCATGTGGGATCTCCTCCCCTATCTTAAAAGACAATCATTAACATGAGTGTAGCTATCTTACCTGAGCAAAACAATATTAAGCTGATTTGCAGTTCTCCTAAAATAAAAAGCCTCCACAATTTAAGAAATAGATTTTGTTAGAAGTCCTCTTTGACAATTTCAGTTCCAGGGAACACAAGTTTGCTTTGCTGGTTTTCCTTTGCTAGAAAGAGTGCCTAAATCTTTTTTTTTTCCTTCAGGGCCCCAAAATGTCTCACAGTAGCCATAGTTTTACAAATTACTCGTACTCCAACTGTTAAATAGAAGGAACAATGTATTGCTCTTATCTGCCACATGTGATGCTGTGAGAGTAAGGGAGAACAGACATTAAATGTTTTGAATTACTTTCAACTCTGAACAAGTTGTTCAAGGTATAAAATCCTCCTAATTTTTTCTTTTATCACTTCCAGGCAGCCTCTAAGTTACAGCAAAAAAGGTAAACAAATGGTAGTCTATATTATTTTTATAAGATCAGTTCTTCGGGGTCATTATTTAATCATCATGCTATTATTGCATTTCAGTAGAAATGCTGTATTTCTACTGATGTATAATAAAAAAAGCGTAATATGCTAATTAGACCGGACAGCCGAATGACCTTCCAGACAAAGCCAGGCCTGCAAGGGCCAAGGCAAGCCACCGCAGCTGCGAGGGCCGAGCCCCTTGCACAAATTTAGTGCATCAGGCCTCTAGTGATTCATACTAGTAAGTATATATATCCACATCTATATCTATATGTGTATGTATATATATGTGTGTGTATATATATATTCATCATTTTTAAGTATTATATATAGAAAACTCTTCCATTCTCAGATGGAAAGGTCATCTGGAAATATAAAAATGATGATTCAGAAAAATCACTAATCAGGTATCTGGTGTTAAGGAACATTTGAAAAATTTTTGATTTAATATTTGTTTTGTTTTGTTTTTAATATGTTTTCATTGATTTTTAGAGCGAGAGGAAGGGAAAGGGAAAGGGACAGAGAGAGAAACATTGATGATAGAAGCATCATCAATCGGCTGCTTCCTGCACGCCCCCTACAGGAGATCAACCCTGCAACACAGTCATGTGCCCTGACGGAAAATGAACCTGTGACCTCTTGGTTCATGGGATGACGCTCAACCACTAAGCCACACCAGCTGGACTTAAGTTCCTCTATATCTGGGACCTGTATTTTTATTTCATAGGACTTATTTATAATTTGAAATTAATATTTATGTGCTTACTTATCGAACATTTGCCTCCTCTTCTGCTTAATTGTACGGTCCATGAAGACAGGAATTGTGTCTATTTATTTGAAGTTAAATATTTGTTGAATGAATAAACAAAATGGGGCAAACATAATTTACAGCATTTGCTTATACAAACGTTTGTTATAAGAAATGTACAGGAATCAGCAGTTTATTGTCAGTTAATACCCCACCCTATAAAATGCATCAAAGGTAGGGCCAGTTTGCTTTCTATCTGCTGTCTTATGTTACTTGTGATTTTCTTGCTGGTGACACTATAGTATTATATTACTTCAAAAGATCATTTTTAAAATAATTTCTACGTGCTATTCCAAGGCCTTGCTTAATTTTGTCTTCTTCCCTAGTTTTTCTCACCTCTACCCCAATTCTTTACAAAGTTAGGACTAAGTCCTTTTTGTTCAGCATTGAAAACAGACCCAGGCAGAGTGCCTAGAATGAACCAATTTAGACTGGGAGATCAAAGAAGGCCTCTCTGAAAGAGTCATTTAATCTGGAACTTAAGGGTAAGTCAAGAGTGGTAGGAATAGTTATAAATAATGAGAGAGAAATAATATGAATTCTGGGATATACTTGAAAAAATATCACTGAGGAAAGGAGGGAAGGGTATTATGGTTGGATAAATAAAATAAGATGGCCAAAAGTAACAATTACTGATGATGGGTGAGAAGTTCAACAGAATTTATTATTCTCTCTATATTCACATATGCTTAAACTCTTCTTTAAAAAAAAAGTTTTAACAAAGTAAAGAATTATAGATAAGACTATTCCTGGCAAAGGACATGAATGAGGGCCCTGAGACAAGAAAGCAATTGGAGAGTTATAAGGCCTGGGTGACCAGAACAGTTTTCACGGTGTGGTCCCACAATAGCAGCACCAAGTACTTTTTAGAAATGCAAATCTCAAACCACACCCCAGACCTACTAAATCAGAAACTCTGGGAATGGGAGCCAGAAATCAGTGTTTTAATAGCAATACAAGTGGTTTTGATGCAAGTTCAAGTTTGCGAACTACTAAGAGACTCTACATCAGTGGTTCTCAACCTTGGCTGCACATTAGAATCACCTGGAAATCTTTTTAAAATCCTGATCTCTGGGCCTCATCCTCCGGAAATTCTGTTTCTTTGTTATGGGGTGGGGCCACAACATTAGTAACAAAGAAACAGAATTTCTGAAGGATGAGGCCCAGAAATCAGGATTTTAAAAAGATTCCCAGGTGATTCTAATGTGCAGCCAAAGTTGAGAACCACTGCTCTACATAGAAGATAGTGAAACAGGAAATTATGGCTTATGGTGGAACTAGAGATAAATGGAAGCCAGTCATATAAAATATTAGAGGCTATGTTATAAATTTTGGCCTGTATTCTAATTGATTGGGAAGGCCATTAGGAGTGGTCAGCCTTACATTTTTAAAGGTTACACTGCCCATGGTTTATACAACTTTTTACCTGAGTCAAAAACAGAGGCATGGAAGATGGCAGTGTAGGACATGTGGCCCCCAGTCCAATCCCCAAGTAACTTAATCCTGACAATCATTTCAGTGAGTGCGGAAGTATATCTACACCTGTGAGATGACTGAGTCCCAACTGATACCCTGAGTATTGCAGTCTTGGGTGAGATCTAAAGCCAGAGGACCCAGCTAAGCCACACTAACAGAAAGTGAGATTACAAATGTTTTAAGCCAGCGATTTTCAACTGGTGTGCTGCAAGAATTTTTAAAACATGCAATACTTGACTATCTAGTCAAGGGCACTGACTTTTCCCCTTAGACTGTCAAATCCTATATCCTATATAATAAAAGGCTAAAACGCAAATCGACCGAACCAAGGAACAACCAGTTGCTATGACGCGCACTGACCACCGGGGAAGACGCTCAACGTAGGAGCTGCCCACTAGTGGTCAATGTGCTCCCACAGGGGGAGCGCCGCTCAGCCAGAAGCCAGGCTTGCCAGCGGCTCATGGCTGGTGAGCACAGCAGTGATGACAGCAGCCTCTCCCACCTATGCGGCAGGCAGACATCCTCCGAGGGGTCCCTGACTGTGAGAGGGCGCAGGCTGGGCTGAGGGCCACCCCGCTCCCATGCCTAGTGCATCAATGTTGTGCACCGGGCCTCTAGTAAAAAAATAACAGCCAACACAACAATTGCCATCCGATGTGAAAAATTATACCTATTTTGTTGTCAAATCAGCAAAAAATATGTTCTTTTGGTGTGCCACATGATTTTTAGTAATTAGTTTATGTATGTCTGCCATGAGATGAAAAAGACTGAAAGTCTCTGTTTGAAGCTACTAAGTTTTTGGGCAATTTGTTACACCATTTGGTTAATACAATCATCATATTACTTTCCATGTGTGATTTTAGCCATTTATATCACAACAAAATTTATAAATGGTTATAATCATTCAGGACTGTCTCTCTTTCAAAATCATGTATGAAACTTTAAAAATACATATATAAATATGTAAAATGTAACTTATATTTTATATATATTTTTATATATGAAATATACTAGAGGCCCAGTGAACGACATTCGTGCACGGGGGGTGGGGGGGAGTCCCCTCAGCCCGGCCTGTGCCCTCTCACAGTCTGGGACCCCTCGGGGGATGTCCAACTGCCAGCTTAGGCCCGTGGGGAGCCGGACATCTTCCTGCAGTCGGACATCTCCCAAGGGGTCCTTAGCGCTGCCATGGAGACAGAAGAGGCTCCTGCCACCACTGCTGCGCTCCCCAGCCACGAGCCTGTCTTCTGGCTGAGCAGCGCTCCCCCCTGTGGGAGCACACTGACCACCAGGGGGCAGCTCCTGCATTGAGCGTCTGCCCCCTGGTGGTCAGTGCACGTCATAGCCACTGGTCATTCCCCCATTCGGTCGATTTGCATATTAGCCTTTTATTATATAGGATATGTAAAATGTATAAAAATAAAGTATCGTTATTGCTTCTAGTATTATCTCTTAAGCACAATATATACTTAAAAGTTAGGTTTCTTATTAACAATCATGGAAGTGAGACAGCAGAGACCTGCACCTGGGATCCCAAGGACACCAGATGGCCAGAAGAAACACAGATAAGCCAACCACAAGAATGTCACCACCCCTCCACTCCCTGCTCAAAAATAATGGCAAAATTTTATCTTCCAACTGCTTGCTTCTCCTTCCCTAACATGGAAAATTCCACAAGCCCGTCTTTTCATGAAAGCCTGCGTTTTCCCCAGCTTATAAAAGCAGCCACACGGAGCCAGTTCAGAGCCTTCCTTTCTTCTGTGCTGCCACCCCTGTACTTGAGAATAATCTTAATAAATCTGTTTGGAAATTTCTCTAGGACCTCCTTTCGATTTCTCTCTTGGGGAACCCAAGAACCCGAATGCTGGTAACAAAAGTAAATACGTATTTCAAAAAGCTGTCCTAAGCATTTGAATATACGTATCCAACTTATCACATCTGATTTGATCATCATTTTAAATTTATAATACAGCTGACCAAAACTTATACCAGAAATAAAAATTTTCTTACTCTTCATTTGTGTTCCTATCTTTAATTATCTTTAATCCACAGTTTAATTACAGCAGTCTTTTTTTTAACCCACTTGCTATTTTGTGTTACCACACACTGAAAGTGAAAGAGAGGGAGAAAGAAGAGGGAGGGGGAGAGAAAACTAATGCCAAGTAACACATGAACACAATATACTGAGAGCCTAGTGGACAAAAACAAAAAACTGCAAACAATCTTGAGTAGGTTTCCTTCTCATAGTGGTATGGTGCGAGCAATTCTGAAACTATTTTACATGGATTACTGGATTTAGCAAATAAATAGATATGTTGACATTGTTCAGTGCCAGGATTCTCACTGTGGACAAGGTGTACAAATAGCAATCGAGGAAGGCAAGGAAGAACCCTGTGAACCTGGACTAAAAGTCTTATCTAAAATGTAAATGTTTCCTACTTCTGTCCACTGAAAGAATCTAGAAGCAATCTAAAAACCAGTAAAAATGTGCACACCTAGGCCACTGTTTTGATTTCTAAGTACCATTTCTCATTAGTAAGGAATCACACCTCCTTGAGGAAATAACTGCTTTCAGAATGAGACCAGAGCTTTTTCCTTATAAAACAATGGCCAATCCAAAGATGAGGTAAGAAATGTACAAGAGGAGCTAGACTATCTTACAGTGCTGTAAAGAAATGAAGTGCTCAAAAAACCAAAAGCATTCTTTTGATACCTAGACATATCAGAAAACAGTTTGAAGGTGCTCTCCCTAACCAAATCTAGGACTATGGAACATCAAATTAAGAACAGTAACAAATTCTAATCCACTGACTAAAAAGAGTTTATACTGATGATTATCTATCAGGTAGGAAAGCAGGAAGGTAGGTATGCAGATAGACAGAGATGGATAGACACGGGCCCTCAAAAAAAATTAAAAAGACATATATACTTACATACATATACAGACTTTGTGATATAAAAAAATCGATTTGGTTTTTGTCTCCAATTCCTGGCACAAGTCCTAAAACTCTTGGAATTTACTAAATCATAGGAGTGTCTTGTTCATAACAAGTCCTTTTAAACTTAGACCATCTTGAATTCATGCAAACAAGATGACTACTGGTGGACCCTCAGATAGATTCATGGGAGGGGCTGGTCACCAGAAGGACTAAGCACATGATTACAGAGAGCTAGAAATTTTAGCACTCACCAGGGATGGGAGGGAGGGTGAAGACTGAGTTAAATTATTTTGCCAACAATTTAATCACACTTGTATACTGAGATGCCATATTAAAAGCATTTACACTAGGTTTAGGGAGCTTCCAGTTAATGAACACATCATTGTGCTAAGAGTGCCACATGCCTGGAGAGAGCATGAAAGCTCTGCAGCTCTCCATCCTCACCTTGCCCGTATGCATCTCTTCCATTTGGCTGTTTCTGAGTTGTGCCCTTTAGAATACAACTTTATAATAAAGTGTAATAATCATAAGTAGTATTTTCCTGAGTTCTGTGATTCATTCTAGCAAAATATCGAAGGGGGAGCAGGGAGTACGTGGGGCTGAACCCTTAACTGGGTCTGCAATAACTTGAATAGTGGTGTCCAAGATGAACTGAATTGTAGTCCATCCAGTTGACTGATGTCAGAGAACTGTTGCTGGAACATAAATGAGGGCAAAGGAAGGTTCTTCCTCATTATGGAATGCCAAGGGACATGTAGGGAGGAAAGTGATGGATTTGAAAAGTCCTAATTTTGCACCTATCACAGTCATGTCATCCAACCTGGAGGTCTATCTAGCACTTTTGAGTGGTGTTTTGTTGGTATTTTTTACCACGTACCATTTTGGAATATTATCATTGGTCACTTAAACTACAGATTGGTTCACTGAATTATGAAGATCTTCCAAATGCTGACACATTTCACTAAATAGTTATTTAACCTCAGAGTTTTAATATTACCAATCTCATTAGAAAAGTCTGTAAGCCTTGGGAAGTATCGAGCTTATGATAACAGATATAAGGTTCCCAAAATTCTAGTTTTGCTCAAAAGATTGAACTTTATCATTGACACAAATACTATCAATTTTTTTTCCTTAAAGTAACAGGCTCACTCATTTCTTTTCAAGTAATGTCTGCCATATACCCTAGTCTGAAAAAACAAATTCTATTAGTTATTCTTTAAAATAGAAATAATATGCCATGAAAAAGAGACTAGTTCAGCCTATAACTCCAGCAATTGCCCAAGTGCTTTACCTTAAAATAACCATTGTACTTCATTAGGCAACAGAAGTGCTTTGGGGGTACTTCCCATTTCATCACACAGAATATTAAAAAGATGTATACCCCAGGATTAAACTTTAATAAAACTATTTTATTATTTCATCATCTTAAAATGAAAGCAGCTTTTTTTTTTTTAAACTGTGAATGCATGGTTGGGATGACTACAGTAACTATTAATGCTACTGCCTTGGCATAAATTAGTATGTCAGCAGTTTCCCACCACTACTTTTGCACACAGTGTGCACATGTAACACAGTGGGAGTGGGGTGCAAGGGGTTGAGAAAATAATATTGTAGTATTATAAAAAGAGTTTTATCTTCATAGACTTCTAAAAGGAAATGGGAACATCCCCCCAAAAGGACCACAAACAAGCATTTTTTACAATACAAAGGTATGCTCTGATTGAATGTTAGGTCATGCTATAAATCATTTAACAACTTCTAAAGCATTTCCTATTACAAAAGAAAACCAGATGAATACATTATATACACTTTAAAATTTCTTTACTATTTTCCTAAATTTGAACATTGTAAAATCTGTTTTATTGTTAAATATAAAGACTAAGCTAAGTTTCAACACGTAAGCATTTTCTCAAATTATGAGGTAAAATATTTTAAAATACTTAACAAAAAAACATTTTCCATCTAAGAGTCTCAACAGTGTTTTCTTTATTCATTAACTATTTTTTTAAAAAACCACCCTCACATGAACTATAAAACTGTCTCTTCATAAAGCTGTATTACATACAAAACATTTTTTAAAGAGCATGGTTCAATACCTTCTCCCTGGAGAGGTCTGCCAAATGTGAAGTTAGACCATTTATTTCTTTGTCTTTCTCTGCCAATTGAAGCTGAATAAAGAAAAAAAATTGTAATTAATTTTTTCATTATCTACTCTCCTTAAACTTCAAGAAATATTATACTGTTATGTCAAAAAGCTGCTATTACCATATCCATATGTTCTCCTTGGTTCTTATTTTTTACATCTGTGAATTACTTGTCATTACTGACCAATTTCCCTTACTCTTAAAACTTCTCTCCTGTTTATATGAAACTGCACCAACATTGTCATTCTCTCATGCTCTGTGTGTCCACTTCTTCACAATTACAAATACGTTATTCCCCAAAGTATCTTCTTTGGCTTCTCCTCTCTATATTCTCTCTGAAAACTCCCTTTCTTCTATGCTTTCAACTATAACCCTCATGGGAATAAATCACAAGTATTAACTTATGTGCCACACTCTTTCTTAAGTTCCAAATCTGCCTTTTTAATTGATGGTTAGACATGTTTCACTGTTATCTTTCTGCCCTGCAAGGGCAAAATGTCTCAGATCTACTTTTCTATTTTTTAATTTTATTTTTGTTAATTGATATTATCAATCTCAGAGCCTACTGTGATTGAAGCTAGGAAATTATGTTAGAATGCTTCTCCCTTCGCCTCTTCCTCCCCTCCCCAAAATTTTCAGATTCTCATTCATTTATTCATTCATTCAACCACCCATTGTTCATCTACTACAGCATAAACATTATAGATACAAATACAAATAAGATTACTCTTCAGTAGTTTTTCCCATAAGAATGTCTTCCAAAGGTTTCCTTGATAAACTCATGTCCTATTCAATGGTAAGTGACCAAGGAAGGTAGCAATTCATCCTAAGAATATTTCCACCTCATTTTCTTGCCTTCAAAAACCCTTCCCACCTATAAATCCTCTCTGCACTACCAGACCCACTCTAGTTGGGTCCATTTTCTCCCTAGAAAAGTCTGAACAGCAAAATGCATCCAAATTTGGCTTTGACCTGTCTTTTAAGTCTCATCTACTCCACTACAGTTCCCAGATGATGCTCTCTACTTCTGACCTCCAAACTTATACTAGAGGCCTGGTGCACAAATCCCATGCACTGGTGGGGAGTGTGGCCTGCGGGGATCAGCCCACTGTGGGAGCGCTGCTCATCCCGGTCAGCCAAGCAGCTGTGGACCCACCCTCTGAGCGACTGCTCCCTGGTCCTGCATCTTCAATGGAGCCGGAGCACTCACCCCTCCAAGGGACCCAGTCGGGGCCAGGCTCAGGGACAATAGCACTGAGAGGCAGCGGAGTAGGCCTGTCTCACGGCAGTCATGAACCAGCCTCCCAGCCTCCAGGGTCAGCTCTGTGAACCCGGAGGCAGCACTGCGAGGCCTGCAGGTGCCCAGAGGAGGCGGCAAGGAGCGAGGAGGAGGAGGCTAGGGGGTGAGGAGGCAACGATCTCAGCCCTGGTTCCTGCCCGTGGCCCAGGGTTCACAGCAGGAGCAGCCGTTCATCCCGGTAAAGCGGCGCTCCCACTGTGGTAGCACACTGACCACCAGGGGGCAGCTCCTGCATTGAGCATCTGCCCTCTGATGGTCAGTGCGCGTCATAGCTACTGGTCAACTGGTCATTCTGGTCATTCTGCCATTCGGTTGCTGGGCTTTTATTATATAGGATAACAATGCTTATCTGTTGGCTTAGAATGCTGTGGCTTTCTTTTCCTAGCTCTGCTTCTTCTCCCCTCCACTGGGTCTTACAAAGGTCTGGTTTCTCCGTAATGTCTAACTCTTAATTCAAAATAGTCCTAAAGAACTCTGACTTATTCATCACAGTTTGCCTTGTCTGGTATGAGTGCTTGTCTATAAACAGTGAAAAATAAGGGAACGGGCACTAAACAAAAAGCCAAGGACCTTTACCAGCTGTTATAACCTGAAATATGTTCATTTTTGTCATTAATGAAGTAAAAATATTATTTAGCTCCCCATTGTTTGACAGATGATTACCTAGGCTGTGAATGTGAATATCACCTTTACACTTCTAACAATCCCTACTAGTTCACAAACTCCTTAAGAATAGCATTGTAGCTTACTTTATGAAAGATCACCCGACTAATAGCTAATATAGTCCTTTATACATAACTGGCTTCAATAAGTCTTTACCAAATCATTTTGTCAATCTTCAAAAATAAAATTTCATATAAATTCAGTATTCAGCTTTATAAGTGGTAAGTGAAGTTGCCAGCCATTGAAAATATCCACAAGAATTTCAGAAACAGTAATATCATGAAACAAAAGTTTCAAAATTTCTTCTGACATAAGATAATAAAAGGACTACCAGTAAAGTTACCTTACACAGTAATGTGCCACCTGCTCCAGTCCCAATGGGGGAAACCTAAAGGAATTCTTGGTGTCGCTAAGAATATTACATTTCAAAATTAAATAATAGGTACAATTAGTTATGCCTTAGTAAAGTTAAATAATTTAGAACTTCCT
The DNA here is from genome assembly GCF_000412655.1 of Myotis brandtii. Classification (NCBI taxonomy): domain Eukaryota; kingdom Metazoa; phylum Chordata; class Mammalia; order Chiroptera; family Vespertilionidae; genus Myotis; species Myotis brandtii. Next base: position 9,085,363 of record NW_005356259.1, read on the forward strand.
TTATTTATTCACACACAAAAGTATGCCAAACTATCCTATATAATAAAAGCCTAATATGCTAAGTGTCTGGTCGCCTGGTCCATTACAATCAAAGCGTAATATGCTAATGATATGCTAAGACTGCTCAACCACTCGTTATGACGTGCACTGACCACCAGGGGGCAGACACTCCGACAGGTAGGTTAGCTTGCTGCTGGGGTCCAGCCAATTGGGACTGAGCAAGATGGGCCAGACATGCCCTGGCGCCCTCCCGCAGTACCTCCCAGGCTGGCCAACCTCCCGCAACCCTCCCCAGCCCCAATCGTGCACCAGTGGGGTCCCTCGGCCTGGCCTGAGCCCTCTCGTAATCCGGGACCCCTCTGGGGATGTTGGAGAGACCGTTTTGGCCTGATCCCACAGGCCAGGCCAAGGGACCCCACTGGTGCACAAATTCATGCACCAGGCCTCTAGTACAGCGATTCTCAACCTGTGGGTCGCGAGCCCTTTGGGGGTCGAACGACCCTTTCACAGGGGTCGCCTAAGACCATCGGAAAACACATATATAATTACATATTGTTTACAGTAGCAAAATTACAGTTATGAAGTAGCAATGAAAATAATTTTATGGTTGGGGGTCACCACAACATGAGGAACTGTATTGAAGGGTTGCAGCATTAGGAAGGTTGAGAACCACTGCTCTAGTACATACACATATATATCTTAGAATATATAAGATTACACTTTATTCCTTAGAAAAATACCTTTTTCCTTATAAATTAGCTATACAGCCTGCTAATTTTTTTCTAACATTCTTACAAATATCATTTACCATTCAGGCTTATTTGTTGGCTTATGTTACACTGGCAAAAATGTATTCTACAGTATTTCACTTATAGTCAAGGGCACGTACCTCAGTTACAGGCTCAATCCCTGGACCTGGTAATCAATGAAAAAAGTATCCTCAAGTGAGGATTATAAAACAAAAAAAGTGCATTGGATTGATAAAAATTATAGATAACACATTTTCAAAAGTACCAGCAACTATGCCTTAAGTTATACGAATATTAAACTTACTTTGTAATTGTCCTCTACTTCAGCTAGTTCTAGTTTTACATTTTCAGCAATTTTTACTTGTTCTTTCCATTTCAGCTCCATTTTTGCAAGTTCATCAGCATATTTATTGCACTTTGTTTTCTCATCCTAAATAAAATTAGTAAATTACCAAAAGATTTTAAATCCATATAGAGCCAATATCTACACACAAATATACTAAGGTACAACAATAAAGAACTTAAATTATAAAAAAAAATACTAAGGTATACGCTAAATGTATATTGTAACACTGTTGTAACAGTATAAAAATTGAAATAACCGAATGTCTGTCAGTGGAAGATTGAATAAACCACTTTATATGCACATAATGGAATTAACAAAGAAAAATGTCAAGATTCATTAACTGAAAATAGCAAGTTGCAAAAACAAAATACATAGTGTAATCCTATCTTTGTTTCAAAAGTTGTTTAACAATTTTATATGATGTCTATGTAGTACTGTATAGAAAAATATAAATTATTAATAGCTCTTATTGCTGGGTATCAGGGTCATGATGGTACTTTTTACCATCTTTATTCTTTATTCCTATAATACCATATTTCACAATAACCATGTATTACTTTTGTAAAGGAAGGTAATAAAAATCAGATACTTTTAGTGCCATTGTTTCCTGACACTGACAAATAAAACTCTAGGATTTCCGGACCAAGACAACTTCTAGGTTGACTTGTCATACACTGCTCTACTCTAGAATTCAGATGTTAAAAGGGAGGAGTTACAAACACGGCAAAAAGGTAAAGTGGCCAACTTCATGTTGAAGATTTTTGTTCAAGGTGAAAGTTTTAAAATATGCTTTGAGCAAGTCAATGGAGAAAACAAAGTCTTTTCATTAAAGAATGCTAAATCAACTGATTAACCATACTATACAAACCATGCCTCACACTACACACAAAAATAAATTTAAAATAGCTAATACATCTGTATGTAAAATGTAAGACTATAAAATTTCTAGAAGACAAGGTAAGAGAAAATATAAGTTAAATTAGGTAAATGTTTCTTAGAACATAAAAAGAATAAAACAGTAAAAAAAATTTTGATACTCTGTACTTCATCAAAATTAAAACTTTTTCTAAAAATACCATTAAGGAAATGAAAAGGCAAGCTACAGAATGGAGAAAATAATTACTACACATATATGAGACAAAGCACTTATTGCCAGAATAAAGAACACAAACTCAGTAAGATAACCCAATTTTTAAAATAGTAAAGATTTGAACTCTTGCAATAAAAAGGAGTTAAGAACCAATATAAGCAACAACATGCCTAAGTCTCAAAAAATTATGCTGAAAGAGGACAGGAAACAGAGTACAAACCATATGATTCTATTTACAGAAACTGTACAAACAGTATGCTAATCTATAGTGACAGAAAGCAAGCCAATAGTTTCCCAGGGATGGGGACAGAGGGAGGGATGAGTTGCGAACAGATACCAAAAAAAAAAAACCCTGACGTTGTAAGTTTCACAACTATATAGGCAAAAGTGATCAAATTACAGACTTTAAATATGTGCAGCTTATTGGATTTCAATTGCACTTCAACACAGTTGTAAAAGGAAATAATGTACCTTGAGGAAGGTTTTACTTTCAATGGAACAATCTATCTTCCTTTCAATAGTACATGATGAATTTTTAATATTCATCCAGAATTGTTTTATACTTAATGAATAATTTAGTCCCTTATCATAAATAACTACTTTGAACTCTAGCATAAACTGTACTAATCAACACTTCCACAGAAAGAAAGATCATCTGAAGCAACATAAACATTCAGTTTAAAATCTGGTTTAAAAAATCACATTAATATTATTTACAAGGCAGTAGCATAAAATATTTTAAATTACTCTAGTAACCTTGAGCTAATATATGCACTTCTCCAGCTCTGAAAAATTATCCCTCTCCTCTCCACATGCAAAGAAACCGACACAAAATAATATTTAAACAAACAAAAATTACATACACAAAATAGCTTTTCCTCCTTCTCCAAATCAGATATAAATGAGAAGCATTTTTCCTTTGTCCTTTACATACTCTAGAAGTGAATGCTACCAAGACAGTTACAAAACTAAAATATTTTAATAATACAGTTTAAAATCATCAAAGTAAGTAACACTGTAAAGGCAACAACTCATTTGATTAATGTTCCCTTTCCACTTTGCAAATCTGGTCATTTTAAGATTTGGTAGAAATCTTTACTATTATTACAGTAAATGTAAAAGGAGCACTTCTCTTTTATAAAGTTCCATGTATCCTGATAATAAGACAAACAATATCCAACCTCAATCACTTGCCCATTATCAAGAGAAGTACTTTAGGTGAACAAAAACTAATTTTAGGACCATGATTTTACATACAGATCTACATGAAAAGGCACACACAACAACGCCCTCTCAACAGCTAAACGAAATACCAGTACATGTACCTGCTGTATAAAAAAGAAAGCCTAGGACGCCCATCAATCGAAACAATAAAGGTAACCTAAGCCATTACATTTGATAAATATATCTTTCACTTACAAGGTGGCTAGCTTACCTGCAAGAGTTGCTTACATTTATTATACTTTTCTGTTTTGTCAGCAATTTCTTTGGTCATTTCACAGACTTGCCCTTTTGTTACAATGTCAAAATCTGTCTCGGCTATAACAAGGCAGAAAATAAGGTCATTAAAAATTGTTTTTTTCTTTATTTTATTTTCCTGTTCAGAATAACTTAAAGATCAGGATACTGTGAAATATAATAAATGGAATACTGAAGGAAAAAAACACCTATTTAAAAAATATATATTCATACACTAAACAAACAAAGAAGGATAATATATATATAAACTCTAGGTAAGAAGTCTTTAAATGTCAGTTTGGCCAGAACCAAGTTCATGTTCAGTAATGAAAGGATCATTTTTTTTTTAATTAACTAAAAATAGTTCTAAATGGCACAAAAATTTATATAACTGAATATACAGGATAAGCAGAAAAACCATACTCTTTGAGAAAACATTTTAAATCATTTTTCCAATCTTTCATCACTATTCACTAGGTCTTTATTAAGTAAATATTGTACAACACCATGTAGGTAACTAAGAAGATGTACAGAAATATAAAACAGGATCTTGTTCTGTAGCAGCTGAAGCTAATTAAATATTTAATAGTAGAGGAAATTTACAATACGTTTTAAAAGTATAAGACATCAATTGCCCAAACATTACACATGGAAATATACTTTTACATACTCTAGTACTTATCTTCATTATTGCTAAATCATTAACACAGGGTGGGAAAAAAAATGAGGAAAAGTAAAATCCTAGAGTTAATTCAAATTTACATGTTGTTCATGTATTCATTATTTCTCTCTACTCTGTTCTATAAATTAATAAAGTAATAAAAAATTTTATCTTATCCACTGACAAGTACACTGAGAAAAGTACCCTATTGATCCAAAGCAGCCGAAGAGAGAGAGAGATGAGACACAAACGGGATTTACAAGTTATTCCCCCTAACAGAATTGAACTGAAGTGCCAGAAATGTTTCAAAATTCCATAGATTTTAGTGGAATGTTAATTAAAAATTCAATTCTTGGCTTTTGTCCTATAGCCCAAAAGCTATACGAATCTGAGCTTACAAACACCAGGTCATTTAACACTTGTGAATATTCTCATGAAGATAAACACTAGTTCACACTCACATTTTGTATATTCACCACATGCATGACTTTAACTTTTAGAGCCTTACTTTCCCTTTGCCTCAATTCCTTAAATATACTATAAAGATTTCTATAAACTCCCTAAAATTCTTACTCCTGGAATCAGGCAATATAAGTAAGTATAAATACTTTTTAAGGCAGGACACTACACAAAAAAATCTAAAACATTTTTACCTGCAGAAGGTAGTGGCTTTACACCTATAGTAGAGGTAGTAGTAGCTGGGTCTGTGTTTATTGAGGCCTCATTCACCTTCTGCTGACTTCCAATTTTCTTTGTGAAGACATTATTGTTATTGGCCTATTCAAAATGTTAACAATAAATTATTAAATGAATTCTATTTTCTCCCTTATAATCATATCAAAAAATACTGAAAGTCCACAAAGCTATTAACTGTCCTAAAAGCCAGCAAAGACTAAAGTTACACACACCACTTTACTCATATTACAAAAGACAAAACCTTATGTTTTTACTTGTCAAAACATCAAAAGACCACCAAAGTAGAAATCTCACAAGTTTTCTACTACAAAGTCATAATATACTTAAAGGCCCAAAAACAAGATCTATACATTTGGTTCAGAGTTAAAGTGTAATTTTTTTTTTCTTTATAAAAGCCTTCCTACTTTATCTCATGCATTTCTTGCTTCTTTTGTCTCCTTTCAGATTGCAAAAAAGACAGAAAATAAAACTGTCTTTACAGTAAATGTGGTTAGTAAAGAAAACTGTGGTGCTTTTCAACTTCGGGTTTTAAATGTGTTTCGTCACTTCCAAGACTCCATTACATAAAAAACCTTATATTTAAGCACAATTTGGGGACCCACATTAAAACACACAGACATCAAAGCAGGGGCATTATAATTGATTTTATTAAATCTGCCTTCCCACCCTCAAATGGAATATAAAACAATTAGCTGATGATTTTTAACTCTTCCTAATCTAGTGGATATGAATAGTAGGAAAGAACTCACCAATGACAATTTGTAAATGGTGAACCCCACACCAAAGACAAACGTCATTGTCCAAAGAGGGACTCGGGACTCGATAGTATGTAATGAATATTTAAATGAAATATACATTTAATCAACCTAAGAGGAAAATGGTGAAAAGAAGGCTCTTTTTTCCCCTGCTATTGCCCTTGCTTCCTTCATTGGTTCTCCAGTAAATAAAAATACCAGATATTAAAAAATTATTATTACAGTCCTGGACAGTTTTTCTCAGTGGTTAGAGTGTCAGCCCTCAAACTGAAGAGTTGCAGGTTCGATTCCCAGTCGTCAAGGGCACATACCTCAGTTGCACGTTTCCCAGCCCTTGGTAGGGGCACATGTGGGAGACAACCAAACCATGTGTTTCTCTCACGCTGATGTCTCTCCCCACCACCCCCCCACGCCCCACCACCCCTCCATTCCACTCATTCTAGAAATCAATGTAAAAAATACCCTCTGGTGAGGATTAAAAAGAAAATTTTAATCATTACAGTACAAGGCCAATGACTTGAAATCAAGCAGAGGTAAATTATATTAAAAAGAATGGTATTTTCAATATTATAAACTAGAGGCCCAGTGCATGAAATTCGTGCACGGGTAGGGCCCCTAGGCCTGGCCAGCAATCAGGGCCGATCTGTGGGGAGACTGGCGGGGCGATCAGGGGGGCCCCGCTGGCACCTGCCTTGGTCGGCCTGGTGCCGCCACTTGCAGGCCCCACCCCCAGCCTCTGCCGCTGGTCGCCTCCCTCTGCCAGGTGACTGGCAAGGCGATTGGGGGGCCCCCGCTGGCACCAGCCTTGGCTGGCCTAGGGCCTGCAGGCAGCTCCTGCATTGAGCATCTACCCCCTAGTGGTCAGTGCATATCATAGCAACCGGTCGTTCCGCTGTTTGGTCAATTTGCATATTAGGCTTTTATTATATACTAGAGGCCCGGTGCACGAAATTCGTGCACTGGGCAGTGG
>NW_005356259.1:9092212-9096290 GCF_000412655.1 Myotis brandtii
TTCTGGCTGAGCAGCACTCCCCCTGTGGGAGCGCACTGACCACCAAGGGGCAGCTCTTGCATTGAGCGTCTGCCCCCTGGTGGTCAGTGTGCATCATAGCGACCGGTGATTCTGGTCGTTCCGCCGTAAGGGTAACTTAGGCTTTTATTATAAAGATGATGATTTGATTTGCAAACAAAAATATTGATAAAAGAAATGTTTCACTATGTATGAATTCTGTTATACTTACTGATTGGTCTGAAAGTTTGTTTATTTGTTTTTGGAGCCTCTGGCATTCCTTGAACTTTTCTTTATAATGATCTGCTGCCATCTGAAGACGAAGTTTCAGATCTTCAACTTCTCTTCTCAGTTCATGTTCCAGTGTATCAGTTTTTTCCTAAAAAAAAATAAACAAACAACTCCTCTAAGAAAAAGATAAAAATTTTCTATCATAACAGTAGTAAATTCAAACTTCATTTTCACTTTTTTCTTTTTGGCTTTTTTTTTATCATTAAATATGTTTTTATTTTTTTTACAGAGAGGAAGGGAGAAAGATAGAGAGTTAGAAACATCGATGAGAGAGAAACATCGATCAGTTGCCTCCTGCACATCTCCCACTGGGGATGTGCCTGCAACCCAGGTACATGCCCTTGACCGGAATCGAACCTGGGACCCTTGAGTCCACAGGCCGACGCTCTATCCACTGAGCCAAACCGGTTTCGGCAATATGTTTTTATTGATTTCAGAGAGGAAGGGAGAGGGCGGGGGAGGGAGAGGGAGAGAGAGAGGGAGAGGGAGAGAGGGAGAGGGAGGGAGGGAGGGAGAGAGAGAGAGAGAGAAACATCAGTGATGAGAATCATTGATCAGCAGTTACCTCCTGCACACCACCCCCTACTGGGGACCAAGCCCACAACCTAGGCATGGGCTCTGACTGGGACTTGAACCATGACCTTATGGTTCATAGGTCACTGAGGCACACGGGCCAGGCTCTGTTTTTATTTTGGAGATTTAGCTATAGGGCCATATTAGTTAGTTCTCCTAATAAATCCAGCTTTATATTCTTACGACTAAGATTCATTAAAAAACTAGAGAAGAATAATCCACCTCCTGAGGAGCAAGTATTACTCTGTTAAATAACCGTAATACCTTTTATGCAGCTAGTAAATAAGAAATTCCAACAAAGTAATATATACCTGACATCAGAAAGTTTAATTAGCAATAATAGACCAGCTTTTATTAACCATTAGGAATTTGCTTACAGCAGTTTTTCTTAAAGCATACATTAATTTCAACCCAAGAGGTTTCAATGACTAAACAAAATGAATGGAAACTTAAAATTCTGATCAGGAATCTGACTTGATTTATTTTAACGTAACTCACTCTTATAAGTTTTGATCAAAATGGAAACTCAAAATTAACCTGCTTTTACCTGGTCTTTTTTCATAGCATTTAGTTTAAGTTCTGCCACTGCATCAGCTAACTGCTTTTTTACTTTCTCATTTTCCAAGCGTGCAGTATGTAGATCTGCCATCGTTTTATCTCGCACATTTACAGCATCACTAAGTTCTTTAGTCAGAAAGACAACTTCTTGTCGAGTTGCCTGGATCTGCTCCTCTGCTTTACGAAGTTGCTCCTTTAAGAAAAATGTATCTTCCTGAAGAAATGCAGATAAATATATTTGTAATTAAAACATTCAATTAAAAAATACAAGCAGAAACTATTTGTACTCATATTTCAACAAATCCAAAATTTTAAATTAAATATTGCTCTTCTATTCAGAACTTAAAGTATATGTCTAGAAAAAACTAGGGATGTGACTTAAGTTTCCTCACAGAGTACACATATAACAAACCTATGCACTGACGATCACTAATACCACTTTATACACAAGTAAACTGAAGTACAGGAAGTTCAGGCAACATATTCAGTGCTTTCATGGCCTGACTGAGACCAGAATGAAAGCTCTTGTCCCCCAGAATCTCTCCAGCTGGAAGTACTGACCCTCATTTTTTACAATCACCAATAAAAATAATTTCAAAAACTTTGTAACTCAAAAAAATTTTTTTTAATTTTTTTTTGAGAGAGAGGAAGAAAGAGAGAGAGAGAGAGAGATCAATGAGATATTGAACCATATCTCAATGATTGCCTCACCCACACTTCCTACTGGGGATCAAGCCCACAAACCGGCATGTGCCCAGGAATCAAACTGGCAACCTTTCAGTGCACGGGACGATGCCCAACTAACTAAGCCCCACCAGCCAGGATGTAACTAAAAAAATTTTCGTTAAACAATGTTTCTACTATCTAACCTAAAAAATAACCAATATATTAATATACCATTACTTAAGTTTTGGTAAAACTTAAGTTTTTAAAAAATATTGATATGCAAATAGAAAAGATGAGGCACTGGGGAAATGAAGTTAATTAAGCATTCCTTAAGCCTAAAAATATTGTTAAAAGTTAAAATTGCCATAAAATTATTTCCTTTATTATTAACTAGACATTATGAGCTCAAAAAATCTAGTTCATTCAACTTTCCTATTTTCATCTCTGTACTAAAAATACTGTAAGCTCAGAAAAAGTAAAACCCATTCTTGGTTGTTAAACTGTTAGCTCCTTAGAAGGAATTGTAAATGATTATTTATGTAATGTTATGGTGGAGAAAATCTTTGTAGGTGTAACAGTATTAGATCTAACTATATAAATATTGTCAGCTTCCATATACCAAAATAGAAAGAAAGGGTGGTGAAGAAGGGAATAATAATACTTTCCAGTGGTCGGCAAACTGTGGCTCGTGAGCCACATGCGGCTCTTTGGCCCCTTGAGTGTGGCTCTTCCACAACATACCGACTTCTGCGCATGGGCCACGAAGTTTCAATCGCACTGTACGTGCGCGCCCACACGTGGTATTTTGTGGAAGAGCCACACTCAAGGGGCCAAAGAGCCGCAGTTTGCTGACCACTGGTATAAGCGACTTTTCTAATCAATAAGGAAAATCCCAAACAAACAATAAATAAATAAATAAAACTGGAGAAAGACATGAACATGATATTTTTTAAAAAGAAATGGCTAGTATGCAAACCGAAAATACTCAACTCATGAACAATAAAATAGAAAAATTCAAACAAATACCATTCATCATCTTTCAAATTGTTAAAGCTTAAAGAACTGTAATACTCCAATATTTGGATGGGGTTAGCATAATCAACAAATTTACAAACAGCTGGACTTACATAATCTGTAAGTGGTATAACCTTGCTAATCAGATTTTTGCAACATTCATGAACACCTTTAAAAAGCACATGGCTTTTAATGTAGCAATTTTTCATGAGTATCTAATAAAATTAATAACGGGTAGGAACATAGGTTTAAACTTTACAGGAATTCAATAAAATATTAATATAATGAATAATTATTGAATGTCTAAAAATATGAGAATTTATTACAAATAAATTGATATATCCTCCACACAATGAAAGTCTACGCAGCCATTACAAACAGTAGCATGTATCATATACTGTTGGTATATTACTTTTTTTAAATAACTGAATATTTTAACACTCAACCCAGCAATTGCACTTGGAGGAATTTATGCTACAGATTTATATGTGTATGTCTAGATATCTGTATAATAATTTTTATTGCAATATGCTTATAATAAAGACTGTACACAATTAAAACTGATTACATACTAGATAGCTGTTAAAGAGAGACACTACACAGCTGTTGCAATGAAGGAGAAAGATCTGTATGTTTACTCCTTTTGCAAGATGCCCAGACATTCCTTCAATTTTTTATAGGTTCTGAAATATTATATAACCACATTTTTGTTAAAATAAGTACATTTCCAAAAAAATTAAAAATTATATAATGATTAGAGGCCCGGTGCACAAACATTTGTGCACTGGGGGGAAGAGGGGGCCCCTCAGCCCATCCTGTGCCCTCTCGCAGTCTGGGACCTCTCAGGAGATAATGACCTGCTGGCTTAGGCCTGCTCCCGGGTGGCAGAGGGCAGGCCCAATCCCTAGGTGCAGCCCCTGGTCGGGCTCAGAGCAGGGCTGATTGGGGAATTGGGGCGCCGCCCCCTGTCATGCACAGA
>NW_005356259.1:9096727-9116776 GCF_000412655.1 Myotis brandtii
TTTTTTATTCTGGGATTTATTTACCTTCTATGGCTGTCACTGGAGCTGAGAGCCGGCTTTAGCTCTGAGGCTCGGCTCCAGCTCTGAGACCTCGGCTGCTGAAAGCAGGTTTCTGGGCTTTGTTTAGCTTCTATAATTGAAACACTGTTGCAACTCCAGCTCTGAGGCCCCGCTGGCTGAAAGCAGGTTTCTGGGGATTGTTTAGATTCTATAATTGCAACATTGTTTCTTAGAGTGCAAGCTCAGAGCCCAGCAGCGGCAGGCGGGGAACCTTGGCTTCCTCCGTCACTGGAGCAAGCAAGCCTCCTGTTCACTTCAGCTGCCTGGCTGCCGGCCGCCATCTTGGTTGGCGGTTAATTTGCATAGCGCCCTGATTAGCCAATGGGAAGCGTGTCAGAGGTACAGTTAATTACCATGTTTGTCTATTATTAGATAGGATGTAAGTATTACAATGTCCCCTTCTTTTCCCCCATTGACCTCTTCTAGCCTGCCTCCATCCCACACTCCAACCCAGGCCTTCACCACCTTGTTGTCTGTGTCCATGGGTTATGCATATATGCATGCAAGTTCTTTGGTTGATCTCTTCCCAGAGGGTTACTTTTACTTTGTACCTTCATGTACTACTTGAATTCTCTTATTATCATGATACTGTATTTATTGCTTTTATAATTTTAAAAAAGTTTTAACAATTAATAATCATTTTTCCAGGTATTCCTTATGTATGTTTTTCCTCACAGAAGTCTTGCTTTAATAGGAAAAGGATATTTAGAGAAATTTTTAGCATTTTATTAAACAATGAATAAGCAATCAAATACACTTTCACCTTTACACTTGCAATCTGCTACGTTAAATACCTGAAAAGTAACTTGGACCTTAATCATCTATAATAATAAAAGCATAATATGCTAATTAGACTGGACAGCCAAACGACCTTGTGGACGCCCTTCCGGAAGTCCTTCCAGATGACCTTCCGGACAAAGCCAGGGCTGTGAGGGCCGAGGCAAGCCGCTGCGGCTGCAAGGACCGAGCCCCTTGCAAGAATTTCGTGCATCAGGCCTCTAGTTAAATATAAATGTCATGTATGTCTGACATTTATATTAACTATGTCTGAGCATGTTTAACAGCAACTACTAAAAACAAAACAATACTCATCCATAAAAATTAATAAATCAATATAAACCTACACAAAGTAGTACTACACAGCCATTTTTAAAAATTAGAAAGATCTCTATGAATTAATATGGAATGATTTCCAGTTTATATTGTTAAATGAAAAACAGCAAAGTACAAAATATATTTAGCATGGCATCTTTTTTTAAGAAAGAAAGGGATCAAAAGGAGTATGTGCACACCAACACCTGCACATAAGCTTAATTTTTCCAAAAAAAAAAAAAAAGCAGAAAGTAAAGAAAATGTTTACCTATGGGTATAAGTTAAAACAGGGATTTTATAAGGAAGAGATTGAGACATCAGAGTAAATTTTTTATATCACTTTGACTTTTGTATGATGCAACTATTTCACATATTCAAAAAATTAAAAGGTTAAGATTGTACAAACAAATATTAAACTTAAATATATACAAATACACTGAACTGTACTACAAATTCATAACAAAGTTTTAAAATTTTAATCCAAGTAATCTGAACATAGTGTCCTATACTTCCTTGGTGAAATATACTCTACGAAAAGTTTTGGAATAGATCTTAATTTTATTTAGCAGACATATTGTTGGAAGTGGCATTGACATAATTCTGAATTTATTGGCATATATAGCTGGGTAGAAAACAAATATAATGATGTTTTGGAAAAAGGGTTCTCACATTGGTAAAAGAGATCTATAATAATAAAAGCGTAATATGCAAATCGACCGAACGGCCAAACAGCGGAACAACCGTCCAGACAACCACATTATGACACCCACTAGTGCCAGGCCAGCCAAGGCGAGTGCAATGCGATTGGTCAGGGGGCCCCACCATCGCCCCATGATCACCCCCCAGAGGGAGGCCCAGGCCACCAGCTGGCAGGGTGATCAATGGGGGGACTCCACGATCGCCCCAAAGAAGGAGGCCCAGACCACACTCTGTGGGACCATTGACCGGCGGGGCTCCACAGAACTGGGGAACCAGGGTGTGTGGCGGCGGATTTGGGCAGTGCCAGGCCAAGGCTGGTGCAAGTGGGGGATGGGGCCGAGAGGCAGCTGGAGCTGTAAAGGCCTACCCTTGCATGAATTTTGGGCATCGGGCCTCTAGTATTGATATAAAATAGAGAAAGATAAGGAAGGTCCTAGATTTGAAGTAAAGATATAAATTAAACACAAAATGTTTAATGAAAGTACAAGGAAACAACCCCTAGTAGCAACAGGATCCAGTTTTAAAATACCATTCCCTACTAAAAGAAAAAAACAGAGCTCCTTGGAAAAATGGCTAATCCCTAAAGCTGTTAACATACAGTTGTGCCACAAAACAAAAGCACTCAAAGCATTAAGGGATCGAATCAAAAAGACACAAAAGCAGGTTTGAAAAGGTTCCCCCTCGCTAAATATGGGACTATTTGGGTATAAAAAAAGAATATTGATAACATAATACACTGAACAAAAAAGAATCCAAAGACCATAGTGATATAATAAAAGGGGGAGATGGCAATAGTGAACCTCTCCTCATTATAGAGGAGTACCTACTAATAAATGTAAAAGGAATGACAGAATTTTTAAGTCACCATTTTGCAATCATTAAAGTAATAACTGATGCAGGTGAGGATCATCAAGGGATAAAAAACACTGGGTGAGAGACTATTGGGGAATAGGATGTTCACATGATCTCAAGTATTATCCCACAGATTACTCAATAATCACAGAGGGAAAGGCACTGATATATGAAGAGACAGGCAGACATAACTTTAAACAAATGAGTAAACCTAACATGATCAAGAATGAAATTAACACTGTGACCTTTGATATGACTGCAACAGAATGTACAAAACATCACCTATGTCTTTTCTTGCCAAAAATAAATGTTTGACCTGATCTAGACATGAGAAAACAACAGACAAATCTAAATTATGGAACATTCCCTCAGACAAGCCTGAATTCTTCAAAAGTATCAATGTCAAAAAAGACAAAAAGTATAGGGACACTACTCTAGATTAGAACAGACCAAGAACACAATACTAAATTTATGTATGATCTTTGACCACACCTGGATCAACAAATTTTAAAGGTTAAATAAAAACATATTTGGGACAATTTGAATGTAGACTAGAACTATATACAAAATGAATACTAAAAATCAGTGTTAAGTTTCTTAGGTGTGCTAATGGTATTATGGTCATAATTCCTGCAACTGACTTTCAAATGGCTCAGAAAAGGCATATATATGGGGGAGATAAAGACGGTTTGCCTTTATTTGAGAAAATGTATTCATTGTTTTGTTCTTCCAACTTTTCTATAAGTTTGAACTTCTTCAAAAGAAAAGGCTGGGGGAGAGAAGATTAAAAATATAAACCATCATATTGTATACATTTAACAGAGATAATGTTTTACAATCTTCAAATACATGGTGCAAAAGTACTTACCTTACTTGAGGTGGTAAGCAGGTAAGCCTTTTGCAGACTATCCTTTTCAGCCAAACAGAATTGTAGTCTGCCAATCTCTTCTTTGAAATGAGTAATCATGTTTTCTTTGTTCCCATCTAAATTCTTTAAAGTTTGGACCTCTGACACAAGCTTGGTATTTTCTATTTCTCTATTCTTCAAATGGACCTGTAACAGTGCTTAAAAATGTCAAGAATATTCTAACTCCATAACCTAAGTCAGTCCAAGTTTAAAATACCACTGTCTGTCTCTAACCCAAATATGATTAAGGAATGGGAAGACTTACCAGACTTGGAGTCAGGAGACACAAGTTCTGCCAAGTGACTAGCTAACTATGTGGATTAACAACACAGCTTTTCTAAGGTTTTTTTTTAACTTTCCAAAGACACTAATAATTCTAAGGTCTAATAATATTACCTGATCTCTAAAGTCTTTTCCTTTGATTTAATAATTTTAATTTCTCTTTAAAATCACAAATGGATTTGGTTGTTCTTTTGGCATTGGGTTACAGACAGATTCAGATATAAAAGCATAATGAGATTCTGGAAAACATCTTAAGCAATTCAATTTTTGCTTGTGAAAACTACTATATCACGTATTTCCTGTATGCCTGAAAATATATTTGTTGTTAATTAACTCAATAAATTTTTCCCAGAAACTTTGGCTGTGACTGTTCATTTGCTCACAACAGATATACAAATCAAAACTACTTTCCACTATAAAGGGTTCTCTTGCTTTGATTAAGAGTACCAGAGATATGCCTTAGCTGGTTTGGCTCAGTGGATAGAGCATTGGCCTGAGGACTAAAGGGTCCCAGGTTCGAGTCCAGTCAAGGGCACATGCCCGGGTTGTGGGCTCGATCTCCAATAGGGGCCATGCAGGAGGCAGCTGATCCATGATTCTCTCTCTCATCATTGATGTTTCGATCTCTATCTTTCCCTCTCCTTTCCTCTCTAAAATAAATTTTAAAATATTAAAAACAAAAAGAGTACCAGAGATAAATGAATTAACATACTTCTTGCACTTTACTCTTTAAATGTATGGAACCTCCCGTTCCAAAAAAGCCCTAAGGTGACTGCAGCCCAAGCCAACATCCTGAACTGCAACTACACAAGAGATCCTGAGCTGTAAAAACTCAGCTAAGCTGCTCCCAATTCCCAACCACTAAATAAGTTTTAGAGTAATTTTCTTATACAGCAACAGAAAAGTAACAGAAACGGAAAGAATAAATTACCTTATAAAGTTCCTTCTCATCCTTTTCTGTCTTCAACTGATATTCAAGTTGTTCTCTTTCACACTGGGCCTTCCTGAGTTTGTCCTTTAAACTGGGTTAAGGTCATGTAACATTAATATAGACAAAATAACTTTGTTAAAACATTTTTAGAACATAAAGATATCTTTTAAAAGTGTCAGAAATACCTGTCTAATTCAGTTTCTTTTTCAATTGCTTTATTTGTCACTAACAGAATATCTTCCTCAAGCTTGACAGCTTTGGATGTAGCATAATTGTATCTCCTCTTAAGTTCTTCATTTTCCATTTTTAAATTTTCTGATACTTCAGTAAGTTCCTAAGAAAGAACAACAATACAGTATTTTGAGAAACATAATTAGTATGATAAAATATGCATCTTACAGAAATCTATGTATTCTTAAATTTTAATCCCAAATTTGTCCCCTCGAAAGTTTATAAACTAAGACTAAAAACTAAACCAGAAATTGTAACATACATTCAACTTTACATATACTAAATTAACTTTTTTCTTGCATTTTCATACACTCTTGTTGATTTCACTAACTTCTCCACCAGAGGGCAGGCAACGAAAATGAGAAAAAAATTTAATTAGTCACTCTCATATTTTACATAGCACTTTTCAATGTTACCCCAATGACAAATCATGTTTCATGATACTACCAAGGTTAACACTCACTTTTTTCTCCCATTTTTTTTCAGCTACTAATTAAAATCCATTTGTATCTCTAATGAAACCACACTGTTTTATACTTACACTTCCTTTTTTCTTAGCTTAAGAAATTGCATCAATATTAAATAGATATTTTTAGGATAATTTATGTAATTTCTCACATCAAGGATTTCAAAAATTTGTCTAATACTACATCTCATTTCACTGAATTCTGATTTTTGGAAAAGTAATTTAACTACTTTATTATATTTTCCCTTATTCAGTGTTTATCATTCCTAATTGTATTTCCAAGCCCTCCCCTCAAAATCAATCAAATACTCTACATTTAGATATAAAGCATCTAGAAACAGTTGTCAGGCACTATGTCATCAAGCCTGGTACCAAAAATCCAAAATTTTAATCATTTACAACATAAAAAAAGTTGTGACAGAAGGTTGATAGAAACTGATCTGTTTTTGTATAAATATCTGTCTAAATGCTATTGTTTTTCAACACAGGGTTTTCACTCACTGTAATTGGTTCAGTTCTTGTGAGAAGTGGGTTTTAGGCTAAAAACTCCTATCAGTTACGTAAGACTCAACCAACCTTTTTCTCTGCTTGCAGTTGGTCACATTTCTCTTTTTCATGGTTAAGTTCTCTTTCCATTCTTTCAATTTGTTCTCGAAGTTGTGTTGTTTCTTTTTCTAGAACGGCAAGCAATTTTAACAGTTCTTCTTTTTCTTTCATGGTTTTCTCCATTTTCAACTGTAAAACAAAAAAACTCATACTGGGTCTTTTTTTTTTTAAATAGTCCTATAATGGTACAAATTGATTTCCCATTTCAAAAAAATAGTAAAGACATTCACAGAAAGAATTTTTACATACTACTTCATATCAAATAGCCTTATTTAGCATTCAGGTAGAAAAGTTCATGAATCAAAAGTTCATGAAGCTTCCTTTGGTTGGGCAAAGAAGAAAAAAAAGTACAGCTAATGAATTTTATTATGATGTTTCCTACTGATCACTTTTCAAGTCAGTACTAAAAATAAGGCATAAAACTTCATAAGTGACTTAACTCTGGGCATATCTTGAGTAATAATTTGGAAGAAAATGTATACCTCTTCCTGAATGCAAATCATGGGAAATTGTTGAATCTATTAAGAACTTTCTTATGTTACATAAGGCCTTCATCTAGAGATTACTATTAAAAGGGTTCTTTAAATAAGGTATTAGGAATAAATTTCAATATGTGATGCCTTTTATGTGGCATAAAATAAATAAAAAAACTTTATAAATAAATGCAAATTTTAGGACTAAAATGCGGACTGTAACATTATATTAATTATTATGGAAACACTAATAGTTATTCTGTTCAGGAAATCTAAACTCTAATATTCTAAAAAATTAATGAATTAAGGGACCTAAAATAGTAACTAAAATGGTTAACACTTCTCTTACAGGCAGACATCACTGACTCTAATGAGGAAAGATTGTATATTCATTTAGCTAAAATAAAATGGCCTGGCCGACATGACTCAGTGGTTGAGCATCGACCTGTAAACCAGGAAGTTACGGTTCAATTCTGGTCAGGGCATATGCCCAGGTTGTGGGCTCGATCCCCAGTGCGGGGTGTGCAGGAAGCAGCCAGTAATGATTCTCTCTCTCATCACTGATGTTTCTATCTTTCTCCCTCCCCCTTCCTCTCTGACATCAATAAAAATGCATTTTAAAAATAATAATAAATAAATAAAATGTATGCCCAACAATAGACTCCAAGTCAGTTTTCCAGGGTCATGGAACCAAACTGATTAAAGTCTAAAATCGTTTTTATGGAAGTTGAATGGCTGTAAGTTTTTAGAATGACCCTTCTACCTCATTCATCACACCAAATGAAAATGACAGGAGTAAATACCCTCAAAAGAGAAAACTTTATTTATTTACTGAACGTCTTTCATACCTTGCCTATTTTATTTTTTATAATGACTTTTGGCTTTAAACTTTCTCATAGCTTAAAATATAGATACATCTTGATATACTGCAAAAGGAACATTATAAAAGAACCACTTTTCCCCAGTGATTCATTTAATTGGCACATAAATTCAAATTAGATTAAAATGTATACAAGTCAAATTCCTGCCCCCAATTCTGTATTGTGAAATCTTTCAAGCACATAGCAGTTAAAATTTTACAATGAATACCCATATACCCATCACCTAAATTCACTAATATTTTGCGATTTTAATTTTATTTCCCTTTATATTCAGTACTTAATTTATTTATGTAATTGTGGAGGAGTGGAACTAAACCATTTGAAACAAAATTGCACACTTCACCCCTAACTACTGAGAGCAAGCATCTCCTAATAAGAACAATTTCCTATTCAACCACTACCATTATAATAGTTAATTAGTAATTTTTTAAAAACTCCAGGATCCAGTCAAGATTCACACACTGAAGCATTATATTTTATCACTTTTAATGTCAATAGTACCCTAGACAATGTCTCACATATCTACTATTTTTGTGCAGTTTTAGATAAAATCATTAAAGATTTTGCTGAATGTGAAAATTTAAAAGACTTGTCCAAAACTTGGTCAGAATATAAAAACATTTTATCTCAGAAATATTTCCCTAAGAGACAGCAATTTACATTTCTTTATGAAGAAGAAGTGAAATAAATTGTATGGTGTCCCAATTTACTTAGAAAACGTGCACAAGAGATGCAGATGCCAAAACGCCCCTTCTTCTGTTCGCGGCCCTGAAGTCAGGGTGGTCTAGCAAGTATTCAAAAAGCTGCAATGTAAACTAACAGCATTCTTCTTAAGAGCCGGGCTTGTTTCAGCATCTTTGACTAGCATTCAAATACCAGGCTAAAAACCTTGATCATCAGGCAGTTGTCAACACAAAATGTTTCAGTCAGCCTATAAAAGTTACATTTCTTTATTTAAGATAAGAGAAGAATTTCTGGAAGGGGGAAGGGTAGATATGGAAGAATTCACACACAAAAAAAGAAAAAAATAAAGTATGTTATCTATAACCTCTTGTCTTTTTTCTCTAATCTCAGTTTATTAAGGTAAATAAGATAAAATCAAAGTCATAAAATATTTACATATAAAAAGCTCATCTGACTATAAAGAAAAGCAATGACCTGTCAGTAAATGTGAATATAAAGTAATCAAAAATGTATGCTGAACCAATTAAAGAAGCTGTATTTCACAGAAACACAAATGTAACATTCCAGTACTTAGGTTTAGGGTAAAAATATTGAGAAATATTTTGAAAGAATGTTGTTCTAATTTCTTCTTCAATAACTACTAAAAATTAAGACATAAGGCATTATTAGAGCATCTGCACAGTACATTTCTATTGGAGCCAATGCAATGACTCCAAATATTCAATTAAAAAAAATAGTGAGAAGCTTTTCACCTTTTTTCAGTTATGGTTAATCCAAGCTTATTCATTTGATCAGATGACAAGGAAAAAAAATCATTCTAAAAATATTCAACTTAAACCTTGAGACTGGGATGCTTCCCTGATTCACTGCCACACTTGGGATAGAGTATGCTCATAGTACAGTAAAATAAAGTTCACATCCAATGACAGATTTATTGCTGTACACTACTTTCCCTCCAGCTTCACCTTCCAAATCTCTACCATTCTACACTTAATGGAGTAGGCCACCACCAAAGAAAGGTTGGGGGTGAGGAAATATTAGGAAAGCTATAGGTCTAAATTCTCTCAAGAGTTGTTTATTGCACATCTACTATGCACAAAACACTTCTAGAGCCTAGGGACAGTCCCTGCCACAGTGAAAGCAATAACACAGTTGTGATAAAAAGACTTTTAAAGCATTTCAAAAATACACTAAGTTATGCATATATGCATAATCCATGGTCACAGACAATAGGGTGGTGAAGGCCAGAGGTAGGGGCTGGCAGCGCGCTGGTGGGGGTCAATGGGGGATAAAGGAGGACATATGTGATATTTTCAATAATAAAGATTTTTAAACAGGAAAAAAAATACACTAAGTATTTTTCAATTATTTTAGTTTAAAAGCATCTGCTTTTTAGGTTATACACTTGCATAACATAAGAATTCTTAAAATGCCAATTAACCTGTGTTCTTACATGCTCTGTTTTTAAAATTATCTATGAATCACTAACTCACTGTTGGTACTAACCTCAAGAAGGCCAGCTTTTGTGGTCACCACCAACATGTCAGAATTTCCTTCATCTTCCATAGTAAGCAACTCTTCAACTGGAGAAGAAGCTCGAAACTGGAAAGGTGTACTTGCTCCACGAATTTCACCCTTATGGGTAACGTAACAGAATTGATAAAATTCTCCATCATCATTTGGAAGGTAATATCCTAAGAGGAAGTTAACCAAAAATTATTAAACTTCCTATTATAAAATGTTACTTTAACAATATTTGTCATGTCCTCTCATTCCTGACCCTGTTTCTAGGCATTTAGGATATGTCTTTCTTCCTATTTTTCCTAAATTATCAGAACTAGACTTTCCCTTCTTCCCTTAACATGCCCGAATTTTTCTACCTTGGGTCTAAGCTTATATTCCCAGAATATCCTTTTCCCAAATCTTCACTAGAGCAAAACTAAGTCATCTGGGAGAGTGTCAAAATGTAGTTTTCAAGGAGAGGAAGGCTGGAGGAGGAGCAAGGGAAAAACAAGCAGAAAAATCTAGGAGGATTATTAGGAGTGAGAACATGCCATTTAAAGAAATCTTCCCTCAATTCATTACATGTAAAAGGGAGATATTAACAAAAGGAATATGCTACACGTGTAAACTGTGTAACAGCAGAAAAGAGGATGAGGTCCACTGATGCTGTAGAACAAAAAAAGCTTTGGAACTACACAGATTTTATTCTGGAATTCCAGCTCTACCACTAACTATTATTTACTTAACCTCTTGTGCCCCAGAGTTTCTTAGCTGTAAAACAGACTCCAAGCCATCTATCTCAGAGTTCCAAAGTATCTATAATGTATTTATACCATCCAGGTCACTAATGTGTGTTCACTATTTGTTCCTTCTTTCTTCAATTCAATTGTTACCTTCTCTTTCAAATTTTGCTGGATTATCCTAGTTCAAAATTAAGTTCCCTTCCCTCCAAAATGCCCATGGTATTTTTTACATTAAGAAAAACAACTTCCACAATATACCTTATATTACCATTCATTATACACATGCTTTATATCCTATATCAAGACCTCAGAAATATTGAGGGCAGATATAGAATATAAAAATTCTGGAATACCTGTAAAAAGGAAGCATTAAATGACTGTGAAATGAACCTACAAAAAATGAATATATTCACCTTGTCTTGGATGTTACTATTAAACAGAAATCTGTAATCACTATGGCTGTTATTCTTCCATATCTTAAAATTTTCAGTCTCATTCTTATGATATCTAGTTCATTTGATTTCATTCTTTTTTTTTTTTTAAATATATATTTTACTGATTTTTCACAGAGAGGAAGGGAGAGGGACAGAGAGTCAGAAACATCGATGGGAGAGAAACATCGATCAGCTGCCTCCTGCACATCCCCAACTGGGGATGTGCCCGCAACCAAGGTACATGCCCCTGACCGGAATCGAACCTGGGACCCCTGAGTCCGCAGGCCGACGCTCTATCCACTGAGCCAAACCGGTCAGGGCTTGATTTCATTCTTAAAAAAATAATTGGCCTTTCTCTTTAGAAATAAGAGAGAGGGGCAGAGAAAAATACAAGGTAAGCCAAGAACATCATCTGGTGCTTGAAAGTAAGAAAGAAGTCCTTTAAAAAGCACTGGGGGATGAAGGGAATATTAAAAATAAAACAAAACACAGGAGCTCACCTGATGGAAATTACCTAGGATCAAAAAAAGCTAAGACAATTTGAGCAAAAAAATGATGATAGTATTAGACTTTATTCCATAGAATAAAGTAAGTATCCATGAGTCCATGGTGAAGAGGACTTTTCCTAACATAATTCCAACTAATAAATATACAAGAAATGAGAATAGAGGAGCATCACCAGACAAATACAACAACAATAACTATTGTAAGCAAGATTCAGTAATGTATACTAACTAAAATGAGTGGGTAAAAGTTTGAAGAGAAACAAGATTATTTCCTTAGTCTCAAAGTAACTCCCCTATAATAGTCACTAATTACAAAAGAAAAACTATTACCTCTACAGTGGAAAAATCCAGCAGACACCACCTTAACCAAGTGATCAAGATTAGTACCAGTAATAAGATATATGGGCGCCGAAACCGGTTTGGCTCAGTGGATAGAGCGTCGGCCTGCGGACTGAAAGGTCCCAGGTTCGATTCCGGTCAAGGGCATGTACCTGGGTTGCGAGCATATCCCCAGTGGGAAATGTGCAGGAGGCAGCTGATCGATGTTTCTCTCTCATCGATGTTTCTAACTCTCTCTCTCTCCCTTCCTCTCTGTAAAAAATCAATAAAATATATTTAAAAAAAAAAAAAAGATATATGGGCATAGTGCTCCCTGATAAAATACACTGAGAAGGGTACAACATTAGTTCTCTGGTATTCTTCCTGAAAATGTATAACCTCAGTGCAATTATGACAAAGCATCAGACAAACCCAAAAGAAGAAACATTTTCATATAGAAAAATAATACAATAAACTGTTTCACATACTTACAACTGTAAACCTACTTTTGCCCATCCCTGTCTTTTTCTCACCTCTAATCCCATCCAATATAAAAAAAAGTATAGTATGCAAATTGTCCCCTCCAACAGAGTTCTTTGAGAAGTTGGACCAGGGGATGGGCTGGCCAGGGGAAAGGAGGGAGGCCCCAGCCGGTGGCGGCAGGTAGCTGGGGGAAGGGAGGGAGGCCCTGGCCAGCAGCCGGCAGCCACTAGGGACCCTACCAGTGCACAAATTTCATGCACTGGGCCTATAGTTTGTTATATTATTCTAACATGAGTAATAGCATTGTTTTCTCATTTGGGAAAAAGAACATCAAAAGTAAAGAGCTGATAAGAAATCAACTCTTCAATGAAAGTTAACAAGCAAAAACCTTTATAATGTCTACATAAAATATCATGTGACCTATGTTTAAAATAGGTACTAGGTTTCTTTTTGCCAGTAGATATTTACATTATGACTTTTGCTAAACAAAAGATACTAATTGCCCTAACCAGTTTGGCTCAGTGGATAGAGCATCGGCCTGCAGACTGAAAGGTCCCAGGTTCGATTCTGGTCAAGGGCATGTACCTTGGTTGCGGGCACATCCCCAGTAGGAGGTGTGCAGGAGGCAGCTGATCGATGTTTCTAACTCTCTATCTCTCTCCCTTCCTCTCTGTAAAAAAATCAATAAAATATATATTTTTTTAAAAAGATACTAATTAATTCAATTGTGGTATGCTGGCTATGCCTTAGTAGACCATTATAATGGGTACATCATTTTTAATAGCAATAAAATACCTAGTTTCACCCAGTTCTGCAGTTTTCAATTCTTACCTTGAAATGCTAATACACAATTTACTGTTGATCCTTCTACATAATTTTCAGGCATAGGGGACCATAAAAATGTGTAATAATCACGAGCAGTACTCCATCCAACCTAACGGAAAAAAAACATGGAGATTATTAGAAAGTAGTTTAATATAGAGTGATATCTTATAGCATATTGTTTTTTACTGCATCCTAAAGTTAAGACATGGGTTAATATGCTTACAAATCATAATATTTTAACCAGCATGTCAGATTTTATGGTTTTTTATTAAGCTGTAACCTAATGCTATAAAAAAAATCTATATAAATGAAACAGTAGTTTCTCTACTATGTATTAAAATGCAATTTGATATCCAATTTCTCAAGGAAAATCTTAGTATCAAATAGAAAAACTTACATTTTGCTTAAAATTTGAATTCATTAAACAGGTTTTTTAAACATTATTTTATGCTTCAAAGTTAAGTGTTTAATTAGAGCCCTGCCCCTTAAATCCACTAACTTCACTGATCTTTCACCTTTAGCAAGTCTTGCTTGAAGCCAATTGGTAAATTTTGTAAAAAGTCCTTTATTATCAAGATGTTTATATACACAAATAGACTACCTATGTCCTATCTCTAAAACACTTTCAACTGACAACATGTATACATTACGTATCTCAGTCTGTATTATCCAGATGAATTGTAGTGTGCTAAGTATGGATTAGAGATGTGTAAAATAGGTACTAGGTTTCTATTTGCCAGTAATATTACAAGAAATAATACTCCACCGAGTTAAATTATAAGTATATTCTTAATTCTGATTGACCTAGTTTTAGAGATTGCAGAACACTGAAGCTGGAAGAATTTTAACAATCTTTAGTCTCCAAAGGAGTGTTTTCAAACTGTAGGTCACAACCCAGTAGGAAGTATATTAATTTAGTGGTTCATGACATTAACTTTTTGATTTATATAGAATTAGAAAAGGATCAGAGTACATGACAGCTAAGTACTGCTTCATAAAAAATCTGTTTCAGATGTATTTGCAAGCACCTTTGTTTGCTAGGTCGCATCACAGAATTTGTGTGTGTCAGGGTCAAAAACATTTGAAAGACATTATAATTTTCATCTCTTTACTGATGAAAAGGAAGTTTAAAGAATATGTGATGTAAGTGATTTACCTCACCTATTAAGGCTCAAGTTTTTCCCCTTGGAACTATTAGAAGATAAAATTAGATGATGAATATAAAAGCAGCACTTAGCAGAGTGCCTGACCATGGTGAGTACTCCTTAAGTGGTAATTTTTGTTAAGCACAGTGTATAGGAAATAGGTCAGATTACCAGAAAATACCTCTTACTATTATGACTTCAACTAAATTACTTCTGTTTCCTCCTCTTTAAAATGGAGATAATGGTAACAATCTCAAAGGGTTGTGTGTGTTTATTAAATAAAATAATCCCTGTAAAGCACTTAGCACAATACCAAGCACATCAGTGATCATTACATCCTATCTTAAAAAAAAGGAGTAATATGCAAATTGACCATCACTCCAACACACAAGATGGCCGCCACAAGATGGCTGGCAGGGGAGGGCAGTTGTGGACAATCAGGCCAGCAGGGGAGGGTAGTTGGTGGGAACCATGCCCGAAAGGAGTGTAGCTGTGGACGATTAGGCCTGCAGGGGAGGGTAGCTGGGGGGAACCAGGCCTGAAAGGGAGTGTAGTTGTGGACGATCAGGCCTGCAGGGGAGGGTAGTTGGGGGGAACCAGGCCCGAAAGGAAGGGTAGCTGTGGACGATCTGGTCGGCAGGGGAGGGCAGTTGGGGGCAATCAGGCCTGCAGGGGAGCCCAGTTGGGGGGAACCAGGCCTGCAGTGGAGCCCAGTTGGGGGGAACCAGGCCTGCAGGGGAGCCCAGTTGGGGGGAACCAGGCCTGCAGGGGAGCCCAGTTGGGGGGAACCAGGCCTGCAGGGGAGCCCAGTTGGGGGGAACCAGGCCTGCAGGGGAGCCCAGTTGGGGGGAACCAGGCCTGCAGGGGAGCCCAGTTGGGGGGAACCAGGCCTGCAGGGGAGCCCAGTTGGGGGGAACCAGGCCTGCAGGGGAGCCCAGTTGGGGGGAACCAGGCCTGCAGGGGAGCCCAGTTGGGGGGAACCAGGCCTGCAGGGGAGGACAGTTGGGGGCCACCAGGCCTACAGGGGAGGGCAGTTGGGGGGAACCAGGCCTGCAGGGGAGGGCAGTTGGTTAGGTGTCGATCAGGCTGGCAGGGGAGTGGTTAGGGGCAATCAGGCAGGCGAGCGGTTGGGAGCCAGCAGTCCTGGATTGTGAGAGGGATGTCGGACATCCCTCAAGGGGTCCGAGATTGGAGAGGGTGCAGGCTGGACTGAGGGACACACACCCTGTGCACGAATTTCATTATCATATTGGTGTTATCATTAGTTGAAAGACACACAGTGTTATCATATTAGTTCAAAGACACACAGACTTTTAGGGAGAGTGAACTGACTCTACAGTTCTTTTCATATCCCCTAGTGCTTCTACCATTTCCTGACAACATTTTGAACAATGGAACAGTTATAAAGTTACCTATGACTGTCAGAATGTATTGCTCCTAAGAGCTATACTTTAATCCAGTTATAAAAGGGTGTAGGTGTATCTACAGTAAGGAAGGAACCAAAACAATGGATGTTTCACATAGTTTAGTTTGGGGAAGTACAATAGTACTGGCATCATTCTTCTACTAATGCAATAGTGAAATAAGAGCAAAAAAGTAAATTAAGCAAGGGTAACATGGAAGAAAAAGAAAATCTTTAACTAGATTAACCTGTTAGAAAAACATATTGGATAAGAAGTATTGCTCTTAAAAAATAAAGAAAGAAGTACTGCTCATAAAGGAAACTGAGAGGGGGTGTAAAGAAGATCAGAAGGACATCAAGGTTACCTAGCAAAAATAAAGATATTGATAAGTTCTAGAGAAACATTGAGAGAAAGAAAAACATTAGGGTGAAGAGAGCATACTTTTAGCCCTAACCGGTTTGGCTCAGTGGATAGAGCATCGGCCTGCGGACTGAAAGGTCCCAGGTTCGATTCCGGCCAAGGGCATGTACCTTGGTTGTGGGCACATCCCCAGTAGGGGGTGTGCAGGAGGCAGCTGATCGATGTTTCTCTCTCATCGATGTTTCTAACTCTCTATCCCTCTCCCTTCCTCTCTGTAAAAAATCAATAAAATATATTTTTTTTAAAAAGAGCACTTTTAAAGAGGGAGGGAGGGAGAGGGAGATACTGAGGTCCAGGGGGGCACTATTTTGGGGGGAGGAAGTAAAGGGAGACAGACACAATAGGAAAGGCACTGAAAATATATTTTCTGGTTATATGTGTACAAATATAAAACCTACAAAGAAATATAGAAAATGAGCCTATGAATTTTTAAATCTAGAAAAATATATACCAAACTTAACTACAAGCTATTTCTGGGGAAGGTGGGGCTACAATGGATAGAGCCATTCACTTTCTTTTTTATATACTGTAGTTTTCAAATATTGTATTATCAAGAGTAAAGGTCCTTTCTATTTAAAAGAAAAATACAGCAAAAATGCCACATACATGTGAGGATGCAATGCTGATTCTTAGACAGAAATATCATAAACAGCATAAATGTCCCACCACGAGGTAAAATGTTTCAGAGCTATATTAATAAGAAAGTGGTTATAATTTTAAGTAAAAAATTCAGAACATAAGAAAGGTCATGCAGTCTATTCCACACATCAACTTACATACCTATATTTACAAAGACTTCCCACTGCCAGTACTTCGGTCCTTTGTAGACAGAATGAAGTTTAATTCCAACCTTATCTTACACCACCTAAGTCAAGTTTTGTTCTAGTTAAAATTACTCATTCTCATAAACATTCTCACCTCTGTGCCTTTACTTATACCATCTTCCTGCCAGGAATGTCCTTTCCTCAACCTCATTACCCTGCTCTATTCTTCTCATTTTTTCAGGTAAGAAATGGAGAAAATGGAAAAAGAAAACAAAGATTCTTAAAATTTTTTCACATGACCTTGAGTGAAGCCAAACCTTTTGATCATAGACAGCAAAGCCTGGATCCAAGTTTCCAACATTTGTTGTATACTATCC
Source organism: Myotis brandtii (assembly GCF_000412655.1). Taxonomy (NCBI): domain Eukaryota; kingdom Metazoa; phylum Chordata; class Mammalia; order Chiroptera; family Vespertilionidae; genus Myotis; species Myotis brandtii. Next base: position 9,113,813 of record NW_005356259.1, read on the forward strand.
CACTGTTAAATACAAAATGTTTACATTTACAAATGTAAATGTTTTATATCTGACGTTACAAAAATGACCCTGAATGTAGAGTGAAGATAGAGCAAGTAAAGCTACTGATCAACTGCGTAAAAGAAAATAGAGTGTACCCAGATGGAAGAAATAGGAAGAAAGTTTTTCTTACCTTGAATATACCAACCCAATCTTTTGGATGTGGATGGATATATGGAGTTAAGGTATAATGACATTCTAGATGTGCATTAGGAAGGTAACTCTTGGCCACATTTTGAAAGATGACATGGGCAAAATTGGAAGTCTGTGGGACTTCTTGAAAGGATGTCATTGTGAATCTGAAACAAGTAAATCACACAAGTTGAATGATACCCAACTAAGAAAAACTTTAATCTTCAGAAAATGTATCATTAAATGCAACTTACATTGATATCTACATCATAATTTTTGAGAAGACATATACTTTTTAATATTGGCACTCCTCCTTAAAAATGTGATTAAATATAAAGACACAGACAAATTGGGAAATAAAGAATTTCCAATATGACTCAGAAAGTTACGTGGGAGCTAAAAAGCTTTTAAACCAAAATAAAAAACAAACTATGAACTCTCTTGGAAAGCCTAGCTCTTTGCTTCTTTTGCAACCAACAGCTTCTATGTTGGACCTTTGAACTTCATTATTTTCCTCCCTAACCTGACCCATCCATCCCTCTCCTAGGTTGTTGGCTCCTATAACATATGCTAATCTCTCAGTGCCTGCATTCCTCACCCATGTTTGTGATCCTCTAGCTACACATAAGAATCTTTAGGGGCCTTAAAAAAAGAAAAAGACAGTGACTTTCTGGAAGTGGGACCTGGGTGTGAGCACGTGTATGTGAACATTTTGTTTTGTTTTGTTTTTTAGCATCTTTCTCAAGTAATCTTAATCCTGTATGTGATTAGGACAAAGAACTACTACTTAGACTCTGACCTAACTCAACAACCTAAGTCTTCATTACCATCGCTCACTCATTTCCACTAATACCTAGACCCAAACTGTCTTCTTTGGCTTCTGGTACATGCTTCTTCAGATCTCTCAAACCATGTAAAATCTCAGCTGATCTACTTAAAATAGCTCAGCCTATCTGTTCCTCTACCTATACCAATTCTACCCTTTCATTCTGGGTTCAATAATCCTACCTTGACTTCCAGTATTCATTTTTTCTTCCCATTAATTTCCACATAGTTACTGATTAAAAATAAATATACTGTTTTACATTAAATACAAACTGTAGAAATCTATAATGGATTCAGTAAATGCTCACTGGCTTACAGAACACCAAGCACTGGATAGCAGATGAATAGTTAAAATAGATTACAAAAATCTACATGATCCAAATGCTTTCTGTGCTATACTTTTGGGGGGGAAAAAAGGGGATTTACTTTTTTTTTTTTCAAAAGTACTAGTATAGCAACTGAGGATTTACTTCAAAAAGCTATCTCTACAGTGTGACACAGAATCGGTATCATCACTGATTCTATAATACATCTAAGAAACTAACCCTATTGTACTTGCTTCTGAGTTTTCAAAACAAGACTATAATAATGAAGAAAATAGCCCTAACCAGTTTGGCTTAGTGGATAGAGCGTCGGCCTGCGGACTGAAGGGTCCCAGGTTTGATTCCAGTCAAGGGCATGTACCTTGGTTGCGGGCACATCCCCAGTTGGGGGCATGCAGGAGGCAGCTGATCGATGTTTCTCTCTCATTGATGTTTCTAACTCTCTATCCCTCTCCCTTCCTCTCTGTAAAAAATCAATAAAATGTATTTTTTTTAAAATAAAAAATAATGAAAAAAAATAGGAACAACATTTTTTGCTAACCAAATTTATCTAATTTACTTCACAAATCAATGAAGTTTCTACATGGCAAGCACAACAGTAAGACTCTGCTCATATTTTAATAATTATTAAGTTTTCATTGCTAGGAAGTTCTAAGACAATATGCTTTTACAACTATTCCTTTTGCTGACCTGTTTAAAATACTAAGGCAAATTTTTAAGGTTTTGAAACAACAAGCACTTTCTTTGTATGTCTTCTCTGCTTCTGTTATGTTAAAAGTAATGCTTTATTAAAACAACATATTAGCTATCCCATAAACAGTCTGTCAATCCTGAACCTGAAAGCCACTGTGGTAAAATACCAGACTGGTTGTCTGTTAAGACTCTCCCCACTTGTGGTTTGCCAGAATTAGGAGCTAAAGAGAGTGTTCAGGATTAATCCTCCCTAGCTATCTCTACACTAACAAGAAGGTTCTATTACCAGCAACCTATTTCACAGAAACACTTAACTGTCAATACTCCCCAGCTGATAACCCAAAACCTCCAGGAAAATAAAAAAAGTCACACTTATAAACACTGGAACCCTGCCTAAAATAACTAAAGAGTTCTATTACTTTCTCTTTGAATTGTCTGAGCTAATCTGGGTTTAGGGGGATGTCATGATGCTAATGAAGTCATTAATGATAATCTCTTTTCAAGTCAGTGGTTTCATAAAGGAAAAAAACCCATTCAGATTCCAGTTTTGAAAAAAATGTTCACTACTGGTAAGATACTAAGAAAAACTATAACTGAATCAACTGAATAAACTTCTAATAGATACAACTACCTAAACTGATGCAAGTGAATCAGTAACATTTTTCTATGAAAAGACTGAATATTTAAGTTTCTCTGAGGAAGATATTCAGTAAGGAGAAAATAAGGCTAGCTTAGAATGAGTTACCCATGTTTTTAATTAGAAGCGGAATAAAAATAAAACCTCTTTTTTTTTTCTTAAAACTTAACACATTTCCTAAAGTAAACTAAATCAACAAAGCTGTAATTATCTACACTAATAAAAGAGAAACATGGTAATTGGCGTACGACCGCTACCCTTTTCATTGGCTAATCAGTGAGTATATGCAAATTAACTGTCAGCCAAGATGGCAGC
>NW_005356259.1:9118080-9132763 GCF_000412655.1 Myotis brandtii
CCCGCCCCCCGAGTGCACAAATTTTTGTGCACTGGGCCTCTAGTTTGTTATAAAACAAGGGAGCCGAGTTTAAACTTATTTAACCTCGATTACAATAGTGATTTAAAAATCCAAAATCCAACCTTACACTTTTACTTCACTGAAAAGTTTTCAAGGTATAAAACAGCATAAAGTATACATATATATAGTACTTAGATATGCTTATAATGCATCAAGAGGAATTAAAAAGTACTCACCATATAGTTAAGTCTTTACTCATGAAGCATATGTTTAAATAAAGGACTTTTAACTATATTGATTGAATTTTTACCAGTATATATAAATGTATTTTCATGCTTTAAATAAACATATAAACATCAAATTTCATTTTAAACCCTCCCCCCAAATTCAAGTTTTTAATACAAAACCCTAACATCAGACTTTAAATACATTCATGATGCATATAAACCTGAAGAGTAAAATAATTTGTGATCATCCTATTAATAATCTTCATTAATCCATCTCCAACACCCCAACCTTTTCAAAAAATTTCAATGTGATTAGAACTATAGAAATTTTACAAGTCATTCAACTCTTGTTTCCACCTTACTTTTTAAAATTAAATTCCAATATCTTCTAGTCACAAAAAAGTTAAGGATAAATGTAATCTGAATATAATTACAACATGAATTGACCCATTTTAAATAGTAAAATGAAAATTTCTAATTCCCATATAGTTCTGTTTCTCTCCTCACACAGATGACAGGGAGTGAAATGATAGGCAAACTTACTAAAATGTTAAAATTCACTGAGAATACCAATGCAGCAAGATGATTCACAGGCAAATTAATACACTATGCAAGCTCACACATGCACACACATATACACCACCCAGTGGAAAAGTGCAAAATCACTGCATCACCTTGTGGTAATGCTTGGGAAGTGTAACTTCATTAACATACTGAGAAAAAGAACAAACTGCATCCTCAGTTGGAGAGGAAATATGGCCACTATCCACAAGGGGAAGTGGAAGCAGCTTTGCCAATACCCAATGTTTCTTCCCGTTCTCTAAAGCACATCTCAAGAAACATGGGTACATTAAGATGCAAACAAAGGCTAAGTAAAAATTTCCCCAAACTAAAGGACCAGATACATTTAACTGGGAAACAAAAACAATGCTGTCTGCAGTGCCCTCTTCCAGGTTTCCTAATATAGTCTCTAAAGTCCTAACATCTCTAGAGTTCCTTTACATGTGTTATGTTGTGAACTTTATACTATAAAGTCTTTGGCCAATTTTGTTACTTTAGGGATTCATCAATATTTAAGGAAAAGGGTAAATAATATGCAATGGGCATTCAGTTAACTAAAATAAATTTGGGGAAATGGGAGCACTTCAATATTATCTTTACTTCTTCCTCTTGGAACTTTTTCAAGCCCCAAACAGATCTTAGTATTTTTCCCAGTGGCTCCTGATACTCAATTTATTTGACTAGCTCCCAAAAAATGTAAGCATTAGTCAAATAAATAAATAGACCATATTTAAAAACTTCTATACATTAAATATACAGAATCAAATTAAGTTTTTTAAATAAATATTTTACATAATTTTCCAGTTCTAACAATTAGAATTCAAGAATAAGGTAATTTTGTTTTGTGTGATATGATTATGATGATTGTATTTTTTCAAAGTTCTTATCACTTAAACATGCTAAACTAATTATAAGTGAAATACCCTGATGTCTTGGATTTTATTTTAAAACTCAACGAGGAAAAAATGTTTGAGGGAGGTAATAAAACAAGATTAGCAAAACAGTGGTTCTTTTTACTTTGTTCTCCTTATGTATGTTTGAAATTTTCCATAATAAAAGTAAAAACACAGCAAATAAAAATTAGTAGTGAAAACGCATTACAAGTAGTGGTTGACAAACTTAGCAAAATTATTTTTTTAAATCTTCAGTTAAAAATATATAAAATTTATAATTACCTCCAAACTTCAGTCCTATAGGACACACAAATATATGAAGGATAAAATGTCTGACATTTTAATAGTTTCCAATTATTCATACTATAACTTAAACAAAGACTAGCAGCTAGTTTACACACCAGAAAAATATTACTAGCATTCTTTCTCGGAGGCAGAAAAGCCACCCATCTGTTAATTTGCACTGACAGGGATCTACCTCCAGAACTCTTTACAGATGAGTTCTCTGCTCAGGGGTCACTGACATCACTTTTTACTATTTTAGACTGTTTTAAAAGTTGGTTTCTAAAATGCTACGATCATGGCCCATATACTATATTAGAGGGGAGAATTTTTTTTCTCTTCTATTACGGATTTATTTGAGGCAAAATAAACTAAAAAGCCAGGCGTTCATCCAGCCAAAATTTTACTTAACAGTATGCAAATTGCAAAAGAATACAAACCAATAAGCTTCACCTGAGATAATTCCGCCATAGTAGTATAGAAAAAAGTAGTTAGGATCTTTCATAATTATTTAACATCATTAAAAAAGTTGAAACTTAAAATTCCAAGATACCTGTTATTTTGTTAAGGAAAAGGAATTTACTGGTTAATTCTACATAAATGGCTGAGGCCATAATTGTAAACAGAAGTGTACAATTAAAAAATGTGATAAGTAGAAAACAAAAATTACAAAATGTTCTTTGAAGTTGAAAAAAAACACACCCAACCCTAGTAAGACCTCGTCTCTAATGTAATCAAGTAATCCTTCAAGAAATCAAGTTCACCCTTGCTAAGAACAAAACTAAGGCCTTCTCTACACCCGAATGGCACCTGAAGGCCAGTAACCCATGTTTAGATTAACTGGTTAATCAAGTAATCTCTTTAAAAGCTTTTTGGACTTGAGCCCCAAAACTATAATTAGTAATTGTCCGTGCGCGGTTTGTAGAAACCTTGCAATTAGCGGAAAGCAGACAGTTGAAAAATTTGGATTTTTCGATCTAAATCCCCGACTTAATAGTAATCCATAACTACTTTTTGAAACCTAATACATGTAGGTCAAATGCCACAGTGTTTTCAAGCAAAGCTATTATGAATAGGGTAATATATGTTTATCAACAAACACGCACACACACACTTCTCCGCCCTCTCCGCCCCCCCCCCCACCCCCAACAATTTTCCAAAGCGAGGAGCGCACACTCCCGACGTGTCAACACACTGCGGCCCAGCGGAGTGTCGGGTGGACCGGAAGGAGAGTTGTGAAATCAACAACAGTTGCCTAAGCAAAGAAGATGGGACTCTCTCCCAGGAGATCTGCTAAGTTCCCCGGGAACGCTGTGCTTCAGCGCCATTTATAAACAGCCGGAGAAAAGCGTTATCTAATCCCGCACCCCAGGTGCGGCCAGAGACCGGGCTAACTCCGCCCGCCGCGACCGTGGGCGGCGCAGGGAGTCTCCGCCTCCTCCTCCACCGGCGACTCAAACCAAAACACTGGGGTTCCGTCCGCACCAGCAAACCCCAGCGTCCTTCCCGGACTCGACCTAGAGGTTTGCCCAAACTTACCTAGGCAGGCAGCACCCTCACACCACTCGCCCGAGAGCTGAGCCTCGGGCAGGCCCGTTTCTGCTTTGGGGGTCCCCCGCCACTCGCCCCCGCCATAGCGCCCACGTCCCACACGCCTCCCCCAACTCGCGAAGGCTTATCCCGGCCTCCCCGCGGCGTGGGGCAACCACCCGTCGCCCTTTTCCAAATCCACTGCCAACTGAATTCGCCCACTCCCTGTCACAATCGCGGCCCGAGAGGAAATGCTGTCCTCGACAGGGATAGCGTCGTCATTTTGTGCGTCGTCACCACGGAGACCATTCCCGAGACCCGCCAGGCCCTAGAGTCTAGGAGCTGAGGGGCGTCTCCCGAGCCCCCAAAGGGCTCCGCTGGGGTCCCGCGCACAGGGCGCCGGGCCGGGCAAAGCACTTACCCAGGGAGGGGCTCCCGGACAAACGGGGAGTCCTACTGAGGCTCCCAAGTCGGAGCCGCCATCAACCGCCGAACCTCTTCCGCCACCAATGCCACCTCCAGTGACCGGCTACGCCTCCCTTCAGAGCCCAAAGCCGGCTACGCCACTTCCGCCCATGGGTCCGCCCCTTCCGCCGCCTCGTGTTGGGAGAGGGGAGAGTTCCCCTACTCGCGTTCCCGCTCCAGTCTGGCCCGCACTCACTTTACCCTCATAAGTCTGAGCCTGCCTTTCCCCCTCCCCCCGATCCTCCTCTTTCTTAGGCCCTGTCGTTTCGCTCTGAAACTTAGTCGCAACCAAAGAGGGTCCGTTTGGATTTGCATTTATGACTTTCTAATTTACCGGAAAATTAAGTAAATTTCCGGTAAAGTGGAAAGGATAGGCCAGAGGTATATGGACAATCACCAGGTCACTGCGTGGCTCTTAAAAAATCTGTTGAAGCGAATCCTTTCACTTTATAGATCAGAATGTGTCCAGCCATAGAAGTGAAGGAGCCACCCCACAGCTGGAGCTGCAACCCCTCACCCCAAGGCTCTCTCCCAACCCCTGGTCCTGTGTGGTCTCTTAATTGTTTTATTTTTAACTCTATTTTGTTGTTGTTGTTGACACTGTCCTGTTCTTATTTGTGAGGTTTTGTTCTCTGTAAAAACCTCGGTGACTCCTAGAAGCTTTTCAACTCTAATGCTCTATGATTCTATTTCCTCTTGCCCTAGCAGTGGCCTCTTTCTACCTGCACTTCTGAGTTATCTGCTTTTACTATGTGTCATTTTGTATGTGTGACTTTTGTCCTGTATTCTCTGTTCAATTTTCTATATATATAAAAGCCTAAGCAACCATTACAACGGGTTGACCTAACAACCCATTGACCCGTGGCTATGACAACGCACTGACCACCAGGGGGCAGGCGCTCAATGCTGGAGCTGCCCCCAGGTGGTCAGTGTGCTCCCACAACCAAACTCCCTCAGCCAGCCAACCTCCCATGGTCCCTCCCCCTGGCTGGCTGGCTTCGATTGCCGGCCAGGCCGAGGGACCCCACCCCTGCAGGAATTTGTGCACCGGGCTTCTAGTAACTTATAAAATCACTTGATTATTATAGTATACTAGAGGCCCAGTGCATGAAATTCATGCACTCGGGGGAGGGTTCTTCAGCCCAGCCTGTGCCCTCTCGCAGTCTGGGAGCCCTCGGGGAATGTCCGACTGACAGCTTAGGCCCGCTCCCCACGGACATCCTTAGTGCTGCCACCGCCACTGTGCTCGCCAGCCATGAGCCTGGTTTCTGTCGCACTGACCACCAGGGGGCAGCTGCTGCATTGAGCATCTGCCCCCTGGTGGTCAGTGCGCATCATTGCCACCAATTGACCAGTTATAATGGTTGCTCAGGCCTTTATATATATAGATAATTGAACAGAGAATACAGGACAAAAGTCATACACACAGAATAACAGTAAAAGCAGATAACTCAGAAATGCGGGTCGTTCCGCAGTTTGGTCTATTTGCATATTAGCCTTTTATTATATAGGATCTTACCTCCCTATAGTAGGCATTATTAAGGTAAAAAGCATTCAAACACGAAAAGAATTTTTGTGAGTTTATTTGAGCCAAACTGTCAACACTGCCCGAAAGCTGAATCTCAATGTACTGTATTAGGATAATGCTCTGGAGAATGGCAGTTTTTCATGTTGTTTTATACATTACAATCAAAGGAGGAGAAGTAGGTGGGTTACATGAAATCCATTGCTGATAGATTAGGGAGGCAGGAGAAAGCAAAGCAAGGAAACCTCTGAGAAAAATAAAATGATAGACACATACTTCTTTTACTTAGGTGGGTACAGGATAGTTAACAGTCAACATTAATATAATAACAATAACAATGAAGGAATTTGTGGTATCTGTCCTGACACCCAGGGCATTTGGTTGTGCCCTGGGGGGTCCAGAAAAAGGGAAGTTACAAGTTACCCAAGTATTTCAAGGATATGTTCTTTCAGATGTAAAAAGACAATAGACTCAGTTAAGGTAAAGACTGACCTTTGTCAGGGAAGATACCAGTCTAGGACATGACTACCCACCATAACTGCTTTTAGTTAAAGTTTTAATTTCAGACCATCCTTTTTGGTTACTTTAAGTCTTTGCGTTTGCAAGACTGCCATGCAGGCCTTCCCTGAGCTTGTCAGGTTAGCATGTGGCCCTTTTTTCATCCACAGCATTCACTCTGAATCCTAATTCCACGGAAGCAAGTGTGTTCTGTTCTAGTCATCATATTCCTGGGTTGCCATAAAACTCTGATAAAATTTGCAATATCATCAGGGATGAAAGGATAATAAATTAGATCACACTAAACATTGTAACACTTCCTAAGTACAGAACTACAAAATCCTCTTTCATACACTTTCATCTTCACTTCCACTTAATTAAATTTACAATACTTTCAATAATAATAGGTTCTCAATATTTGATGATTAATTTCTTTCCTGTTAATTGAAATATTTGAACTTAATCTTGTCTGTAGATTCTACTTTTTCACAGAATTTCAGAAGAACCTTAATAGGTTATTTAGCCCCAACTTCCTTATTTGACAGATGAAGAAAACAGTATGATAATATCAATAATCAGTGGTGCTACTGGTAATAACCTTCTGGTAGTAGAAATACCTGTCCCTTAAATGTAAATATAGCAGTAAACTTTATAAGTGCAATTTTTCAGAGATGTCACTCTGTATATTCTAATTACCACCAATTTTCACTTAATTAAATCATAAAAACAATATTCTTAATAAAAGTTACAATTGGAAAACATTTTATGCAGGTATTTATTTATTTTTAATAATTTCTTGAATTTTTAGACCTTTTTCTCTCCCATGAAGATATTCATTTTGAACTTTAACTTACTTTAGTCCTATTAGTCCTGCTAATAATAATGCCTTAAGTTTTTAGACAATGATTTTTCCAGCAAGATAAATATATACTGTTTCTGTATTTAATTGAATTTTTAAAAATTAGCCTATTATATGTATAGCAATGTATACAATGGCTATAAGACATATGGATCCATAATCCCTTATATGAAACCTTTGAGCCAAATGGATTTCAGGAGTCTGAATTTTTCAGACCTTAGAAAAGTATACTTTATGTTATACAACCTCCCACAAGGTCTGAGGCAGCACAGAGTCTTATTTTAGGTTTTGCCACTTGACCACGGTTCCAGGTCACGTTTTATTGACAGATGAATTTGGGTCAGAAGAGGTTTTGCCACCAAATGTTAAAAAAACACACATTTGATCAAAGGTTTTGGATTTCAAAATAGTGAATAAGAGATCATAGATCTGGTCAAAGAATTATTGCAAAATAAATCCCTCAGTATCCATGACATTTCTGGAGCAATGACAATTTCAAGTAGTTTCTAGGCAGTTGGCCTAACTTACCACTTATCACTTACCACTTATCCTGTATTTTGATTGGAAAAATATCTAAAAGACATCGTTTCTCTATTATAACGTATGACAGCAAAGGTAAGAAAATAAATGAATCCCTCTCTCTTCCATTCTCCTTAAAAATCAATGGGAAAATATCCTTGGGTGAAGATTAACAACAAAAAAAGAAACCGAGCCTGCAGAGGTTTATACTTGAGTAAGACCTTTGCCCCACCTGGCTCCTAAGAGTGTTCTTTGTTCCTTGTGCAACTGAGAGGTCACTGGAATGTACATATTATCTAACCTCTCTTCCTTATCTTATTGAGAAGAGTAATAGCCAACACAGTACTTTGAATTCTTTAGGCACTTAATGTCAATAAGGTTCTTTCTTTCCTCTGTGTTTCTCATCACATACCTTTATTTTTTGAGTCACTTGCATACCAATGTGGGGTTTTTTAATTAATAAAAGTTATTTCGAGGAAATATTAAAAGTTTTAATTTTAACAAAGGTGGAATCAAAGTTTTAGGCTGAAATGTGGTTTTATTCCCTCAGATCCCATCCCCTCCCACCTTCTCAGGAATCCTGTATCATCATATATTCAAGCCCTCCATCTCCACTGGATTTTTCCCAGTGTCTTTTCAACATTGTTCAAGATTCTTAAGTAATTTTTTAAAAATTCCCTTGATCTGTATTTCCTTCCAGCTGTTACTGCCTTATGTCTTCACCTTCTCCAATATACTGACATGTGAATACACAAAACAATAGAACAATAATTATCAGAGAGGCTGTCATTAAAGAGCACAGTCTCTATTTGGATTCATAATCCTGGCTGCACCACTTACTAGCTCTGAGAACTTGCATAGTTTAAATATTTACTTAACCTTTGGAACTTCAGTTTCCTCATAGAAAAACGAAAATAGTAATGTTTGTATCTATCTTATAGGGTTATTGTGAGCATTACTTTAATTCATATAAAAATATATTAAAGTGGTATCTGGTACACAGAAATTGTTCTGCACACATTAGCTACTACCATCATTATTGTTATGTAAAGAATCTATATATGTTATCAATACTTTCAATAGATACATACACACACCCATGCCTGCATGTCAAACTGTGACTTCCTCTGGGAAGTATAACTTTTACCTTTAATAATATAGACATCTATTTCCATTGGAGAAGCAGTTGAATTTTGTTATTGTTCTTGGCCAACACATCTGAACCACTTTTGCTATTCCTGGATAATTCCTCACCTTATGAAGCAGGCAAAGCATTCCACTCTAGAAACTGAAATACAAGCTACGTGCTTTCCCATAGTCCCTTGTGGTCAGGGCATGGGCTACATGAGTCAGGGGCTTACAGAATCCAATCTGGCCCAGGAGAGGCAGCAGCTGGCTGGCAGCTATAGCCCAACTCCGGAGGAAGACATATCAGAAATTGCAGCACCCAGGTGGGGTTAGCTGAACCAGCTGTGACATCACTAGGGGCGAGGCAAGGAGCTCTTCCTAAGACCTGTAGGGCAGTATGATTTTCAAGCCTTCCCAAAGAGTCTGTGAGCTACCCACTATCTCTTTAATAAAGACTTTTTTCCCCTAAGTTAGCCTAGGTTGGTTTATTTATTAGAAACCAAGAACACTGACTGATGGAGTATATTTTTCAAATTAAAAGCTTTCCCAACTTTTTACTATGAATAATTTCAAGCACTTAGGAAAGGAAAAGAATAGTAAAATGAATACTTACATATCATCCACCCAGATTAAAAAATTAGTAACATTTTGATATGTTTGCTTTATTTCCGTACATGTTGCTGAACATTTGAAAGTTAGTTATAGGCACCAAGAGAATGAATAATAATTTCATAATATTCTCATCTATCTAGGTCATATTCAAATTTCTCCAAATATCCCAGGAATACCTTTTGTACCTTTTTTTTTTTTCAAGTCAAGGTCCAATACAACACATTGTGTTTGGTTATACATGTTCAGTGTCTTTTTGTAATTTAAAAATACAATTACGAAAAATAAGGCAATATATGGGGTGTGGTCCTACCTTTATTGTTTTCTACATAATGATTGAGAAGATAAAAACCAGAATGAACAGTTAATAAGCAGTATAATCACATGCCAAATTTAAGTGTGGTGCTAAGCATATCAAAATAAATAGAACAAGGTCCCTGACCTCAAGGATTCAGGCTTCTAGTTTCTCCAAATACACACACAACTTATTAGTCTTGTTTTTAACCAGCTTAAGAAACAGATCAAGGTTGGATATCAGAAGTAATTCTTGCCTTGACTCAGAACCACATTATGGAGTGAGAGAGCTGAGCAAGGCTGGATGCACATACCTAATAATTTCTCTCCCACTACTTTCTGAGTCCTGTGCCAACTCAGAATAGCAATCGAGAACTGTCACCACCTGATTCCAATCTAACTTTTCAACCGCAGCTCTCACTACTTCCTCTTCCACAACTCAAACTGGACCTATACTTTCTAAAATATGTTTCACATTTTCCCATCCGTACATTCTACTGGAATGCTTCCACCACCCCCACTATCTTCAAACTCCCACCCATACTGCAAGGCCCAAAGCGGATGCTGCAGGTTCAGTGAGAAGGTTCTGGAGTCTATAGCGTTGAGAGCAATTTGAGAGTGATTCTAGCAAAAACACCAGGCAGTATTTTATATATGTTTAATACGCACACAAAGACTTCTTTAATTGGTTTATTAAAAGCTATTTTTAAATTTATAATAAAATTACCTTGTAGCCTGGATCAATGATTTACACTGTGTCTAATCTGAAGAAATTAAGGTGGAGATTTAGCAATTATCTGATTTGTATGATAGACATTCGATTGACAATATAAGCTAAAAAGTAAAGGTGTCTAAATCACCAGCTTATTTACATTGATCATATCTTCTGGGTGATTTATAAATTTTCATTTTCATTATGAAGAGTGTAGTATATTTATGGGTTTTTTTAAATTCAATGTACTTAAAGTAAAAACAAAAAGTAGTTTACCCATTTCTCCCACCTGACACTTATCATTAAAAATAATGAAATTTCCTTTTCAGAGCACTTTTAATACTCTCCACAACAGTCCCCACACCTTAGCCTCTAGTACAAGTACTGTCTTTGTCACACAGCTAAGGTCACATGTTGTTAACATTCCTTATTAAGGAAAAGCCTCTTTGTGTGTTTTCGATTTTCATTTCTGACACTTAATTAGAATTAATGAAGTTTCCACATTTACAGATTGCAAGAGCTGCCAGGACTCCTGAAACTGCTAGAAAGAGCCATGAAATCTGTAATTTTCTCACAGGAGGCCAAGCGATATGAGACACATTAATTCTACATGTGTCATTGACAATGCGTGTGCCTCCCTGTCTGTGCGGAAGGGGCTAAGAGAATCTAAGGTGAGCACTTTGGCTGCTTTCTACAGCATGATGGCATGAAGACAAATGTTTATAAATCCCTGGTACCCCTTGGTGGTATCACTGCATTGTCAAACAGTAAAGGAATGTTTAAATACGAATAAATTATGCTTTCCCTGAATGAAGTCTCCTCTCTGGTGTGTAATTACTGAATGTGTACTTGGGAGTTCCAAGCTTGAGTATTTCATTGCTGGAGATATGTAACCAACCTATCCTTTGAAGGAGATAATTTTGGATTGCTTTTTCAATATAAATGAATTTACTCTGGGATCTTTAGAGCTGTGGGTCCAACCTCCTCAGAACACATTACGCAGATTCACAAACAATTGACCAGACCACTGTCCATGGAAGCAATAAAACCAGGGTCTTGTCTTCATTCACCAAACCAGAGCTGTGCAGGACACAGCCCCTGAGTCTCTTTCCTTTACCCTATTTAATGTGACAACACTCTCGACTGGTGAGTTCTGGACACTCTCACCAGAGTTTGATTTCCTATTCTTCCTTGATTCTGCTCCTGGTGTTTTCCACACCTCTTTGGGGGGTTAATAGCAGAGACAGCTACTGTGCCAAAAGGACTTAGAACGGCCCATTCCCCAAAGGGCAGACCACAGGCAGAAGGATAAACAACACCAACGAAACCTAGGTTTCCTCTTCATGAAGCAACACATTTTGAAAATCATGAGTTTATTTGAAGATTTTAATTTTAGCACATTTCACTTCAGAGAAATAAACATACTTCTCTAAGATCCTAAGAACACTCATATTGCAAGCATTATACAGAGCACCTATGTACATGATATCAAAGGCCTTATTATCTGAACTACACTCATAATGGAATGTTATATAATTACTGGGATGATATCTAAAAAGAGAATAAAATTTTAATATGAGACACGGTTGAATATCCTAAATTTGTGTCACCAATGCTAAAAAAGCATTTTCATAATGTTTGTTTACCATTCATTTTGAAGGAGATTTTTCTGCCTGCCAAATAGGCCCATAGTTGGGTTCCCACATCTTGTTAAGGATGACTGATGTGGACTCTGGTTCTTACAGCATATAAAGTTTCATGGGAAAAAGCCTGGGATTCTGGGAAAGGCCACTCTCATGTAATAATGATGCCTTACTTCAATAGCTTCCATGAGAAAGGAAGCACACAAGAAGAGATGCAGATAGCATGACCAATGACCGATTTCTGCATCATGTAAAGGTAAGGCTTGGAGGAGACGTAGAAGAGCAGATGGACCGAGGAGGCGGAAATGAGATCACAGTGGCCTCTGGAGGAGGCCAGGGGTCCCTCCAGCGCTATCAATCTCCCTGTAAGAATAAAATGTCCAATTTCACATTCAGAATGGAATCATTTTCCACAGACACTTTGTCTGCAGGCCTTTCCCTCTGTCTACCAACTAATTCCTATAAAGAATTTTGAGCATGAAGGGCATTCAATACTCAAGAAATATCAGAGGACACGGGAAGCAAATCCATGGAAGATGGCTGAGGATTAAATAGTAGGGTCATTTTTAAGATATTTGACATAGAAATATATTTTGTGCTTCTCTTACCCTTACCTAAATGAGTTAATGCAATATATATATACTTATCATGAAATATTTGAGACATTCAAAACATATGAAGAACAATAAATACCCATGTACTTTTAATCCAGTCTAAAGAATAAGTTTTTCTCAATACAATTGAGATTGTATTCCCTTCCCTACAGGGATAACTATCTAAATTGAGTGTTTATCATCCTAAATATTTCTTCAAAATTATATTTCATGCCAAATCTATGGAGGTTACGAACATAGTCTTTCAATTCTAAAGCTCTAAGACCCTTTAAACATTGTGCTAAAAATATCACTCTTATTACTCTAATAAGTTAATATTAAAATATTTTTAGCACAACATGAAGCTTTCTACAGTATATTATTTTAAATGAGTCAATTAATTGGTAGTAAATATCTCAAGCTAAATAATAAACTTAATCTGGGAACTCTGTGGATTAAATTTATAGTTTTTATTCTACCTTTTTTTAAACTTAAAAAAAAAAAAGAGCCATTCAAAAGTAGAAGGAATCCTTGATTGCCTGGAGCTTGGCCAAATTCCGTGGCATATATAAAGCAACTGATAGTAGCCAGAATGCAATACTTTAAAGGGACTAATAATAAGAGGTGTACTCTATGTTCTTTAAGGTGGGTATAATTCCCAATGAACTTAGCCTTGTGCCCGACGCTCCCTGGTTATAATTAGAGGCATGTTTCAGAGTTGTATGAATGCTTGTTAACCAGCAGGGCACCATTTAATAAATCTCGGTACTGTTATAGCCATCCAAGAGGTCTGTCTGCTAGACACCAAATACTTTAGCCGGAGTGGTAGATGCACTTAGAAAGGGCATTGTTTTAGGCTAGCTCCGTAAAACATGAATGGGTCAAATGAAGCAGTTTATTTTGCAAAGGGCCAGATCAATGATGCATTGTTGGGAATTGGCAGTGAAGATAACTGTAGTCCAGTGACTTGTTTTGTTGGTTTTCAGTTCCTTGAACAAAGACCTTGTATTATTCATTCAAGTTCCTTGAAAGACCTTGTATTATTCATTCAAGTTCATAATGTTGTGTCTGAAACTGATATTTTAGGAACTCTGAAAGTTGACAATTTAATCACAACTCATTTGATGCCAAAACCATATACTGGTCTGAACACATATAGGGACAGGTCATCACTAGACCTGATATTAGACTACTTAATGTCATTATTTAAACCACTTATTTATATGTTTCACTGCAGAAATATAAATGTATTTGATTAGAAGGTTTTGCTCCAGACCCCCTGGAGGTGCTACATAATATGTAGAATTACCAAATTTAAAATCCCCAAACTTCTGAATTCTGGAACACAGTTGGCCCTACAGGTTTCAAATTAGGGATTGTCGAACTCTCATGGCTACCACTGATTTAAGAGCTACCGTGGCTGTTAGCCCTTACACTATTTCATTTTACTCTCACATTGACCCTATAATTGAGAAAAGCACATTTCTGTGCCTTTGTTGTTGCAGTAACGCACATAATTGAATGTTGAACAAAATTGTTCCTGTTGACTCTAATTGCTGGGCAAACCCTAAAGCTGAGAACATTAGATGCAAAAGCCGATATCTGTACTTTCCACCTTCAGTTCTGAAGAAAGCCTTCAGATATGTGCCCTCAGAATTTGCTAAAAGCAAAGCTAGATTTGCTACTCCAACTATCATCCTTGTCACCAGCAGCTTATACACAAAAAACCAAGAATTCAAAATCATGTATCAGGATTGTGAGCTCCCCTACTCCACCAGGCTTTTTCCTGCTTCTTCCTGTCCCATCCCCCACAGGCCGCATGAGGAGAACAGTGAAAGAACCACTGTCAATTCATAAATTTGGGAAGTGCCTGCAAGAAGAGAGCCATTTTCCGGCTGACGTTAGGATTATGTCCTGGAATTGTTCATCTACTCTATGTGCCTATTTAAGCAGAAGAAAAAGGAATTGGGAGGTGATGATAAGGAGGAGAGGGGACAGTAGAGGAACAGCCTGCTTCTTTGCTAACGCAGAACAGTGGATGTTCTCAGAGATGGCACTGTTTTCGGCTTAGCTGGTAAAACATGAGTGCGTCAATTACAACGCAATTGTTTTATCAATGAGTCAGATTTCCAACAGGCATGGCAAGGATGTGGAATTTTCTCTGGCCAAGTGTACAATGAAAAAGATTGTACAAGCAAGTTGGCACTATCTTGAGGGTACCCCACACAAGAAGACTATCTGTAGGGCAAGAGGACCCCAACAAGGGGGAGAGAAGAAGGAATTGATGGACTTTAAAAGACACCAGGCTCATGTATCCCAAATCGGAGAAACAGTGATGAGCTCCT
>NW_005356259.1:9132895-9138808 GCF_000412655.1 Myotis brandtii
ACATATAGAATTTTGATATTTGCAACCATAGTAAAACAAAGACTTATATTTTTGATATTTATTTTATATATTTAAATGCCATTTAACAAAAAAAAATCAACCAAAAAAATGAGTTCATAGGTTCGCCATCACTGGCCTAGAGCATCTGCAGTCAAGAGAGGACAGCTACACAAGTGGAAAGGCACCTGCCCCCTTCCCTGCCCTCCCTCTTGCCACAATACACACAGGAGAAAAGGACCCAGGAGTGTGTGTGCACAGCGTCTCCCTTTTAGGCTTCTCTCACTTTGTATCAACTGTTACCCCATGCCACCCGCCACCCTGTTCCATCCTTCCCTCCACGTCTGACAGAGAAAGTGTTGTTCTCACTCTTTGGCTCAAGCATAAACAAAAGAACATTGTTTCTCTCAGTACAGCGGAAGCAGTCTGGAATTTTCCAAAGAAACTTGACTGAAGACAAAGGAACATAAGCAAGGAAAACACAAAGTTCATACCCATAATCAAGCTAAACAATTACCTGTATAGGTTTCCCTGAGAGCCCTGTCCAGAAACACTCTATTTCAGATCATCCACGACCCTTCTCTCCACACCTTTCTTTGCCTCCGTGCCTTCTTAGAGAAGGGCTTGAGAGACGTCAGCCTGAACAATGTGTGATACATACATGGATTAAGAAATACGATACATTCTTAGCTTTTGAGTCAGACAAACCTGAGTGACTTTATGAGAATTTCTTCACCTCTGTGAGCCTCTCTCATGTACATAGCACCTACTTGGCAGAGTTGTGAAGTGCTCACATAAATGCATGCATCCGGTAAGTACTCAAAAAATGTTTATTATCATTATTTCGTGCAGGAAGACAACACCCTGTGGTTTCAGAAGACAACCACCAGGCTTGTCCTCCTTCTTCTCCCTGTATTTATGTCTCCATCTCCCCAATCTTTCTCACATTCCCCCTACCCGCGTGGGTAGGTAATGCTTATTTCCTCATACCTGGATGTATCTAGCAGGTTTCCCTATTACTTTGAAAAAACGGTACCATAAGTTTATTGGAATAAACCATATCAAACTCATCAATCCACTCATAGGTGAGACTTAGCTTCTTTGCCTAAAGTTCTAGCCTGGCACCTGGACCATGGGACCCTCATAATACAACACATTGGTACATCCCAGGACTAGTTGAACATTTCTGTCTGTTTCATCTCTGAAGGACACCTTTATTTCCAAAACCCAGGTGGTGGACCTGGTCAAGGTCAGCCACTCATCACACTTTCCCCAACTCATACGGCTTATGTTGGAGCAGGTAAAGTGCACCCTATTCCTCCCCATCCAGGAGTCAGACAGACCAGCCTCAGACCTTGGCGCAATACTAAATTACTAACAATGAGTGCTTAATCTTTCTAAGCTTCAGCTCACTCTTTGTGGAATGGTGATTAGGATAGCTCCCTCACAGTCTTTGAAGATTAAATGAGAGAATGTCAAGCACTTAAGGCAGAGATTGGCTCTCAGTACCAGAGGCATAATAAACGGTGGCTGCGATCATCACTGCATGCTTATCGTATCACAATTACTTTACATGAGCAATTAAATGGGCAATTTATATCAAAAGATTTAAGGAAGGACTTTCTTCATAGTTTCTCAACCACATAGAATCTAGTTAGCGAACCAGTGGTTTTTAACCTTGAGGTTCCTAAGAGTCACCCATTTACCTCTGAACCCTGATAAATGTCCTGTTCACCTTAGATAGAAGTACAAATTGCACATTTATGGACTTGGGTACTATTGGTTTCCTAATTATAGTTCCTCTTTATTGCCAATTCCAATCACATGATGAAACAAGTTTTCCAGCATTTATTGTTCTTGGAAGCCTGGTTACTAGCTGGAGCCCGGTCCCCCAGTCTGCCCTTCTTTTCTTTCCAAAGTCCCTCCTGCAAAATGCAGCCATTTCTGCCACATCATAGGAACTAAAATGTTTTTTAAAATAGGTGAACCCACCTGCAGAGGATGGCTAAATGCCCCTCGTGTTGCCATCTTGTCTGAGCAATTAGTGGTTCATGGATAGCAGACATGGCATGTTTTTGTGTGTGTTTTTTTTAATATACTAGTAAAAGAAAAACAAAAAAATAATAAAAGAAAGAAAAATCTATACTAGTGAGAGGTACACTGAGCTTCTGAGTCAGAGACACCTGGATTGGAAGGTTCTGTGTGACCCTGGGAAGGTTAAGTAATCCCTCTGAGCCTCTCTAAAGATGGAGATGATGACAGCACTTGTCTCCTTGCTTGTTGGGGAAGATTAAATAAGTTAACCAATGAGAAGTGTGAAGCTTTTAAGAAACAGCCTCCGAGATATTGACCTCACATCTGTCCTTGGGGTTTCCCAACCCTTTCCTTTCTATTTTTGTTCACTATTTAGTTCTTATCAGAGATCTGCCCTAGCTACATTATTTCTGGAGAATCATGTTTATTTCTGGGCATTTAAAGAGAACTTTGACCAGGATTATAAAGGTCAGAAACTGGCATGTGAACTTTTTGACATTAGGTAAGAACTAAGGAAATATGAGTGAAGTGTGGACTTTACTGGTTCATTAGCTATAACAAATCTACCATAATAATGTTAACTACAGGAAAAACTAGGTGTGTGGTGAATGGCAACTCTGTAATTTTACTGCAACTTTCCTTAGAAATCTAATGCTATTCTAAAATGAAAAAAAAAGGTTAACTGTTTAAAAATATCTATCAATATCCAAACTATAGAAAATAAAAAATTATATGTATGTTTATAATTTATTTCTGTGTATATAATAAGAAACTATCAGAATAAAAATGGAAAGAAAATTTTTAAATAAATTTTAGCCAGAAATAAGGAACACTGGTGAGATGATAAAATTGGGCACTTCCTTCAAAAATTTGCCGGTCTCTTTTGTGTGGAAGATAAGATATATGCTGTATAGTGCCTGAGGCAGAAATAACCAGCAGAAATTACAGGTGATCCAGTTTCGCCCCCGGTGATATTAAAACTGTCCACACACAAATGGACACATTCTCAAGTAGTATAGGACCCCTTTCAAAGTAGTTCATGGAAAGGGCACATGACCACTCATCAAGGGGATGTTGCAATGAGTGGATAAAAGCCATTCTTGATAAAATTGTATGTATTTTATGATCGCCTCTTTCTCTTATGTCCATCTGTTCTATCTTGTTCTTTTATCCTTTGTCCTTTATCCTTTGAATACAGTAAGTTTTGGATATGCAAAGGACTCCAGAGACCATTTAGTTCTTATCTGGTGTGTGGGTTTTTAACAGACTTCTTGGCCTCTGGTATTACATGCAAACACATCACTAGGAATCTCACTTGTTCAACTTATTCTTTGTTCTTTCTTACACTGGCTCAACATCCTCATCTCAGGCTTTCCCTGCTTTGACAACCTGTTTGGACACACTTCTCTGGCTCTGACATCAGAGCGCTCACAGATTTGTTCTTGCTCTCCTGCCACACACTGAAGCCCTGGATGGTCCCGCTGCCAATAAAGTCCCAGGGACCTGCTAGGCAACGAGGAACAGAAAAACATCTATCACTGCCTGGCCTTAGAGCTGACATCCAATCTCAGTAATTATTTTCACGCAACACTTATAATCAGGCTATGGCCTTTCATGCCCTGTACATGTGCACAAATGGATCCTGAGAAATGAAACAGAAATGCAGCTTGAAAAATGCATCCTGCTTCACAAAACAGAACAACTGCACTGAAGCACAACATGCCACACACACTATTAAAGATCAAAGTGATTGAACCCTAGCTCCTTCTGATTCACATCTTCCAAGTAAGACCTCAGATAAACTAATAACTAACCCTGCAGACTCATATGTTCTATAGAAAGGACAAATGGCTCTTCCAGTTCACCTCATTTACAAATGCTGACCAACTTCTGCCCAGACCACACTTACTGTCACCAAAGACCATCTGATGATTAACTGCAGCCTCTGAGTGACCTTCCCTGACTCCTCCTTTTAGAGATGCCACAACAGTTGTGCTCTGCCTTCCTCAATATGTACACACCCAGCTTTGGACCATCAATAGGTTCCCCTGGCAGTCTTTGATTAGGGAGTTTAATAATTCTGCCTGACTCTCTGCCCATTATCTTCTGTGCATCTAGCACTCATCTACTTTGCTTTAAGAATCCACTTAAACCAATGGACACAGACACCAGGGGGGGTGAGGGCATGAGTGGGAGGGTGGGAGGGGGGCCATGGGGAGATAAGGACACATATGTAATACCTTAATCAATAAAGAAAAAAAAGGAGATTCTGGAACTGGGGGGAAAAAAAGAATCCACTTAAATGTTAAACAATTGCTCCCTGATTCCTTCTTTATCTCAGTCCTCAGCATCATTCATTACCCCTTTCTCTGTGTTTCCCAGGGACTTGGCTCAGACTTCCATTAGCTTTTCTCTTACTTTATCTTCATTCTTTAATTTATGTCTGCCCATTCTCTCCGCCTTTCCTTAAGGACAAGATCACTTTCATGCACCTTTGCATGTCCAGTGTTTGCCCTGGTCCTGGGCATAGCATAACAAAACTCTAAACAGAGCCTTAAGAGCTACGTGGGTCAATTATTTGTTCTTGGCCATTATCTATATATGAGGGAAGCCCCATGTGGAACAAATCTCTATCATGCCCATTTCTTTGTGGTAAGAAGAGTCTATATATCATCTACTGGGTGACCAAGGTCACAAGTAGTGATATGAGATTACAGGGACCCAGTTGATGGGTATGGCTAATACTGTTAGCAATTCTATTTTGCAAAGAAGAAAAACCACATTAAACATCTTCATTTAAAAAATTATTTTATTAAAATAATGAATATACTATATATTATAGATAAAGCTAAAGTCCTTTTAGAACATTAGCTCAATCCTGTTCCCAGACCTACTTCTCCAGAGGTATTCACTGTTATCAATTAAGCATGCATCCTTTCAGATTATACCCATGCATTTACATACATAGGAAAAATATAGTAATGTTTTGTGTATGTGTTTAATATAAATTTAATCATCAGCATATATCTTTAGACATTCATAAACATGAAGTTTTGCATAGGAGAAACCAATGGTAAAAAATATATAAAAGACATTTATTTAATTGTCTCTGTTACTTAACCTACATCTCAGTAAAAATGTTAAGAATTGAACACACTCAGAGTATGTGTGTATTTCTCTTATGATATGTAAATACTTACATTAATAAATTAATTGCATTAACCTTATATTCCCCAAAGATTATACCCAACATAGCTCAAGGGAGTGTTATGAAGAGTACGGGCATGATTCATAAAACGATTTCAGCTATTTAGAATGCAAAAGCTAAAAATAAAGCAGTAAGCTTTAAGTGATCAAAAGCATCTAAATACAGAAAAGCTATATAATGTCTTTAGTGGAAAATTAATTCTTACTTTATGATCAAAAGGCCAGCATATAGTCAGAAAGTAGTTATTCAGGAATAATAAATGGACATATCACTTCTTTCTCAGTTACCTAGTCTGCCTGTGTAAATTGGTCATCATTACATGTAGAATTTTATATTTTCCTAGAAGCCCAGTGCACGAAATTGCGCAGCCCCGCCCACCCATGCTCGCCAGTCTTTGGTCGTTATGGCATTAGGGCCACAGGGCTTTTATAATATAGACTAGAGGCCCGGTACACAAAAATTTGTGCACTCGAGGGGGGGGGTGCCTCAGCCTGGCCTGTGCCCTCTCGCATCTGGGACCCCTCAGGGGATGACCACCTGCTGGCTTAGGCCTGCTCCCCGGGGCATTGGGCCTAAGATGGCAATCAGACATCCCTCTGGCAGCCCGGCAGCCCTCGGGGGATGTCCACTTGCCAGCGGGGAGCAGGCCTAAACTGCAGTCGGACATCCTTAGC
>NW_005356259.1:9139512-9146245 GCF_000412655.1 Myotis brandtii
GGCCGCCATCTTGGTTGGCAGTTAATTTGCATATCGCCCTGATTAGCCAATGGGAAGCGTGTTGGAGGTACGGTTAATTACCATGCTTGTCTATTATTAGATAGGATAATAGAAAAATCACATCCAGTTCAATAGTTTTATTTCAGCACCAACTTGACGTTTTCCCAACCAAATACTAAGAATGCACTTTGAGATGTATGATGAAAAAGTATCAAGGAATGATGAATAAATGTATTCACAGTTGGAAAGTGTTTGTGGTTGTGCTGTATTTGCTAATAAATTGTATTTTAAAATCTGAAAAAAAGTTTTTAAAAATGCAATTAATTTTCACATTAATAAGCATTCCAGGAAATCACCAGCTCAGTATTGAAAAGTAATATGAATAAAACATATAGTCAATATTACATTTTTATTTATATAGTCCCTACCTTATGTATGATGGTATTTTCTGTCCTAAAATAGCTGGAGTAGGCAAGGTATATTTATACACAGCTAAGAGTTCATTCCCCAACCCCCCACTTGCCCTTCAAAACAGAAGCTCACTGTAACCAGTATTCTTGTTATTGAGTCATCATCTTGTGATATCAAATACATGATATTTTAATGACATGTGTTAATAGGGTAATTTTTCCCAACAGAGAAACTAGGCTCAAAGAGGCTACAATAAAGTTAATCCCTGGGTTTTCTGTTAGAGAATGTATTATTCAGGCTTCTCTAGAAAAACAGAACCAATAGAAAAGACACACACACACACACACACACACACACACACACATACACACACACACGTATGAGAGAGCAAGAGCGAGAGAGGGAGGGAGAGAGAGAGAGAGAGAGAGAGAGAGGTTTTAAAGAATTGGGTTAAGCAACTTTGAAGTCTGACAAATCCAAAATTTTTAGTTCAAGTCCAAAGATCATCAGGCTGGATGCCCTGGAAAGAACCAACATTGCAGTTGAAGTCCAAAGGCCTCTAGCTGCCAGAATTCCCTCTTGCTTAAGGGAAGTCAGTTTTTTGTTCTGTTTAGGCTTCAACTGATTGGATGAGGCCATCCTTATGGAGGGCAGTCTCTTTACGCAAAATCCACTTATTTAAATGTTAATCTCATCCAGAAACACCCTCACAGAAAGAGCTAGAATAATGTTTGACCATATATCTGAGCACCATGGCCCAGCCAAGTTGACACAGAAAATTAACCATCACAGAGAACTTGACCACTATGGCAGAAAGGCTCTGGGGCCTCCCAGAAGGAACGCAGCCCATGGAGACCATTCTCAGACCTGTGAGAATCAAATAGCTTTTGCTTTCAACATGAAGTTGTCCTGGGAGTCTCTTCTAGGTACAGCTCCTGCCCTGGATCTTCTCTTTTAAAATCACCTTTCAGCCCAGCCAGCATGGTTCAGTGGTTGAGCGTTAGAGGTCAGGGTTCAATTCCCAGTTAGAGCACATGCCCAGGTTGTGGGCTCAGTCCCCAGTGGGGTGTGTGTAGAAGGTAGCCAATCTATGATTTTCTCTCATCATTGATGTTTCATCTCTCTCTCTCCATTTCCCTTCCTCTCTGAAATCAATAAAAATATATTTTTTAATAATCACCTTTCAGCAGATAATTTAAAAACTCCTCTTATTATCTCAGCTAATCTTTACAGTAACCTTGCTAAGCACATTTTTTCCCCTCCCCATTTATTCAAGAGAAAATTAGGTCTCAGAGAGTAGCTTGCCTGAGGCCCTATAGCTAATAAGTAGCAGAGGTAGTATCAAATCCAGGTTTTAATCAGACTACAAACTTCATGCTCATGTTCCCTAGAGGAATACTGTCTTTGCTTCAACTTCATTTTCATTGTCATGTGGAGGTCTGTGCACACTGCTGGTTGCCTACCCAATATCCATTCTTATCTTCTTTCTTAGTAACAGAATTATCTTTTTTCCCCCCAGGCAACGGTGTGCTCAGCTAAGAGAGGACAATTCTCCAGCCATCAGAATAAGTTCTGGTCCAACCACTCCCTTCCTGTTTCCTGTCTGGAATGTGGGCCTGATGGTTTAAGTATGAACAAGGGTGCTCTGATCTTTTTTTTCATATATTTCTATCGATTTCAGAGAAGGGAGAGGGAGAGAGAGAGATAGAAACATCAATGATGAGAGAGAATCATTGATCGGCTGCCTGCAAGCCCCACACTGGGGACTGAGCCCACAACCCGGCATGTGCCCTGACCGGGAATCGAACCATGACCTCCTAGTTCATAGGTCAACGCTCAACCACTGAGCCACACCGGCCAGGCAAGTTTGATCTTTGACTGTAGTCACTAGCAAATGGAACACACTAGGAGAATATAGGGCATAAGCCTAGTATATGTTTTAAATAAACTTTTTAATTTTAAAATAACTTTTGAGTTACAGTGAAGGGGAGCAGACTTTGCCAGCCCAAAATATGCCACTTTGGGATATTCATTATTTTAGGCTGGTTAATTTTAACAAACAGCAGGGGTGGGAGATAGTCTGAAAAACAAGTTACCCTTTGTAAAGATCTTTTCCATTTGTAAGGAAAACTATTTATTTCCATTGTATAGTTTCCCTCTCTGTGCCAGGCTTGCCTTCATTATCAAGGAGAAGACAGGGACTTAAATCTGAATAACAATCTTACCCTTGTCTGCTGTGCTTTCCCTGGTAATCTCCCATAACGTCTTTTGTCTTTAGCTGGAGATGGTATTTCTGGTGGTGGCTTCTGCCATTTTGGCAAGTTACTCAGTGTTCCTGGGTCTCTCTTATGTATATTCAAGAGGCATGCATGTTATTAAACTTTAATGTTTTTCTCCTTCTAATTTTTTTCATATTAATTTGATTATAAGTCCTGCCAGAGAACTCAAAGGCTAGAGGATAATTTTTCCTCCCCAACAGAAGAAGGGAGAGACTATCAGACAAGGTAATTTAGTCAAGATTTGATATTTGAGCTCCAAATTAATTTAGTGATAGCCTCAGAATAGATAGATCTGACTCTGAAGCCAATTTCCTAACAAATGTAATATCCTTTCCATATTTTATTCTCCTGCCTAAACAAATAATTGTTATGTTTATGGGAGACAGTAGGTTTTTTGCCAATTTTTCTGAGAATAGATGCAAAAGATTCCTTTTGCCAATGTTCCTGAGATGAACTCAAAACCTCAGGTTTAAATACTTACAATTTTTATTATAGGTTGTGATTACATGAGAATGAGTTGCATAAACAAAAAAAAATGGAAGTCAATTTTGTTTTTCTTTTTGAGTTCTTATCACTACTTTTGGCTCTTAGTAGTGAGGAGTCTTTTCATATTTTACATTCCACAAACGATGCTATCCACAATGATTTTTAAATGTCTATTTTTCTGAGAAACACATTTTTATGTCCACAGGCATTCTGTCTTATGTTTATAGAAGTATTAAGGACAAAGATTGCATTAGTGTTGGGATGGTTGAATTTTGTCACAAAGGATAAATTGTTTAACAAGCCATTGTTCTATTTAGATTTGACTTAAATCTCAACAAATGACATGTATACCTGTTACTGGCAATGTTGCTCTCAGTTCTTGAGTTCGGCAAAAAAAAAAAAAATCAGAGCCAAGAGCTCTAGTGAACAAGAGGGAGTTTACTTAGCGTGCGAAGCTTAAGTACACTAGAAGAGAAGATTCAAGTGGGCTGCTCGGAGAGTTGCCTTGGTGCTTTAAAAAGAAAGTCACAGCCCTGGCCAGGTGGCTCAGTTGGCTAGAGCGTAATTTCGTACACCAAAAGGTTGCCAGTTTTATTCCTGGTCAGGGCACATACCCATGTTGCAGGTTTGATCCCTAGTTAGGTTGGGGTGCATACAGGAGGCAATCAATCCATGTTGCTCATATTGATGTTCCTCTCTCTCTCTCCCTTCCTCTCTCTCTCAAAAATCAATAAAAATATATCCGCTGGTGAGGTTTAAAAAAAAAGAAGAAGAAGAAGAAAGAAAGAAAGTCACAGAAGCAGAAGAAGTGAATCATCTGGGCTGTGTGGACCCAGGAAACAAGTTACAGAGGCAAAAGAAGGGCCCTTGGAGACTGGTTCAGGGGTTAGCCCAGCACGAGCTGCTGCTGCCCACTGCCCTCTTGGTTGCAAGTCTCATAGGGACCCTTAGAGTTTAGGAGAAAGAATGCAAAGATACACACCTGAAAAAAGAAGGCTAGGGAGTGCTCTGGAGAGTGTGCGCTGGGTCCTTTGTCTTAAGAGTTACGTTTTCTAAAGGCAGGAATTTTAGGGACGTTTTCCAGGGAGAATCTCAATAGAATATTCATCAGCTTTGCAGGTGTGTCTTTTAATATGCTGATTCATCAAAATGAACTGACAGAATCTGGGTCGTGGTCTCTACTGATTGGTTGGTGCTAAGGTAGAGGAGTCATTAATCATTGCATCTGGTCCTGATGTCGGCCTTGGTGTAACTTTGTCTGGTTTTGCTGCTTTTCTGAGCCTGGAGCTGAAACACAACTAAGGCCTAGATCAGTGGTTTTCAACCTTCCTAATGCCGAGACCCTTTAATACAGTTCCTCATGTTGTGGTGACCCCCAACCATAAAATTATTTTCGTTGCTACTTCATAACTGTAATTTTGCTACTGTTATGAATCGTAATATAAATATCTGATATGCAGGATGTATTTTCATTGTTACAAATTGAACATAATTAAAGCATAGTGATTAATTACAAAAACAATATGTAATTATATATTCAATATGTGTTTTCCAATGGTCTTAGGCGACCCCTGTGAAAGGGTCGTTTGACACCCAAAGGGGTCGCGACCCACAGGTTGAGAACCGCTGGCCTAGATGTTATCTCTAGTTTGACCAAAACTCTGTGTCTGTTGTCAATAGACCTGAGGCTTTGTTCCTAATATGATTTGATGCTGATCAGAAGCTCACTGTCTTCAGGGCTTAATGCTTAAGGGAGTGGATGTGCAAGGGAGAAGGAGGCAGGTGGGTCTGGGTGCTGGATGAGGCCAGTTTAAATCAGCTGTCTGTCTCAGTTTCCCCATTCTACCTGCCAAGGAATTTCCCTAGCTTCTTACTATCATGCCTCATACCTTCGGTTGAGGACTGCTTTTCCATAGCAACAAAGAAACTGGATCGAGAAATAACCAGGTAGGTACCATGAACTGCCTGAAAGTCATCTTGAATCATCAGTCTGTTCATGTGGGCAAACTATATTGATTTTAAGAGTAAATATTAGTTAAGATGTTTTTGGATGGAAGTAAAATATAAATAAAATTTTAAAGTGAAAAATAACTTACTTTTATCACAGAACAAAAGTCAGAAAGCTCTAAGCTGGTGTTAGGGAGGAAAAATTATCCTCTGCCTTTCAAGTTCTGGCAGTGTGGGAATCACCCTTACGAATGGAGATTTCCCTTATAAATGTGAATGTCCTTTAAAAGGATTACTTGTACTTAGTTTTCAGAGCTTCGCCCATGTCTGCCGTTTGTTAAAATTGATCAGCTCAAAATAATCAATATTGCAAAGAGGCTTACTTTGGGGTGGCAAACTCTATTTCACTTCACTGTTTTTTCTGCAGTTTCTTGATCTTGTTTTTTAATTGATTATGAGAGAGAGAGAGATTGGTGAGAGAGACAAATATTGATTTGTTATTCACTTATTTATGCACTCATTGGTTGATTCTTGTATGTGCCCTGACCAGGGATCGAACCCACAACCTTGGCATATCCACGCTAACCAACTGAGCTACCCGGCCAGCACTGCAATTTCTTGATCTTGACCTTCATTGTCCCAACATGGCCTCCTGGGTTCTGAGCATCACATCTTCACACAATCACATTAAAAACAGAAAGGCAGCAGATGGGGAGTGAGGACAAACCTTTCTTTCTTTTCTTCTTTCTCATAAATTCCAAGCAGACTTTCCTTTACATCACTGGCCAGAATTAAGGTCACCAGGGAGGCTGAGAATGCGAGTACTTGGCATTTTTTGTCTCTGCTGTGGGAGACAGACACGCCAGCAAGGAAGCCGGGAAAGTTGGTATGACCTTGGGAAGACAGCCAACAGTGTCTGCCACAGGGGCCTTGTAGCTATGGTCACCGCATGTGCCTTGCCTATTTCTTATGCTCAATGAGCTAAAATGTGGAATGTGCAATGTCACATGAAGTAGGAGGAAGAGGAGTGGGAAACACGTGGCTGGTATAGAAAGGCCATCTGATGAATGAGTCACCTGCAAGAGTCAGAAAAGTTGTAAACTATCCTTAACTCACAAAACTATTCAAGTCAGAAAGACACGACTGCCAGGTTAATAAGCCGAATACTGAATACTAAATAGAGTGCCCTCAGAAAAGCTCACTGGATCTTTTCCCACTCTCTGAAGCCTCACACACTTGGAAAATGATCTTGCTGTTGAGGTTTCCCTCTTAATGGTTTGACTGGAAGTTTACTTATATTTGTTTGTTCAGATTGTTATTCATGAGTTCTCTTGCATTGCCCCAGGATCAGGGTCCAGTAGTTAGGAATTCACAGAAATCTAGAAACCAATGGAGAAAGGATTGTTTACTCTGCTTATTAAAGACAATATAACCTCTTATTTCCATTTATGAATAAGGACACCTCCCTTATAGAATTCAAAGAATAATGCCATGCCAGATTTTCATTTCATTCAGTAGAATCGCATCTCCCCAGCAGCCTATTTCAGAACTATTCTCAGTATTTCCATTAGGTCCTAATGATTAGGACAAAAGAGTTAATGCATAGCAAA
>NW_005356259.1:9146282-9166992 GCF_000412655.1 Myotis brandtii
CTGGTCACTGATATTGTAAAGTGGAAACAAACATCTTTTGTTTTGTTGCTGTTTTTTAATAAAAACATGATAATCAACATCCTAACCAAATGTAAAAGGTGGGCATTTGAATATTTTTAATTAGAAGGACTAATGCATACTGCCACATTTAGTCAAATCTAGAGTTCCCGGTGCAGGCTTAAATCATAAATGTGGGCATTATTGCCTTTTACAATACTCCATTGATAGAACACCAACTTTAAAGCCAATTAAAGGTTGGCAATCTTCCTACCATTGGCAAAGTAACACTTGTTAACAGTTCCCCTTGTGACACGTTTCAGCATAATCACTGATTTCTGGAAACCTTATTTAGCACTTACGGATATTTTGAAATCTCTAATGAATTTCTTTTTATAGACATTTTAACGTTTTACTTTAATTTTTTAAAGGTGTTCAGGTAGTTTAATTTTATACACTCAGATGGTGCGTGTATGCAGATATTTATATGTGAAGGACAAAATGTTAGAGTATGTAGAACTATACTCTATAAATAATAGTTTGCTCGTAATACTCAGATTTTAATGGTTCCATTTCTGAAATCTAATTGTACCCAAATTCATTCAGAAAAACCTCATACTAGAATCCAAATATGCAGACAACTGTTCTTTCTGTTTAATAAATTACAAGTTCTTGTCACTTAAGAATTGGTTAAAAATAGTTAGAATAAGTAAATTCTTTCCTGGTTATTTACTTCAAATAAAAGTGTTTTGGAGGCTAGTAAACTCTTTTTTACATTTCATATGGAAATAATTTGATAAGCTTGGCAAAGATGTGACCAATGAGCTAAGAACATTCAAGTTATTTTAGTCTTGAGTTACTAACACTGAACAGAGAACTAGTTTTCATCAAGTAAAGAACAGCTTGATTATATGCTAGGCAAATGTTAATGCAAAAGTAAACAATAGTTAGTTTTCACTTAGGTTTTATGTTCTGGCATATTTCAAATAGATAATATTAATTCAAGATGACACGATGCATCTGTATACTCAATACTAGAAACTTGATAACATTAAAATCAAATTATAGAAGGCATCCTGATATTCAATATTAGCAATAGATAATATTAGTATAAGATGATACAGTGCATCCTGATATTGACAGATTATTTGGGTATATACTTTGACATGTGTTTATTTTCAGCCATCCACACAGTGTTCATGTCAGGACAAATATCGGTATGTTTAATTGTCCTCTTTAAAAAGAAAAACAACAGTTGTTATTATTGCAACTGTAATTAAGTATATAGTGTTTAATTTGATTTAGTTCATGGAAATTTTTTTCCAAAGAAATATGCTTTAGGAATAAGTTTTTAAAAACTTAAAGATGCAATTTTAAAGTTTGTAAATGACATATGTATATTTAAAGGGAGAGAGAGATAGAAACATCAATGATGAGAGAGGAGAGGATCACTGATCAGCTGCCTCCTGCACGCCCCACACTGGGGATTGAGCCTGCAACCCGGGCATGTACCCTGACTGGGAATCAAACTGTGACCTCCTGGTTCATAGGTGGATGCTCAACCACTGAGCCATGCCGGCCGGGCTGTAAATTATATTGATAATGGTAAAAAGAAACAACCCACATATATAAAAATTAAGATTTGATTAGCCAGGCTGGGTGGCTCAGTTGGTTGGAACATCATCCCATACACCAAAAGGTTGCAGGTTTGATTCCTGTTGGGACACATATCTGAGTTTCAGATTCGATCATATAAGAGGCAACCAATTGATGTTTCTCTCTCACACATAGATGTTTCTTTCTCTCTCTCTCTTCCTTTTTCTCTAAAAATCAATAAAGACATATCCTTATGTGAGGATTAAAAAAAAAATTTGGTTAAATAAATTATATCTTTAGGTTGGCAAGGCAGAGACAATTAGTTGCCTATCTATATCAACTAACCTATATTTTTTAGTAACTTCCTAATTTCATTCAGGATGGCATGGGCATGTTGATGTAAGAACATCCAAATCTGTAGAGAATTTTTATAAGAGGTTATTTGAGCCAAACTGAGGACACACTGGGAAGCAAGATCTCAAATGTTCTGGAGAATGACAGTTTTGCAGTTTCTTTCATACATCTGGAATTAAGGCAGGAATGTAAGGAAAATTTACATGAAGGTGAAAAAAGCAAGGTGAGCAAGTATCTATGATTGGATTTCTGGATAGTTACCAAGACTATGTGCTCCACTGAGGGTGCTTATGCCTCTGAGGGGTCTGGAAAAGAGGATTACTCTGGCCTTTCAAAGATGTGTTAAACTAGAAGCACAAGAACAATGGACAGGGCTTGTTCAAGGCAAAGACTAACCTTTTATTTCAAAAGTTATAGGCCTGGGCGTGACTATCACCTGACCTACGCAGATAGGAATTTATGATCCGATCACCACCCTGTGAGGTTACTTTTGGTCACTGAACTTGTTGGATGTTTGGTTCACAGGCATGCAAACTATGCAGTTACACAAGAACCCCTGCTCAGAAGGGCCTTTTGCTTGGCTAATGCTCTATTGTTGCTATTTGAAATTCTTAATTTTGTCTTTGAAGTTGTGTGTTGTAAATGAGGTCTGATAGAACATCGGTGTGAGAAGAGGGGTACAGGCAATATGCTTGTTTATTGTTCCTTGTTGCCCCATTTGTATACATATATCCCCATGAGCTTAGAATTCCAGTGGTCCCCTAATGAGCCAGAGTTCAGCAAGACTCAAAGCAAGGACAAGGAAAGTGTGTTATATCTAAAAGTGATTAACATGTTAAGCGCTAAGCCTGTTTTGTCTTCCTTTCCGTTTTAGTCACCGGTGACTGACAGGTTGCTTAACGTGTTAAGCTGGGTTCCTGACACTTCCGAGAGGCCACACTTTCCATTTGAACCAGAACTTGCTACCCAGAAAGAAGGCAACGGTATTCCCAGAAACATGTATCATTTCTTACTCATGTTAATTCCCTGAAGTAGTCAACAACTTATCCTGTAAATGGTGACATGGAGAAGGAAAAGATAGACAACCCATAGTCCTTTTCCTTTCAGTCCTTCTTTCTTACTCATCAGTAAGCTGAAGTCCGAGTGTTGGTAGAAGGTACTGCATGTGTATCAAGAAGTGAAATAAAAATAGTTGATTTCATTCTGTGTAGCATTGTTACTGTTTTGGTAAGAACCAGGTACAGATGCATGCACATGCTATGAAATACAAATCATGTGATTCAGGGATTCCATATACAAATTACATGTTCTTATATTTGCATTTAAAACTGACATTAGTATACAGATGAAGGGCACATTGATCAGCACACCCCCTACTGGGGATAGAGCCCACAACCCAGGCATATGCCCTGACCAGTAATCGAACCAGTGATATCTTGGTTCCTGGGTCGATACTCAATCGCTGAGCCACACTGGCCAGGCATACCCTACTTTTTAAGTAAGAGGTCCCACATTTTCTCTTTTTCATTGGGCCCCACAATTAGGTAGACAGTTCTAACTTTGTGAAACCAACCCATCACCTGTGAACTGCCTACTTTTGTGTTTAAATCACTGTTATTTAGTTTTCGTTAAATCTAATCCTAAGAAGGGATATTTGATTATTCACAAAACTTACTTTTGTTAGACTTAAAAAAGTAGGTTATGCACAGTGTGTGACATTTTTGTTTTTTAAAAAATACACATGGATACACACAGAAAGAAAAGAAGGCCAGAAAATAATTACTCCAAAACATTAATAACATCTATCTCTAGGGACTGGAATTATTGATGATATTTATTTTCTTTGTGTGTATGTGGTTTTCTATACTTTTTAATCTTCATAAAATGAATATGGATTTTTTTTAGATAAAATTTAGAAAATTTACATATGAATCCTGAACTGGTATGACATTTACCACTAAATCCACACACTGTGTAAAACTCAGCCTCATGTTATTTTATTTATTTTTTAAATATATTTTTATTGATTTCAGAGAGGAAGGAAGAGGGAGAGAGAGAGAGAAACATCAATAATGAGAAAGAATCATTGATCAGCTGCCTCCCGCACCCCCGCCCCCGCCCTCACTGGGGATCAAGCTCGAAACCTGGACACATGCCCTTGACTGGAATCAAACCTGAGACCCTTCAGTCCGCAGGCCAACACTCTTCCCACTGCGGCAAACCAGCAGGGCCAGCCTCATGTTATTTTATATAGTTTGCTTAATTTTTTAAAAATTATTTATTGTTTAAAGTATTTCATATGTCTCCTTCTCCCCCAATTGACCTCTCCCCGGTCGTTCCCACCTCCCCCCACCCCCAGCACATGCCCTCACCCCCCTACTGTCTGTGTCCATGGGTTATGCCTTATATGCATGCATACAAGTCCTTGGGTTGACTCTCACCTCCCCTCCCCCCTTATAAAACTAATAAAGGCTGGTTGTCACAATTGAAATAATACAAAATTATAAATATTAAAAAAACCAATTTTATCTCTCTACTCTGTCCCTGTCATCTAAGGTAAACATGTTAAAAGCTTGACATGCATCTTTTCACAAACGACATAGTATAATCAAACCTATATAATTTGTTCACAATTATATAGGTTACACACATACACATAGATGGAAAAAAAGAAGAAAGGTAGAGAGATTGATTGAATTTTGCATTTGTTTCCCATGAAATACAATCCTATTATATACATTACTCCAAAACTTACTATTTTCACTTAATATATCATAAACTTGCTTATAAGGCAAAAGATAAGAATTTAACTTTTTCTTATTCCTCTACACATACATAGAGACACATATCATTTTATATCCCATTTTACCCATCGCATTTTGAAGCTTGGAGGTGTCTTTTACATATAATTTATTAAACATTCTTTCCATTATGCTGGGGGGGGAGGGCAGGAGGTGGTTTGTGTGAGTTGGATGTTGCTTCTGAGTGAACTCATTCTTGATCCGAAGTTCATCAAAGGAAATGCTTTAAATTTATGTTTCCAAACAAGATAATTCCTCATCCATATGTTTCCTTGTCTCTACTTTCTCATTCCACATTTCATCTTAAATGTCTAGTCAGTCCCTTGGTTTGCAATTTGCTTTTTGATGCATCATCCTATTACTCTTCAGAGGGAAAGTAGATTTAGTACTTTGAAGAAGTAATCCAGTGTATCTTTTAATATTTGTTAGTTTCGCCTAAGAAGGCTGGGGAAACCAGAAGCTTTCAACATAGCAGTACCTGCTGAGGAATGGCGGGAATTGAAATAGACCATGTCGAACCCAGAGGTCACCGGTTTGATTGGTTCAATTCCCGGTCAGGCACATGCCTGGATTGCAGGCTTGATCCCCAGTAGGGGTACGTGCAGGAGGCAGCCCATCGATGATGTTCCTCTCTCATCAATGTTCCTATCTCTCTATCCCACTCCCTTACTCTCTCTTTTAAAAAATCAATAAAACATATATTTTTTTAAAAAAGAAGTAGACCATGTTGATATTTTAAAATTAAGATTATTCCTACATGATGCCGAGAACATATTTGTAAGGCATTGTCTCAAAACTGACCAAATTAGGGCTTTGTGTAAGGCAAAGTCTCAGTGAATTCCTCTGTGACCTCCGTATCCTTATTAGCATGAGCCAGTTAAGAGATGACTCTGGCTATTCTAGGGCATATGCATGCCCTTAACTGCACTTAAATCTTCATTTAGTCTGAGCTGGTGAAGAGTTACTCTACAAACCAAAGGTTCCCTTATCGTTTTAAAATATATTGCATAAATAATTAAGTCGTTTCTTTCCAGTAACAAGTTCACCGTTGCATTATCTGATGATAATGAGTCCACACTTTCTTAATTTTGCTTATTTATGGCTTTATTGTCACAAACAATTACTCACTGTGCACAGACTGTGCTCCGCAGCCTCCGTGGATGAGACCAGAACATGCTCCTATCACCCCAGGGAATACATAATTACCCTTTGGGGATTATTTTTTGGGGGTAAAAAATTGATGGAGTTTTTACTCCCCAAATGAGTGAACAGAAAAACATCTTTACAGGATACAAACACAAATTATAGATGAAACAGGCATAACATTGAAAATCTTGTGGATACGGGAGGAAATGAGAGAAACCCCTCAAATTCTAAAGGTAGACTATCTTTCTGAAAACTAGATTTCTGTACTCAAAGATATAGTTGGGCCAATTTGCTGCTTTAAGTAACAGTGCAGATAGGAAGTAACTGTAAGTTTACAGTGCAGATGGAAAACAAAAATTAAACACAGAAACACGAAATTAAAACGAACCCTCTACTAAAAATGTATATTAAGAAATTATTATTTCTCCTGAAACCAAGGTTATGCCAGTCTAAGTGTGGTGATTAAAGAGGGCCTTGTCCTCAAAGGCTGGCCTGGCCAGAGGCAAGTTTGTTCAATAGGAAGTTTGTCCCTGGCACACTCACTCGCCAAACATCTCCCTTTGCCCTTTGTAGTCACCTCTACTCTCTCTCCCTCTTGTTCTCAGGGGTCTCCATGTCCCTGGCTAAGTTTTGCTCTCAGTTGGCAGCTAATTAATGGGTAAGAAGTTAGAAAATGGTGCTGCTAAGTGTTTACAATGTCTTTATATGTTTCAACATTTTTCAGTTATTAGAAACAGGGAGGAAAATTCTGGTAGTAGAAAACTGGGTTGGCTCTGGGTCAGTAAACCCGTCTGGCATTTTAATAGAAGCAAACCTCAGTCATTAATTTTGCATCGTATTGTGTTCAATGACCCTAAGGTATCTAAGCAGCAGAGGTGAAAGGGGGGAGGGGTAAAAGTTAGTGGTGCTTCTGTAATTTTCTTTTTCATAGGGTAGACATAGTCATGAGAGCTACCAGAGTCTGGAAAATTTGCTATTTTCTTCTTCTTTGATAATTAGCGGGGATTAGGGTGAGATGGGGTGGGGGTGGGGGGAACCACCATCAGGAAAACTGTAATCAGGAAGTTTTAGTCTGTGGGGGTTCAAATATAGGCTTAATAGGCTTAAAAATTGGGAAAACAGAATTTAAGAACTAGCCACTTCCCTCCAACAACCTAAACAAACAGGCTGCAAGATGATGGAATGGAAAGCTTTCGTATGCCCTCTGACCAAACTATATTTAACAGGGAGAAACCCACATTGGATTAGACTTAAGGTTACAAAAATTAAGTGAACCTAAGAAAAATGTTAGCTTAGTTAAGTATGAGTTTTTACTAAAATGCTATATTCTTTTACATTCTTCTTTTAAATAGGACAATTTTCATAGTTAATTATAGTTGCAAGTCATACAATTATATTTTTCTAATGAAGAATTTAAATTGTTTGAGGTGATTTCCTGGTTCTTTAGACCAGGGGTCTTCAAAATTATTTGCATATATAATCCTGAAAGAATTCTGGAAAACATAGGGTCCCTTGAATATTTTACATTGATATCTAAAGATGGTTTATCTTTAACTTTAAATCATTGCAGAGAATGTACTTCCTGGTGTATTGTAATTTGAATATATACTCCAACTTTGTTTTTATCAAATCCTTGGGGCTCATTCAGTTTATTAAAAAAGTCTACCATATAAATATTGTCAACCCAATCTTCATCAGCTAAGTCAGACTGAATGTCTATCATTTTAAAATTTAAATGATTGGGATAATATTATTCTGAATCCTAATTCCACATGAATGACACAGAGAGATACAGAGAGAAGGCATGGAGACTTGCCAAGAGTTGGCTGCCTAGATAAAATAAGACTTGAGTACTTTTTACTGAGGCTCTCTCTTTGTTTCATTTTTAGGTGGGGAATGGGAGAATACTTCTTCAGAGGCAGTACACATTTAATCATTCCTTTTGAATTGCCTCTAAGATTTTTATAGCCTGGAGCAACGCACCAAGATAAGATTCAGGTTGGGCGAGAGATGTCTCTCTTCTGTATGATGGGAGGATGAACATGAAAAGGGGGTACTAGCAGGACTCAGGAGCTGAGAATCTGAAAGTAGGCTGCCTTAAAACTATCCAATCACCATGTGTTTTTGGAAAGTCTTCATGTACCCTAGGAGTATGAGTGCCCAGGTTGAATTCTGCTATTCTAAACCCTTCTTAAAAGAGAATGCACATGCTACAAAGATCCCAGAATACAAGATAGTCTTCCAATGGGAAGATGCTCAAACAGCAACAGGCATTCCAGAAACTCAGTAGGACAAAGGGACTCCTTTATTAATGCTTCTCCTTATGGAACAGCTCACAGTCCAAGACCTAATTCTCATGTTTAGATATGAATTTCTAGAGATGAAAAAGCCTCTACGACACAAACTTGTAGAGCTGGAATAGTGGGGTGAGTAAATAGCACTGAGATTATTTTGAATTTTTTGCCTCTACCTAACTAGTAGGAGGCATCTTCTGATTTAATGTTTCCACTGAAGGTCCTAAATTATATCACATTAAACAAAAACTTAAAGTAATACCACATGTCAAAGGACTTGAAAGTATGCAAAAATTGTGCCTTACTTGGAGAATATTAATTGAACAAAAATCTATGCTTCATAATAGAGAAGCTAATATTTCAAAGGAATGCTTCAAATAATATCCTTCAGCATTACTTTATGCTAACCATGCTTTCACTTTACAGTTCTTTCCCACAAAGCATACTTTTCCCTGTTGTTCTCCAGGAATGATAAAAACATCCAAAAAGAGAGAACTAACTATGAGGAAAAGTCAAATTTCTACCAAAGGTGGATTTTTGTTGCCTTTGTTCTTTCCACATTTCTGTCTTTCATCTTTAGGTAACATTTCCCTACTTTCTTTGGAGTATTTCACTTCCTTCACTCCTTGCAATTCTGAGCTGCTACGCATACTCCTGCAACAATGAAGTTGTGATGTGATATACTAGGTCATACTATCTCATCTTCCTCACCATACACTGGCTTGGAGTTAGGCACATGATGCAAACTGGGTGAATCAGAGCCCATCCCAGGGATATTTATAAAAAATTGAGAGCATTTCAATGAAGTTGCTCAAACACAAAAACCCTGACTTTTGTTGGATTTCTTATGAAAGATGACAAAGAATGGAGTTTTCCCCTTGGGGTCTAAAGTGGAACATAACCTAGCAGGCCATGTGGATACAGTGGATAGTGAAAAAATAGAAAAACACAAATAAGGAAGGACATACATATTATAAAAAGGCCTTGAACTTCGCCAGGCCCTGGACTAGTATTCAAAGATTTACCTGCATCACAGGTAAATCTGAGACAGGGAGGCCCCTGGAGACATGGGTAACAGGTTTTAAAAACTAGAGGTCAACAAGTAGGTCATCTACCCAGACAGATGAAACAGGAAGGTCTTGTTATATAACTTCTAGGCAAGCAGAAAGCTCATGGGCTTGTTGACAGTGATGGAATTTCCTGCACTGAAAGGAAAAGTGTGTGAAAGGGGAGAGGGATGCTATGTGTTTAGAGGATATGTAGGCTGATTCACTATAAAGTTCTGCATGACTGGGGGCAAGCCGGGGGTGGGTGTAGGGTTAGGTGGGGGTGGAGAGAGTGTGTGGAGGGGGTATTGAGGCAACTGCAATTCTTGTGTTTCAATTGCGCCACCATGTGGCTGTGATGCCAGCAACAGCCTAGCCCTAGCCCAATATGACACCTTAGTTGACGCTGATTTCTAGTGTCTCTTCTGGAGGTAAGTAAAGCTAACTGCCCAGTCCCTAATGTATATGGATTCCTTATGGTGGGAGATGGGCATTGGTTAGAAATAGGGGATTACAGAGAAGAAGGACATTTTTAATGATATCAGAGGGGTATTATTTGAATAACAAAAATAGAGTGGTTCTCATTTTAAGCCCTAAGTTGGAGAAGTGGAGTTTATAGGCAGTGGTGTATTGGAGTTGGCTTGTGCCAGTTTGCAAGAGATAACTGTTAAATTTTCAGGAATTTTTCAAGCTGGTCATAAAAAATTGACTACATATGTCAGGTATAATGACAATAGATTTATTAGGAAAAGAGTTAGCATATTAGGATGTAACTCCATTTGTCAAATCATAGTTCAATTGCAACCATATGTTGGCTACAGATACAAAAGCTTGGCAAAAGTCAACAAAATAATTCTGTAAGAATCCATTGACTATATGGGAGTTATAATAAATATTGTATATGTTATATTATTTGTAAATTGTATGCCACACATCTTTTATATTATAAAGTTAATACTAAATACGCACACACACACACACACACACACACACACACACACACTTTTTACCCCTGTAGAGTTGGCTGTTAAAAATTTACTAGCACAAAACTGCTTATAGGTTATATGTTTATAATGAATTGCTAATAAGAAAATATGAATAATGCATCATTTCATTTCACTCACACCCACTTAATTCCAGACTAGTATGACTCCATTCTGAGTCACACTCCAACAGCCTACAAAAAGTTCAGGCTGTTACCAATGCTTAATAGGAATACCCATTCATTGTTTGCTTCATTTCCTTAAATGCTTTGGTGGTAAATAGATAATTGAATTCCTATAATGTCTATGCTGATACTTTAAAACCACCCTGAAGTGCTACGTGACTAATATTTCTGAAAGGTGACATTTCATTCCCACCTAAATAGCTCACTTTCATATAATTATATAAGAGGTTAGATCTCACCATGAGCTAGAAAAAGTAGGCAGGTAAATTATTCTGCATGATGACAACCAACACAATTATTCTTAGACTCTAAAAATTAAGGAGAGGCTTCCCACTTGAATGGCAGACGGTGCACATGTGTTTGATCTGGCTGCAATTAAAATGAAAGTAAAGGAACAAAAATCAAAAAAAAAGGAAATGAAATCCCAAGAATGAAAAGAATAAGATGAGAATCACTAACAGATGAAGATTTTTTTTTTTAAGGGACGTCAGAAAAGAGATGCAACCATGTGATGGATTGAACAGAGGGAAGGAAGCCACAAGTCAGATACCATCAGGAGGACCATAGGAGTTATCTGTCTAATAAACCCTCAGAGATATTCTGGGGTTGGAAACTTGGAGTCAAACTGTCAATTGGTCAACAGAACAAGATAACAATAGTCAAGGACTCAGGAACTTCCTTTCTTAGAAGTTACTTGATGTATTTATTTGAGAAAAAATAAGAGGGAAGAAAATCAGAAAGAAAATTACCTGTAATACAGAAAACATGGACCTAACCCAGTGATCAATGAGCAGAAATCCCAAATGACTGGAGTGCTGCAGGCCTAGAAATATCTTTCCAAAATAGAATAAGAATTCAGTGGGGACCAAAAAAAGAATATCTGTAATAAGAAAGGCATAGATTCTATGTCATAGATAGAATAAATAAGGTGTTGGAAGATATTTGAGCATGCTGAAGAAGGCATGCTACTTTTCTTAGGGGGAAAAAGGCAATTATAAATTCTAGAAAAAACCAAAAAAAAAACAACAAACCAGAAATAAAATTGTGGTTCAAATATTAATCAATCTAAAATACAGCATAATTTTGAGCACAAGGAAAAACAATCTATTTTATGATATCAAATTTTAGATCAATAAACAGGAGAAAAATAATTTAATAGCTATTACCAAAATTCCTTTTATCCATGTTGGTAATATCTATTAAAATATAAAATGTATATACTTTTTGAACCAGC
Source organism: Myotis brandtii (assembly GCF_000412655.1). Taxonomy (NCBI): domain Eukaryota; kingdom Metazoa; phylum Chordata; class Mammalia; order Chiroptera; family Vespertilionidae; genus Myotis; species Myotis brandtii. The sequence goes on from NW_005356259.1 coordinate 9,157,919, forward strand.
TATCCTATTTCTAGGAATTTATCCTCAAGTTTATACTTACATCTTTGTTCAAATATGTAAATTTAAGCATGACCATGCCATCATTATTTATAGTGACAAAAAGTAGAATCGATTAAAGGAATTATGGTATTTTCGCACAATACTGTACAGCCTTTAAAAAGACTGAGATAAATCTATATATATGATTTTAATGATCTTCAAGATACATAAATAATAAAAAGCAAGATATAGAACAATGTGTATATTGTGCTTCTATTTGAGCAGAAACTAGAACACACACATCCATTGTGAAACTTAACTCTGTGGTTGACTCTAGGGAAGTGAATAATGTTTGAACTGAGATGAACATTTACTTTTTCCTTTCATATTGCTTAAATTTTACCATGTGCTTATCAATTTTTCAGCTTTAAAATATTTAAAAAGTGAAATAAAATAAAAAATAACTCACCTTTGCAGTTAGGATACTTTTGCTTGAAAGTAACAGGAACTCAGACTGAACTGAGTTTTTACTGGCTCAGTAACTGGGAATTCATGGGTCCACATAATGGAATTCCAGAGCAGAGAACCCTTCAGGTTTAACTTAATCCTGCCTGCCAAGACTGTTTGTTATTCCTCTGTTTGTTGGATTCGTCCTTACACTGACTTTTCCCATGGCAAAATGCTGCCTTCACATCTTCCTTCCTCAAGGTCCAGATAAAGAGAGGATGTTTCTTCCTATGATTCTCTTGTGAGAATGAACCTTTCCCAGAAGGTTCTGCACATCTCTTCTCATCCTTTTTCATCCAACCTCGTTTCCATGTTGCTCCTGAAGCAGTCCCTGTGGCCAGAGGAATGCATGTGCAGATCAGCTTAGAGTTCTAGCACCATCACTGTAATCAAGGAGATGGGATCATCTGAATTCAAAACAATCTTTCTCTGGAGCTGGGTGTGAGTTTCCCCTGATGTATGTAAGAGTCATACTGGTACCTGAATCAGGATACTGTTAGGAAGGGGAGGGAAATGGAACTAGGTGCCTTATAGGCAACAACAATGACCATTATTCCCACCCTAGTCTTCCTCCATGCTATGATAAAGGCCTTTTCACTGCTGCCTTCACAATATGATCCTACTTCATAAAATTATTATCAAAGAAAACTAATTAACTTATCCTTTGCAGTAACAGAGTAAAGCCTGGTAATAATAATCATGATATGACCTTTGAAAAGATGTAATTTATAGGATGCTCTCCCATTTGATACAGAATAGATCATTTGTTAGATTATCCTATTAGTTAGAATATAGCCATTAGGGGAATAGAACTATATTCTTCAAGAATGTCAAGTTTGGAGGGAATATAGAATGACGATTGTCATGGTGAATATGCAGTAATTATAAACTCCAAAGTGGAATTCATTAGGTTTAATTTTCCCTTGCTAATGATTGACTACAAAGAAACAACTGAAAGAAGCAACCTTCTCCACCCCCCAAAAATAAGTCTGACAAATAAGCAACAGAATCTTTCATTGCCAAAAACAGGATCAAGTAAAAATTACCATGGACATTCTGTCTCTCCCAGCCCAATTTAGAGTCAATATTGGTTCACCAGCAATACCTCTAATTCAAAAGAATATATGCACTCCTGTGTTCATTGCAGTGTTATTTACAAGAGCCAAGATTTGGAAGGAGCCCAAGTGCCCATCTGTAGATGAGTGGTACATTACACAATGGAATACTACTTGGCTGTAAAAAAGAAGTAAATCTTACCATTTGCGACAACATAGATGGACCTGGAGGGTATTATGCTAAGTGAAATAAGTCAGTCAGAGAAAGACAAATACCATTTGACTTCACTTATATGTGGAATCTAAAGAACAATATAAACAAATAAACAAACACAATGCAAACAGACTCATAAATACTGAGAACAGACTGTGAAGGCTGCTCTAGGAAGGGCAACTGCCCTCTTAAGAAGATGGCCTAAATCTGAATTATTCTGATATTCCGTTCATGGACTCTTGGTCATGGATTTAGTGGGAATGGGAAGTAGACCTGGATTTGAAATGCCTTACAGAGGGGTTCCAAGTATGGCTCCCCGCAAGAGTTCTGTAGGTGTTATTTACAAGAGCCAAGATTTGGAAGGAGCCCAAGTGCCCATCTGTAGATGAGTGGTACATTACACAATGGAATACTACTTGGCTGTAAAAAAGAAGTAAATCTTACCATTTGCGACAACATAGATGGACCTGGAGGGTATTATGCTAAGTGAAATAAGTCAGTCAGAGAAAGACAAATACCATTTGACTTCACTTATATGTGGAATCTAAAGAACAATATAAACAAATAAACAAACACAATGCAAACAGACTCATAAATACTGAGAACAGACTGTGAAGGCTGCTCTAGGAAGGGCAACTGCCCTCTTAAGAAGATGGCCTAAATCTGAATTATTCTGATATTCCGTTCATGGACTCTTGGTCATGGATTTAGTGGGAATGGGAAGTAGACCTGGATTTGAAATGCCTTACAGAGGGGTTCCAAGTATGGCTCCCCGCAAGAGTTCTGTAGGAGCAGGGTGGTCTGTACTGTTCCTGCATTTTGCAGGTGCATGATAGAATTTTCAGCCCAAGTGTGAGCAGGTAGAAGTGATACATAAACTATCTTCAACAATAGCCCCATCACCCCTGGGGTGGACCCAGAGAAAAAGGCAGGTGTATGATGAAGTTGCATGACGTTGTCCCCTAACAGGCTTAGGGGACAGGAAAAGCAGTAATAGCTCCTTGGGGATCATTGACTTATCTTTTAGCCAGCGGTATCTTTTGCATTTGTCTGACGAATGAAAGAAGTTATGTTGCATATGGGACTATTAGAGTCCCTACTGAGTCAAAACAGCTCTCTTGAAAGGGCCCAGCGGCCCCACTCAGTTTGCATCCTGGCATAGCAGAAAGGCCTGGATCCAGGTCTTGTCTGCTGGGACATGTAACTGGCTATAGTTTCACTAGAGGTCTTCTTTACTCCCGGTTCACACCATGTACTAACTGTCAGGGTGTTCCCAGAGTGCTGCCAACCATGGACAGATGTAGGGATTTCCTTTGGTGTCACTGGATGAGGTTTGCCGATCTTTGTGAGGTTGTAGGACAATCCAGGTTTTTTAATGGATGACCTCGGATGGAGTAGCTTTCCAACTTGATCTCAAAGCCCATTAAAACCTAAAATTAACCATTGGTAGAATTAAGACTCCAGCCTTAACTTCTTGGGGCCCATAGTGACTTAGGGCTTCATTCTAAACGTGCTAAGTGCTAGGGTTTTGTGTGTGTGTGTGTGTGTGTGTGTGTGTGTGTGTGTGTGTTTAGGTGGGGTCTTTAGGACTTCATGGTGAGGAGCTGTTTTTGTACCCTTTTAATTAAGCTCATCTGGCTCTTGTTCGTGTGAAACTACTGAATGTGTATCAGGGCACCTTGCCCAAGTGTTTCCTTGGGACAATGGCATTGGAGGCACCAGTCTGTATTGCACATGAATGCCTAGAAATAGCATGCATTACAGGGTTGCCAGCTTCCTGACTGTTGTGGCAATGGCTGGATTCTGAGTGACCTCTTGGCCTTTCTCTAGAGCCACACTGTCCAATTTGGTAGCCACTGGTCATATGAGGCTACTGAGCACTTGAAATGTGGCTTGTCTGAATTAAGACGAGCTACAAATATAAAACAGTCGCCAGGTTTCAAAGAGTTAGCATGCAAAAAGAATGTAAAACATCTCATTAATAGCGTTTAATATTGATTGTATGAGGAAATGGTAACATTTTTAATATATTGGGTTAAATAAAATATAATATCAAAATTAATTTCACTTGTTTCTTTTACTGTCTTGAAATGCAGCTTCTAGAAAATTTAAAATGACATGTGGCTTGCATCGTATTTCTTTTGCACAGTGCTACTCTAGATCAGTGGTTCTCAACCTTCTTAATGCCACGACCCTTTAATACAGTTCCTCATGTTGTGGTGACCCCCAATTTCATTATTACAAATTGAACATAATTAAAGCATAGTGATTAATCACAAAACAATATGTAATTATATATGTGTTTTCCGATGGTCTTAAGCGACCCCCAAAGGGGTTGCGACCCACAGGTTGAGAACAGCTGCTCTAGAGGATAGTCAGTGTGACAGGTAGGCTAGTGAATGTGTGGCCCAAGGTCTACAAAATCCTAAATATTATGTCTGAGTTGGCCCGCCACTACTACATTCAAGGCTTTGTGACCTTTTGTTGTAATGAATCACAGCCATGAATAAGATTATACTAGAGGCCTGGTGCACGAATTCATGCACAGGTGGGGTCCCTTGACCTGGCTGGTGATCAAGGCCGATCAGGGTGGTAGGAGGTTGGCCAGGGGGAGGGGCTGCAGGAGGAGCGCATGGACCACCGGGGGCAGCTCCTGCATTGAGCGTCTGCCCCCTGGTGGTCAGTGCACGTCATAGTGACCTGTCGACTGGTCGCTTAGGCATATATATATATATTCAGTTCTGGGTTCTTTCAGTGAATCCCTAAAACTAGTCTTAGAGACCCTCAACACATAAAGTAATATACAGAACCCACTGGTGGAAGACTTGAATGTGAGTAATTTTTGGTTTCATTTTCTTTCTTATAGAGTTAAGAGTTGGAACCCCCTAGATACACCTGACATTACAGAATGTGGGTGGGAGACCCATATCACTAAAGCTAAGGGTAATAGTTTGTGGAAAACTGGCAACTGATGTAGACTTCTCAAAAGCCAACTGTTTACCCTGGCCTGTGTGGCTCAGTTGGTTGGAGTGTCATCCTGTACAATGAAAGGTGGTGGGTTCAATTCCCGGTCAGGGCACAGACATACCCAGGTGTCGGGTTCCATCCCAGTCAGGGTGCGTAGGAAGCAGCTGATTGATGTTTTTCTCTCACAACGATGTTTCTTTCTCTCTCTCTTTCTCTCATTAAAATCAATAAAAAGCGTATCCTCAAGTGAGGAAAAGATTTTTTTAAAATACCAAAACAAACAAAAAGAGACACCTATTCAGTTCTAAATTTTCCATTAATTTCTTCTTTATATCTTCTGAGACTTTTAATTTCTTTGCTGAGACTATTTTTTCACTTGTTTTAAGTGTGTTCTAACTGCTCAAACATTTTGTGATGCCTGCTTTAAAATCTTTGTCAGATAATTTTAACTTCTCTGTCACCTTGATAATGACATATCTCCCCCCTCACACACACACACACACACCACCCATTCAATTAGAGAGATTTCTGGTTCTTGATAAGATTAATGATTTTCTATGAAAGCATGGACGTTTTGGGTATTACGACACTCTGAATCTAATTTAAGCTGTCTATTTTAGCTGGCTTTTCCAGATACTGCTCTGGCAAGGGAGGGACTAGAGAGAGCACCATCTTTGCTAATGCCAGGCAGGAGTAGAAGTCTAGGTTCTCTATTTGGCCTCTGTTGACACCGCTGGGTGGGAATAGGGCTCCTCATTACTGGTGGACTGGGAGTTTCAATTACCCACTAGGCTTCCTCTGATATCTCCCTAGCTGGCAGGGGTAGGAGTGCCTCATTACTGCCCCCCATGTGGCATCCACTGGCACCATTGTGGGGAGGGGTGGTCTCCTTATACTAGGCAGTGATCAAAGTCCTGATTCTTCACTTGGCCCCTCCTCTGATTCTACCCAGGCAGGGACAGGGAGGGGTGTCTCATTACTGTCAGGTAGGGGTGGAAGTCCAGGCTCCCCACGTCTCCAGTGACACTTTGGGGATGGGGGAGGGGCACGTGTGGAGGGGTCCTTGTTACCAGCCAATGGTGGGAATGTTCAGTCCTGGTTCTCTATTGGGCCTTCTCTGACACACACTGGTGGGTTAAGTAGGGGGATTAGGGTATTAGGGTGTTGGGGTGTCTCATTAGATAGCCAGAATAGTGTGCAAATCTAGAAATCTTCACTCAGCCTTTGCTAGCACAGTTGGGGTGGGACCATAGGTTTTCACTGTGTGGCATTTGTCTACAGTGGAGTGGTTATTTTCTAAAAGTTATCTGTCTTGGTAGGCTGCATCTTTTTTCATCCTTTGGCTAGAGAGAGTAGCCTTTCATTGGGACATTTCTGTCTGTGCCTGTTGGCATTTTCAGGTTTCTGGGTTTTGGCTTTTCTAATACCCAATAAGAAAACATAAAGCTAAATGAAAACCCAAGAACTTAACACTCTGTTCCTTGTTAGATCCTGAGGTCCCTAGCTGGTATGCTTTCTTTTCTCTACCTGCTTTATATATAACTAGAGGCCTGATGCACAAAATTCATGCAAGAGTAGGCCTTCCTTCCCCCGGCTGCTGGCACTGGCTTCCCTCTGGCACCCGGGACCAGGACTTCCCTCGCAGCCCTGGCTTCGTCTAGAACAGCGGTTCTCAACCTGTGGGTCGCGACCCCTTTGGGGGTCGAACGACCCTTTCACAGGGGTCACCTAAGACCATCGGAAAACACATATATAATTACATATTGTTTTTGTGATTAATCACTATGCTTTAATTATGTTCAATTTGTAACAATGAAATTGGGGGTCACCACAACATGAAGAACTGTATTAAAGGGTCGCGGCATTAAGAAGGTTGAAAACCACTGGTCTAGAAGGTCATCCGGTCTAATTAGCATATTATGCTTTTATTATTATAGATGTTCAGAGGTTTTAGTTGTATTTGGGAAGGATAGGGAAAAATATACCTATTCCATTTTCCCAGAAGCAGAATTGAAGAGCCTATAATGCACAGAAACACAATTTCAAACAAAACTAGTAGCTGAGACTTAGGGAGAAGTTGCAGTGCCTTTCACACAAAGATATCAGGAAGGCAATCGAATAAAGAAAGCCAGCCATAGGTAGGAACTGCCCTTGCAAATACAAGACTATCTGCAATCACTTTCAAATAGTAATCCTTAACAATCATAATGCTTTTGATAAAGTTCCATGAAAATCTCAGAGCCTTAATTTATAAATCAGTATAGGGCTTCTGAGAGGAGATATTAAACTACATGGTGTAGGGATACGGAGAAATTGTGACTTATGCCCTGATCCTGGTTGAGCAAAAAGAATCAAATTTTTAATGCCACTCACTTCCTTTTCAAAGCCATCACATCAGTTAAAAAAAAGAAAAGGCAAATTAAAAAGATCTCATGCCCAGCTTCAGGTCTGCCTGCTCCTATTTCTGAGCCCTTCTTGGAGTCCTAAGAGAACACTCACTGTTCATAGGAGGCAACCTTCTGTAAAGTAGTACTAATTTTCAAGAAAAGAGCCCTATAAACAACCTAGAGAAACAAAAACAGTAGCTCACAATAAAAATGACAAAAACAATCTGATTGGATATAAAATCTCAGGAGGACTGGGATATAAACTTTAGGAGCTGGGAGATCAATTGCTATGTTGTCCTGCGTTGTAAATAGCTCTGCTATGTAGGCTGACATAGTTGAAAGGCAAGCGCATTTCAGCAGTTAATTATAGAAACCTGTCCGGGGAGCTACATTTATTGGTTGCAGGAGGTCTATTCTAGCTAAAACCTAAATAAACCAAGAAGAGAGGGTCAGGTAGAAAATGCTAGGAAACTGTTCCAATGGTAGACATGATTTTTTTTTTTCTTTCCTTTCTTCCTCCTTCCTTCTTTTTGGTTGGTGTGGGGTACAGGGTCAGGGTGAAGAGACAGCCAAAGAAGGAAACTATTTTTGTATCAGTTACAAATGGGAACCCTGCACTTTGTACCAGTCAGTTCCTGGAAACATTGCTAGCATGCCCAGAACCAGGAGAGAGTGTGCATGGAAATTATCCAATTTCTTTGCTTTTTCTTTAGGCACTTCCAACTCCCTCAGTGACTGGGCAAAAGGTGAAAGTCAAATCTGTTGATTCTGCTACTTAGATTAAAAGGTTGGGTGAGCACAATTTAGGCAAATGAGTAAATAAAATGAATTGGAGAGGGGGCGGTAGTGAGCACCCTGGGGTTCCTATTGTCCTACTCCCCATTCACCTTCCTCCTGTACTACCCTTCTACAAAGGATTCAAGTGTTGCTTTGGTGTGTCCCTGACTCCCAACTCTTTGATGGGGTCTGGGGCATGGCAAGCCCCGCAATTATCACCAAAGAGTTGAGATTCAAATACAGTGGGGCCTTGACTTACGAGTGTCCCGACTAACGAGTTTTTTGAGATACCAGCTGTCTCTCGGCCGATTTTTTGCATTGAGTTGATAGAGTAATTTGAGTTAACGAGCTCGGTCTCGGAACGAATTAAACTCCTAAGTCAAGGCCCCACTGTATGTACATCAACCACAGACAGAAGAATGAATAAATCTCTCTGGCACACATACACATACACACTACTTTCTGGACTTTCATGTACCTTCAGTTTTGCTTACAACATGGATGCAGAATTTTAAAACACTGGAGAAATATATATACTGGAATAGAGAATATAACTTCCTAGTAATTCCACTCTTGAAAGAGAACAATATTATCAACTTGTTTTCCTACTCTTTTTCAAATTTATGAAAGAAACTGTTGGGTTAAATGAACTCACATAAATTAAAAAGTTATGTTATTCATGGTAGGTTTCTGTCAATGGTTTCCCAAGGAACTGACAGACACTAAGAGTACTACTGCTAGCATTAAGAGACCCACGTATTATTGCAGTTAAAGACTGGTCCCATATTTTTAAAACTTGGGAATTTCTTCTCTTACCTAAAAATTGCAGCAGCAGCTGCGAGTCACAGTTTAGTTATTTGCTGCAAGAAGGCAACGCGTGCAGTTACAACTCTCTGCGGGGGTAGCTCTGGGAGTCAGGTGGTCGCAGGAGGCGTCAGTGAGCGACAGCCACCGCCTCCCACACACCCTCCGCCTTTTGGTAAACAAGGGAACTCCCGCAGTCTGCAAAGGAGGGAGGAGCTTGGGGGCGGGGCCAGGGCGCCTGATGAGGGTATCCAAAAGCCTCCTATTGGTGGTTCTCAAAGGGCGAGGACCTGCGAATCTTGATTGGTTCGCTCCCTGGATTGACAGCACCTGTCCTGACGGGCGGTGCCGCTGTGGCGCTGCGCTCCTCCCCTCGCGGGTGGG
>NW_005356259.1:9167158-9186016 GCF_000412655.1 Myotis brandtii
CGGGGGGCAGCGGCCAGCCTTGCAGCGGGTAAGGACCTCGTGCCTCCTTCCCCGTCCCTCCTCCGGCCGCCCACTTCTCGCGACCCGACGGCCCAAGAGGTTTTTTTCACGGGAGGCGCTGCGGTTGGGTCGGGGCTCACCACCCCACATTTTGGCTGGTCCCAGGGCCTGGTGTCTGGCGCCGCTGTGTTTCCTTCCCCCTAGTACCCTTGCCCCGAATCCAGGTGAATGGCGTTCAGCGCCCTTGTCGGGACGTAGGTAGGGGTGGGAGGACCTGGGGGGAAAGGGAATGATATTTGGGTCCGGGGCGCGCTCCTTTGGAGTAAGTTAGGGCTCGAGGACCAGTCCGCCCAGCCACCGGGGCGACCTCGCACTCACCCCTGCGACCCCCGGCCTTGCAGCGCCGGCTGACGTTTAGCTCCCCTGGGGTGCACCCCCAGGGTGGGCGCGCCCCCTTGGGCAGCGGGGCCTGGTTTTTGTTTAATAACCACCTTAATCGGACAAGATGGTTTTACACAAGTGGTGTGAATGCCAACCAGTTGGGAAGTCGTTCAAGCAAAGTTGTAACGCACCCTTGACCCGCGAGGCGGGCTTCCCCACCGCCCCTTCTTTGGAACTGTGCTCCCCGGAGATGGCACTTCTGTCAAATTATTAACCCAAACACTTGACACGTCCTCAAAATCGAGGGCCTATCCTCCCTCCCTCTCCCCAGTACATTACAAGTTAGGGAAGCTAAGCATGGACTTGGAGAGAGACAGGTTTTAGACCCACAGAGATAAAATCATTTTCATTTTCCAGGTGAACCTGAGGCTCCTTGGGCAAGTGAATTAGGGCATCTATCCAGCAGGATAGACCGTTAGTCCTTGGTTCTTCCTCATTCCTGCATTTCCTGGCACACCAGGGTTTCTCTTTAATTGAAAAATTGTGAGGACACTGCCATTGTTTTCCTGTAAAAGTGTGAGAGTTGTAACTGCAAGCTCATACTCGGGATTCTCAAAAAGCCTTTGTATTTTTTTTTTTTTAATCTTCGATTTGAAATACAGCAGTTTGGGACTTGAGGTCTTCATAGCTCCCCTTCCTCCCTCTCAGTAAAAGCTAAGCAGAAGAGTGAATTTCCCTGACTTGAGAAGGGCAGGCTTCCTCCATGTGATGCAAGAGAACAGATGTCTGATACAGAATCACAGTAACAAGATACAAACTCACTGAACCTGCCAAACTTTATTGTAACCGCTATTTGAGCTACTGTTCTGAGCTACAAAAAAAAAAAAAAAAAAAAAGGCCCCCCTTTTTTAAAAACTTACTTTAGAGAAACTTTAAAAAAAAAATGGATTGGTCACTTTTCCACAGTAGCAAATGTCGTACCAATTTTCACATGAAGGTGCAGTTCTTTCTGTTTTGATTTGTTTTGTGGTTTCATAATGTGTTCAAACGACGTTTTAATGAACTCTTGATGCACCTTTTGGGGTTTTAAAGTTATTACAATTCGTGATAGAAGAGCCTGGGCCCCAAGGCTATAATAACCGTAAACTGGAATGCTGTTCCATAATGCTGGTTAGACTACTTCAGCACGTGATCTTGTTCCTTGGGTCCTTTGACCCAGAGATGCTCTATGAATATAGATTTATGATAAATTTTAAGTAGTTCTTTGTGTGATGATTGTTTAAAAACACCTCAGTAATTGTTTTAAATGTTTCTGTTAATAGTTTAGTACAAAACTATTAAGTTTTTTAAATTGGAGTCTTAAAAAAAAATCTACCTGCAACTTTGGAGCCTAGAGACATTAAGAAAAGAACCATGTCCAAATAGTAACACATTTAGTGTTCTGAATTCTGTGCGTTATTTGTCTCCATTGTATGTTTAAGATGTTTATATCATATGGATGGTGGTACTATAACGATCCATATAATTATTTACTACTTTAAAAAAATGAGACCTGAAAGTTGCCAGTTAATAGTACCTCTTAATATTTAAAGTATCAAAAAGGAAATAAAAAATAATATTAAACTACATATATTACTATTCAATCACCATTTAATAAAAGTAAATTTTGTATTTTACCTTAGAAGGTAAGTAAATTTAGTTTTATACAGATTTTTAAAAATGTGCACACACAGGCCCTCTATAGTTTCTCCCCCCCACCACCAATAGCAATAAATAAAAATTTAAAATAATGAAATAACTTGACTCAAAAAATGAAAGCCTTTATAAAGTAAGTCTCCATCCTTAGTAACTTTTTTTTTTTGGAGGGAGGGAGCGGAGGAGAGAGACACATCAATTGGTTGCTCCGGAATGTGCCCCCAACCAGCCAGGGGAATGAACTTGTAACCCAGGTATGCGCACTTGAACGGGAATCAAACCAGCGACCCTTCGGTTCGAGGCCTGACGCTCTAACTACTTAGCTACACCAGCTAGGGCTCCAACTAGCTTCTTTACCCATCAGTATCACCTTTGTATTGTGTAGACTGACTTTTACCAGCTTGATTTTAGCTATGTTTTCTAACTGTACTACTATTTCTACACATTAATGTGTGTGACTTACTTAAAGGAAGATGCATTATTTAAGTTTGAAAATTTTTAGGGTAATAATTTTGTTATACTACTTTGAATATCTGTTCCTTTGGGAGCATATTCTTTTTTTAAAATATGTTTTTTTGATTTTTAGAGAGAGAGGAAAGAGAGGGATAGAGAGAGAAAGAGACATTGATGAGAGAGAAACATCATTGATTGGCCACCTCCTGTACGATCCCCACTGGGGATTGAGCTGCAACCCAGGCATGTGTCCTGGCAAGGAACGGAACAGGTAACCTCCTGGTTCCTGGGTCGATGCAGGAGCCACACCAGCCAGGCAGGAACATATTCTTCTGTACTGTACAAGAACACCTTCTGATGCATCACGTTAACTAAAATCTGTGTTTCCTTAGGCATTTGGCATATGACTTGTACCCTTGTGCTACTTCTTGACCATTGATAGCAAAAGTAGCAAATCTTATTCACTATCATGTGCCAAGCACTGTTTAATGCTTTACATGTATTATCTCAAGTAGTTACAATAACCTTCTGAATGAGTTACTCTTGTTGATACAAATGTCTAGAGAAGTTAAGTAACTTGTTAGTTCAAGGGCATACATCTAGGAATTAACCTTGCATGGATAGGAATTTCAGTCTTCTAAACTGAGAGTTCTTAAATATCACTGTCAGTAAATAAACTCTTCTCTTATGACATCAAATCACCTAATTATATAACCCTTTCTTGAACTTAGCCACAAGCAAAGATGTTATGAAGAGAACGGAGCCCTTGTTAAAGACTTCATCTTCATTGATTTTTATATTGGCCAATTAAAATTCTAGGCCTGATTATTCTTTAAAATTTTTAGCTTTAATAGATTTTTAAAAATCCTTACCTGAGAACATGTTTCTATTGATTCTAGAGAGAGAGAGAAAGGAAGGGAGGGAGAGAGAGAAATATCGATTGGTTGTCTCCCGTACGCAGCATACTAGAGATTGAACCCTGCAACCTAGGCATGTGCCCTGACTGGGAATCAAATCTGAGACCTTTCAGTGTCCTGGACAACGCTCCAACCAACAGAGCCTCACCAGCCAGGGCAAGGGCCTCATTATTTTTTAATTTTTATCTTTTTTAGAAAAGCAAGCAAGAATTTATTGGCCAAAGCAAAAATATACTTAGGACAGTGAAACAAGGAAGGGCATAGAAGAAGCAACAGGAGAGCCCAGGCTGGGCTGCTTTGGCTCACTGAGAAGTCAGAGGAAAAGGGGCGGTGGAGACAGGTTCAGGGGGTTAGCCTGGCTGCCACTGCCCATTGCTCCCCTAGTTGCAAGTCTTCTGGGGTCCCTCAGAGGTTAGGAGATGCACGCCTGAGGGGGAAGGAGAGGGGCAAGGGAATAGTACATGTGTGCTCCCTGGAGGGAGAGCACTAAGGGCCTCATTGCTTTCACCTCAACCTCAGCAACTAACATCAGCTCTCTACTTCAGCTCTTCTAAGATCTCATCACTAGGAATTGCTATCCTGTCAGTATTTCAGAAGCTGAACTAGTCTTCTGATTGATATAAACCCCCTCTGATTCTTGTTCTACTGACGAATATGCTGTTTATCATCATCACTGGACCTCTTGTGGACCAGAAAGTCAGACACAGGGCTCCTTTTATACCCATTGTTTTAAACCGTGCATTGGTGAGGTGATGATGCACAAGAATGACACCCATATTTAATGGAAATGTTAGAGATGATCAAGTTAAAAGGAATTAAATATGCTTTTAACCTAAGAGGACCTCTGATTCTTAAGCATCAGGGCTTCAAATAATTTGCTTTTAAGAAATCTCATTGCATGTAGATTAAGTTCAAAGTAGGGATTCATAAGTTGAGAGGACTTGAAACTTAAAAGAGTGACTGTGGTTAGTTGGTACACTACACAGTTTTAAAACTGGAGCCCTTGAAAGAAAAAGAAAAATAAGGTGGGAAATGATAGGGGACAAGACAAGTGGAGTTATTTCTCGTTCTTTCTGACTGGACTGAACTTTTCAAGGGCAAGGCCCATATCAGTGTCTGTCTCTGAGCTTTGTCATAGAACTTGATGTAGTCAATATTTGTTGAGTGGACTTCTAATTCCAGAAACTGAAATAACCTCTAATATTATTTTTATGGCAGTGCAGAGCCTCTCTGCTCTGTCTGGCCACAGTGTGACTTCAAAAATACTTTTGTGAAAAAGAAGAAAATCAAATAAAACAACTAGCATACAGCTTTTTTAAAGAAGGACTTTTTCCCTATAAATGGAAGTTCTTTTCTGAAAGGGCACCGACTCCTTAGCCCAAGGTCCTGAGACTGTTAACCTTGCCATTTAAAGCCCTTGGAAGTGTCCCCCTGCTCTTAGAACCTATTTATAAACTTGTGACTTTTGGTTGAAGTACAGTCTCCTTTGTTAACGTATTCAGACTTTTTTATACCAATGGAGGGGATGATTTCTGTAAGTGAGTGGGAGGGATGTAAAAAATTCTCTATTTTTGGATCTTGTCCAAGCTATAGGTTTTATTGAATACTTTCTGTTTTTTATACGCATTATCATGAAATAAATATAATTATGAGGAATCTAGAAACCTTCATATAATAAAGTACATAATATATATTTTATAAATGATAACATTTTAAAGTTTATTGTTAAAAATGATAAAGTGTCTCTCTCTCCCTTCCTCTCTCCTGCTACATCCCCTCCCCCCTCCCTTCTTCTCTCTCTAAAAAACAATGAACATATTCTTAGGTGAGGATTAAAAAAAAATAAAAAATATGATAAAGGGATGTTCTAGAAAAGAGATTGCTTAAAAATTATTATTGTTTCCTGAAAAACTGAAGTAGAAGTTAGTCTGAATGCACATTGTCAATATCTGTAAATGTGATTAGATCATTAGTTAAAAACTAGTCTTTAGCCGAAACCGGTTTGGCTCAGTGGATAGAGCGTCGGCTTGCGGACTGAAGGGTCCCGGGTTCGATTCCGGTCAAGGGCATGTACCTGGGTTGCGGGCACATCCCCAGTAGGAGATGTGCAGGAGGCAGCTGATCGATGTTTCTCTCTCATCGATGTTTCTAACTCTCTATCTCTCTCCCTTCCTCTCTGTAAAAAATCAATAAAATATATTTAAAAAACAAAACAAACAAACAAACAAAAAAACTAGTCTTTAAAAAGTTTTTAATAGAAAACATCTAAGTAACAGTTGACCAAACTGACACATACTAGTAGATACAAAGAACAAGATGATGGTTGCCAAAGGGGAGGGAATGGGGAGATGGGTACAAAAAAAAACACAAACAGTTGGCTTACTAATGTTAAACGATGTTTGCAATAAAAAACGTTATCTGCTCTTATTGAAAGTAATGCATTGAAATCAGTGTGTTCTAGGTCAGTGGCCTCTAAGACTCCAGTTGGATTTATTGGACTAGGCAACATGGGGAATCCAATGGCAAAAAATCTCATGAAGCATGGCTACCCCCTCGTTATTTATGATGTGTTCCCTGATGCATGCAAAGAGTTTCGAGAAGCAGGTGAACAGGTAAGGTCTCTTCTTAAGATTCTGATGTTTAAAAATGAATGTACATTCAAATAAGTGACTGCTTCTTGGTATACCCAATAGAGTTGTAAACCTGATTGCTCTTTTTATTTCTTTCCGTCTATAGTATATATATACACAGAAGACCACGTGTTAACTGGATTTAGAGTTTTGTTTTTTCAAGATATGAAGGAAATTCTTTTACAAGTTGTAGAGGAGTAACTGGGGGTTTAATATAATCCCAGAACTGGGAGAATACTAAAAAATTTCTGAGAAATATAGAAAGTGAGAGAAAAAATATACTATTAACTACAGTCAAATCTCATTTCTCAAAAGTCTCCCATCTCGAGCAATTCGGTTCTTGACCAAGTTGTTCACAGAAAAATTGTCTCGGTTGTCAACCAAAACTTCAGTTTTTGACCTGACAAGCCTTGCATGCTGATGCTTCAACAGGACAAAAAGCATGGCAAAGGAGATAACACTTTTGTTGCTGGTGACAATTAGCACAATTTAAAACATAAAGAGGCCACCCAGAGTGCTAATGTTGCCAAGGGTGTGAAAGTGCTCACAAGACAACAATCACAGGGAATTGAATAGGTAGAAAAACTTTTGTTAATTGAATAAACAAAAAGCAGCAAGTGATAGCACTTTATAGGCAATGATATATGAAAAATTTGTTTAAGGTTGGTAGGGGGTGGTTCTTTAAATTTAAGAAAAAAGTATAGATTAAACGATATGTTAGACATGTACTGTATATAAGAAAGGTTAAAACAGAATCATTTGGGGGTCTGGAATGGATTAATTCAACATACATTTATTTCTAATGGCGAAAAATGATTCCGTTTTCTAACAAATCGCTTCTTGAACAGCCTTTCGGAATGAATTAAGTTTGAGAACCGAACTTCTACTGTAGTCAACTTCTGGTTAATAGACTTGAAATAAATACTGAGAAATGCAGTGCCTATGTAAAGAGCAGGTTTAGGCAACTTAGAGAGGCCATTTGCAGAATTGGTATTCTCCAACTCCTTCCCTTCCTGTTGTTGTGTCATATGGGGACAGCAGTGGTGTTGTATGAGTGTCATGGAACTTTTCAGGGTAGGGCGGTGGCTGCTATGCCCATTACAATCTCTGAAAATTGATTGTAGTACCAGTTCAGCATAGCCTACAAATGGATAAGTCAAAAGAAAAAGAGTTTCATTAGTTTTTAGTAAAATGTGCACTATATTGGGTGAGAATGCAGTTAGGGAAGTTCTCTCTGAAATGTACATATTTAACGGAATAGCAGAATAAGTAGATTTATCCAGATGAAAAATGGGGATAAAGAAGCACTTTTCTTTAAAGATGGAAGCCTCAGTTCCCAGGTTCCTAGAGATTTCTACTTTAGGTTGACACATAAAGGTTGAGTCCCTGCCATGTGTCTAGGAGTGCTGTGTAGAATAAAATAGTTTGAGTCAGATATGGCAAGGTATCAGATGTGTCTCAGGTCGCAAGATAAATAACATTACAAGGATGTTTCTACTAAAATTGTATTTTGACTCTAATATAAAGTGCTGAAACAGGTTTTTTGAGGAGGAAAAAAATAAGTAAATAACTGTTAAGAGTCATTTTATTTCTGGTAGGAAACTACACCGACATTGTGTATAATCTTTAATCACCTTCAGACAGAAGTGAAATGAAAGTTATGGAGACAAGGTCTCTCAGATTCCTGAAAATAAATGAGAAGGTTCTGGGACACAGACTGAATTATTACATTTTCCTTTTTTCCATCTTCCCTGAGATACGTAAGTGGGTGTGAGGAAGGAAAGAAGCTGGGTTCTGGGTAGCTGCCCCTCGAGAGTAGTGAAGAGTGAAGGCTTGTTTTAGCTTCTGGTGTGCAGTTCCCACCCCTGCCCCCCACATGGTGGGAAAAGTTCTGTGTGTGGTTCACACTGAAGCAGCAAGCCTGGCAGACAGAATCCTCTTTCCCACAGCTCATCTCACATCTCTGCTGGCCTAAGAGTCTCAGCTCTAAGAAGTCCTCTGAGTATTGATTATAATAACAGAAATGGAGGGTAGATGAATGAGGGAGAGCGATAAAGGGTAAAAAAGCTTTGGGCCTGAGGGGAAGTATCGTGTCATAATAAAATGAAAACATTTGTTGACAAGTGATTTATGCTAGCAGCTTAGAAAACGTTCTGAACAGTGGCAATGTCATTTGAACAAGTGTGATCTCCTAGGAATGTTACTTTAAAAGGTAACATTAATTTGGATGAATAAGTTCTGATATAGTAAAATGTCAGTATTTCATATTTAGTTTTAAATATTTTTGGATAAAATAAAATATAAGTTTCATTCTACTATAAGACAAAGTCAAGACTAGGAATGTGATAGAAAAATGGAGATGAAAAACCTTGAAACTTCCTGCTGTTGTGCACAATAGTGCAATGAAGGGGTTAGGGTTTAAAAATTCAGACTAGCCGAACCGGTTTGGCTCAGTGGATAGAGCGTCGGCCTGCGGACTCAAGGGTCCCGGGTTCGATTCCGGTCAAGGGCATGTACCCTGGTTGCGGGCACATCCCCAGTGGGAGGCGTGCAGGAGGCAGCTGATCGATCTCTCTCATCGATGTTTCTAACTCTCTATCCCTCTCCCTTCTTCTCTGTAAAAAATCAATAAAATGTATTAAAAAAAATAAATTCAGACTATATTTGAGTTGACTGTTACATTTTAAGGACAGGCGTCCCGTTCTTCCCATATGTTACTATGTCAAGTGAAGCTGATGAAATGGTAGTCCAAGAAAAGAGTTTCTCCCCGCACCCAAAGATTGCAGAATTGCTGGCTAGTTGATTCCTAATGTCTACTGTATTGTTAGTGGGAAATTTTTAGGGAGAAAAAGTACCAAAATAGGCATATCTGGATCAAAAGCAGTCAACTGGTTCTAAAGATCTTTGGACATCTCCTTGAAGAAGTGCTATTTCTTCTTTATTCTTTTTTTCTAAAGAGCAAAATCGGGGGATTTACTGTTTTATATAACTGAAGAGCTAGGGAGTGGTCTGATCCCAGCACAGCTGAATTTTGGGCACAGATGTAGTCAGGTTCCTTTCTGCCTGCTCTTAGCTCTGCTTTCTGCAGGCAGGATCCTCCCTCCCCTCAAGGATCCAGGCGAAGAAATGCTTTGGAATGTTCAACCCCAGAGGTTTTTCTTCAAGCTCTACCTAGTAGTAGTGAAAAATAATACAGGGGTTCTGAAGGGAATCAAAACTTTGACATGTTACATGTCTTACCTCACTATATTTAACCAACTTATTTATGCCTTTAAATGTTAGCCTAATCTAATAGGGCATTTATAACTTGTTAAATATATTATTTGTAGTCATTTTCATAAAAAAAATTGTGCAATCTTCTTTCAGTATTCCTTTATTGTATCCTTATTTCTATTGGAAATTCAGGTTTAACCTACATGCCTCATTTCAATTTCTGGCATCTTTTCTGAGAATATAACCCATGATAACTATTAGGCCTTTGCATATTAGAAATCATAAATCAGTAAATTGTGAATGTAGCAGTTTTAAAAACACCAGCCCTGGACCCAGATTGCCTGTGCTCAAATCCCAGCTCTTCCTTGTGCTGGCTGTGTGACTTCAGACAAATTATTTAACTTCTTTCTACTTAAATTTTCTGATCTTATAAAATGGGGATAGTAATAGTACCTTCCTCTTCGTGCTAGAGAACCTGGCACAGAGTAAGTGTGTGGTATTACTACTGCTGTTATGAATGTTGTATCTCTACCATATTTCTCCCAAATCTTCACTCTCCAACACCACACAGAGAAACACACTACTCTTGGCCAAGTCATTTAGTCCAGAGTGCTGTGGAAGAAAATGTAGACATATTTTTAAGTGAAAGAATGATGATAAAAATTAAAACTAGGAGATAGTGATTTGACAGCATCGCTGCTTAAGAACATGTTCTGCACCATCCCTTCCATGCCACTTGTATTTTGCAGAAGATACTGATTTCTCTTTTAGCATCAAGGGCATATGATTTGTGCTTCATTTTTATTTTCATTGTCTAAGGAATTTCCCTGGAGATGCCACTGATCTCTGCCAAAAGTCTTACACCATTTCTGCATGAGTTTTCTGGTTGAACTGGGCTTAATTAGATTCTCTTTTGTTTTCTCTTTAAAAACTTGGAAAGCATCCTGTTGTTCGTGGGTTGTAAGGCTGAACATGTCTGGTTAAATAATTCTCCTAGGATTTAATCTGGCATCCACTCAGGTCTTGTTAAATGAGAACTTTAAAAGTCTCTTGCTGAGTGGGCTCCATCATTGTCTACCAAATGTTTCAAGATAGAGGCACAAACCACTTTTGTCAGTTTTTTAAGCATAGTGTATGCTTTTCTACTTGGGAAGATTAAAAAACACAAAGTGGCAAATTAAACCAAGGTCATGTTCATCTTCTTTGCAAGTTTATCTTGCCCACTTACTGGGAAGCAGTGCTGAGCTTGACTTCTGTGACTTTTGTCAAGAAGACATAGTGAAATTTTTCCTCTTAATGTAAAGCAACTAGTTAATGGTCTCCTTCCAATGGATATGCATAAAGGAGATGCAATTCCTTCTGATTACCTCGGGGTCTGATGCCCTCACCCTTTCTCCTTCCCCTCACTCAGCAAAGCAGGTTTTGTCTTTAATTTATCTAGTCTTCTGCTTTTTGTATTGCACACCTGTCATTGATGTATACTAGCATATAGATCAGCGGTTCTCAACCTGTGGGTCGTGACCCCTTTGGCGGTCGAACGACCCTTTCACAGGGGTCGCCTAAGACCATCCTGCATATCAGATATTTACATGACGATTCATAACAGTAGCAACATTACAGTTATGAAGTAGCAACGAAAATAATTTTATGGTTGGGTCACAACATGAGGAACTGTATTTAAAGGGCCAGAAGGCTGAGAACCACTGAATGAATCTACATCCAGAGAAATTGGCTACAAAAACTTGTAAAGTCTGTAGATATCATGATACACAAAGGAGCCAATCTCCTGCAGTCAAAATTAAGATTATGGTAAAGTAGAGTCATCCTTATTTATAATACCATAAGAATGTGGCAATTGGAATTAGCAAGAGGCTGTTCTGGGATGGCCATGACGATCTGAGCATAGCCATGGCCCAGAGTGAGCCAGGTCAGTGACTGTCCACAGAGGCGGAGGTGTACTGGAGCCCTGCTAATGCTATACATTTGTTCTGAGTCATTGCAGATGCTTCCCAACCCATCAGCACCCTCCCCCCATTTTTTTTTTTTTTTACAGAGGCTGTACCTTCGTAGAACTTAAGGTTACTAAATACGAAAGTTTCTTTGCCTACATTTCCTTTCTACTTTGGAGTTAGGAAAACCTTAAAGATAACCCAAATGACTCTTATTTTGTAGGTTCAGAAACTGAAGCCAGACAGGTTAAGTGATTTGCACAAAATCACACATTACTTAGTGGCTGAACTGTATGTAACTAAACCTGCGTGTCTGGCTTCCCAAATTAGAGTTCCTTTCACTGATCCGTGCCATCTTTGCTTATCCATTCAATTAGCAAATGGAATTGAAGGGACTCTAATTAGTTTGGCTCCTTTTTGTGGTTAGTGTCAGACAGGCAACAAGGTTTTGTTGTTTTTTTCCCTCCAGCTTTTGAGTACTGGCCAAATTTTGTCAGTCAATTATTTCAGACTCTTGAAGTTATCACATGGAAGGCAAGATGATTTGAATAGCCAGACACACACGTCTATCTGTCTAATAAACATGCCTCCTGTAGTACAAATTAGAGACTTATTATAATGTACCAATTGTATCTAGTCATTAGCTATGGTGCAGTTGTGGCCAGTACAGTAATCACATTCCAGCTATCACTATGATTGTGTGTTTTTTCCGGACCTGTGACTTTGACACTACTTTCCTGTATAATTGAGGGGTTAGTGGTCCTCTGGCAACACAAGCATCCCAAGAAGCAGATGCTAGGGATGCAGGGGGCTGATTGGCCACCCCATGCACTTGGCAGTTGCATGAATTGGCACTGCCAATTCATTGGCATGAGAATCTTGGAGGTGTGAAGTATCTTTAGGTCTGTGAGCTAATTGTTGGTGCCCCTGAGGGCATCTCTCAAGGAGTTATCTGGATGGAACTGAATTTCCTTCAATGGAAGAGTCTCTCTCAATTCCTAAGAGAAAGTCTAAAATGGACTCTTAGACCTTAAGGCTTACTGCAGTCCCTGGAAGATCTGCTATAGGAGGAAAGGCCACTGAAAGGTATGCCACCGTTTTTGCATTGTGTTTACTTTATTTAAGTAGAAATGAACAGATGGGGGCTCTCTGTGTAACCCATATCCTTGATACAGTCCAGGAACAGAGAACTATGATTCCTACAACTTTTTTTTTTTTTTAATTTCTTCATCTTACTGAGCTATATTTTTCTTGAGAGAACTTGAACTGTTTGACAGGAAATAGTTACCTCTTTTTGAATCTCAGAATTTATTTGGGTGTAGGAAGGGTGTTCATTTAACTTAATTATTTCTTCTTTTTAAAATATATTTTTATTGATTTCAGAGAGGACGGAGAGGGAGAGAGAAAGAGAAACATTGATGTAAGAGGGAAACACACTGGGGATCCAGCCCGTAACCCAGGCATGTGCCCTGACTGGGAATCGAACCGGCAACCTTGTGGTACACAGGATGACACCCAGCCAACCGAGCCACACTGGCCAGGGCAACTTAAGTATTTCTTTGTAATTGATGGAAAAAATATTTTTTTCCAGAATTATTTGTGGCAAATCCCTATGGTATATCAAAATATACATATTAAATATGCCACATTATAGACTCTAAAATGCTATATTGCCTTTAAAATGAAACATTAAAAGAGAGAGAATATCTTTTGTTTTCGTTGAGATGTGAGATGTTTGATATCATTTAATGTTAATATACAAGGTGCTGGGGATACTTGAGTGTCTGAAATTTTAAAGTATGACTTAAGAAATTTATGTTAAAACCACATTTATCTAGAATTTTATTTAGAAGGTAGGTGATAGTCTGTTATGGAAAATTGAAATGTAAATTACATCTAGCTTATAATATTTAGGTTACACGCTGTGCTTGGTTTCCCATTCTTTCACTTTTCATCAACTCTGCATTAAAGACGACAAGAAAATGTTACGTGTATTTTCACCACATGAAAAGCATTGGCTCTTCCATTTCTAAGGTGCTTACATGTCACTTAATGTTCTCTAGTAGAGAATATGTCAATTTCTAATACATATGCCAATAATTCTATGGAGAAATCTTTAATTATCCTCATATTAATCTTTTGTTTTTTTCTAAAGAGAGATACAGCTTTAGAGGAGCTTTGGGGACAATTGGGTGATGGATTCTTTCTGTTAAAGGAGAGTTTGAGTCAAGGAGTGAGCTCCTGGTCTCTTCTGACTTCTTTGGTTGCTGAGTGGTTGGCCAGGTGAATCAAGGTGTATATATGAGAGAGATCAAGGGGTTGGGGTATGGTAAGGGTGTGTACACCCATGCCGGCATGCACACATATAGAGATTGAATAGAGCAACTTTTCAGCCAGTTCCTGGTCATCATGGAAGCAGAAATGAGGGTTGAAATGAAAGCATAGCTTGATGCGTATTTGTATGTCTATCTTGTATATAGTTTCCACATGAGTCTTGGTAGCTTATGCTCTCAGCCTTCATGGTAGTACTCACAGTCAGTGCAGGAAGTGCTTATGTCCTTGTCCTGACCTTTTCTTTTCTGAAACAGGCAGAATTCTCCTTTCTTTGTTTTGTTTTGTTTTGTTAATCCTCACCCAAGGATATTTTTTCCATTGATTTTTAGAGAGACAGCGGGAGAGAGAGGAGAAAAACATTGATGTGAGAGAGACACATCAATTGGTTGCCTCCCACATGCACCCCAGTTGGGGCCAGGAATCGAATCTGCAACTCAAGTACATGCCCTTGACTGGGAATTGAATCCGTGACCCTTTGGTGCTCAGGCCAACCTTCCAGCTGTTGAGACGCGTGAGCCAGGGCTTTTTTTTTTCTTTTTTATGAAAATAGAGACTAGAGGATCCGGACTTGATCATTTTACTAGGGGATTTTGCTGCCCATTGAAATACCGGTAAACCCTGTAGTTTGGTAACCAGCCCCTGTTGTATTAGAATGTTTTTCTTAGTCAAAGTATCTACCAAAAAAGTATGCTGTTTAAAAATCTAAGTTGGAGGAATCCCTGAGAAGTCTGTCTGTTCCCAGGACTGTTGGGTTTTGCCCTTTCCCCCTCGGTTCACTTCACACTTTTAAAAATAAACAGTAGATTTGATAACATATAAACTGCATCTGTATGTGTGTAAGAGCGGACTCTGTTTTAGGCAGTAAATGTTTTTGGTGTGTTTTTTTTGTCATTTGGAATCAAGGATGAGTTTTGTTCACTGTAACTGTTATCAGCATGCATAAAAAGTGGATTCTACTTTTGCTCTAGAAACTACTTACATTTTGATTTAAATGTGCCTTTTAAATTTTTTTTAAAGGTAGTGTCTTCCCCAGCAGATGTAGCTGAAAAAGCTGACAGAATTATTACCATGTTGCCCACCAGTATGAATGCAATAGAAGCTTATTCCGGAGCAAATGGAATTCTGAAGTATGTATTTCTCAACTGTGGATATTTTCTCATTATGATAGTTCATGAATTTCACATTTGTTGAAACTATTAAGAAATTACAGTTATGCTGGTTAAAACTTTCCATACTGTTTTCTTATTTCTTAAAAGTGAATCATGTGGTTTCTCTCTTGTTGTAAAGGGTTTGTTTTTTCACTGAAGTCAAGTATGTGACTTTTGGGAACACTTTTTTTTTTTGCTTCCGTTTCTTTCCTTTAACTCTTGCATTAAACTTATGCTTTCATTGGAAACATGTTTAAGAGACTTTTAAAGTTTGCATGTTAAACTCCACAAATGTTACAAGCATAATATGGTTTATAGAAATTCAGGAAAAGGTTTCGATGAAAAATAAAACCAAACATTGGAAAGAACACCATTATTTAACATTTTATTGTGTAATAAAAAGTTATTGTATGTCCTCTGGGTTAGCACATCTGCAGTAAGAACTTTGAGGGGTTGGAATTAAAGGTTAGCAGTTGTTCTTTAAATAAAATATAATTTAGGTCAAAGTTCCCCCTAGCCAGTGCCTTGCTTCCCTGGCTTCCAGAACCTCTTGGCTAATTGCTGCTTATTGCCAAACCCTTGTGGTTATGTTAGGATGACAGTGGTTGAATTCCCAATTTAGTTTTCTGCTCTTACTGGTTCCTGTTCCTAACTTGTTTTGTTTTTTAATTTCAGCAAAGAAGTAGAACAGACGGGTAGGGTCTGAGTATACATGAAGGGCTAAAACAAAAGGGTTTAATTTCCTGAAGCTGTAATATGAAATTTGAAGTTTTTGGAAATTGAATTGCTTTGGAAAACTAACAAACTTGGAAGCAAAAGACACTTGGATATTAGACAGAAAACTGATAAGATAAATGTTTAGATTCAGGGAGTGTTGAAAGATACTAATTTTGGATGGAG
The DNA here is from genome assembly GCF_000412655.1 of Myotis brandtii. Taxonomy (NCBI): domain Eukaryota; kingdom Metazoa; phylum Chordata; class Mammalia; order Chiroptera; family Vespertilionidae; genus Myotis; species Myotis brandtii. The sequence continues at coordinate 9,182,779 of NW_005356259.1, forward strand.
CCTTCAGGACCACAGTGTGTGTGGTCCTGAGGTGACCTACCTATCTTGTTACCTAGTCTGTTCCAATTATGGCCCTGCTTTACCTCTCAAGGAAAAGTTACTGAAAACTTGGGTGGAGACAAATCCTACGCTTATTAATATCCTTTACTAAGGAATATGGTGGCCAACTACCAGAGCAGTCTTATTTAGGGCGTGCTTTGAAAGAGTTTGGCTTTACATTGAACGATAATTTGCTTCTCATGATTGGTTCTTTATTTTCTTCTGGGTCAGGATCATTTCTCCACATCCAGCGCATGCATAATTTTTTAGATGATTTCCCATTTTTTAAAGATTTAAGATCTTAAATCTTAATATCACTGAAGATAGGTAAACTTAATTTTTATTTTTTGCATAAAGTGAAACTCTACGTATTGAGGTGATCTGTATTAGAGTATACTGGTTTTTTTCCTGTGGAATACACACAATTATTGCATTTGGGCCAGATCAATTTATATGTCTAAAATTGTTATAAACATTTTGTGTGCTATTTTTTTCTATAGGAAGATTTTTCTTTAGTATTTAGAAATGATTATATATTCCTTTAATATTTACATTTATTCAGTTCTAATTTTCCAGTCATAATTTGATTAAATGTCTTGGGAAGTTTTAATTAAAGGTTAACCATATACCCTAGCTCAGCGGTTCTCAACCTGTGGGTTGCGACCCCTTTGGGGGTCGAACGACCCTTTCACAAGGGTCGCCTAAGACCATCTGAAAACGCTTATATAATTACATATTGATTTTGTGATTAATCACTATGCTTTAATTATGTTCAATTTGTAACAATGAAAATACATCCTGCATATCAGATATTTACATTATGATTCATAACAGTAGCAAAATTACAGTTATGAAGTAGCAACAAAAATAATTTTATGGTTGGGGGTCACCACAAAATGAGGAACTGTATTAAAAAGGGTTGCGGCATTAGGAAGATTGAGAACCACTGCCCTAGCTGGTTTGGCTCAGTGGATATAGTGTTGGCCTGTAGACCAAAGGGTCCCAGGTTCAGTTCTGGTCAAGGGCATGTACTTTAGTTGCAGGCTCCTCCCTGGCCCGGCGCCTGGTCAGGGCATGTGCAGGAAACAACTAATCAATGTGTTTCTTTCACATCGATATTTCTTTCTGTCTTTCCCTCTCTCTTCTACTCTCTAAAGATCAATGGAAAAATATCTTCGGGCGAGGATTAACTAAAAAATAAAAAAATAAAGGTTAACCATAGTCCTTTAAATAAAATATAATTTAAGTCAGAGTTTCCTAGCCAGTGATATTATAGAGTACAAAGGAATTATCTAGGTATATTGTCTGCACTTATAATACAAACAAAAATGTTTTACTATAAGAATGCCATTTAAATATTGGTGTGAAATATGATATATGAAAAGGCTATTTCCCTTTTTTAACAAAGAATGTATATAAATTTACTATAAAGAACAAAAAGACTTTGTGAGATTTCCAGGTCCATTCCTACATTTCCCTTTCTGCCTGTTTGATATTTTAATTTGCCTTTAAAAAAGTTACAGTTATTAAAGAATACGCCATCCTGAAGCAAATGGCTAAATTTCAATTGCTTATATTCTACCTAGTGGAAATTACATGGATATCTGAAATTTGCAATATGTCTTTCTGAGGGCAAATAAATTACTTTTAAAAGAGACTCAGCTACTTTAAAAAATATATATATATAAATCCTACCAAATACCTCTTTTAAAGTTCATAGATATTTTAAATTGCTTAAATCTTAGCTTACCTATTTTATTGTGATTAGTGTGTATTTCATCTAAAACCAGAATTTATACCATATAGTTTATTAGATTATTTTGGTTTGTTTGAAAGAGTTTGGGTTTACTTCAAGCTATAATTGATCTGAAAATGAATTTGAGATTTTGAACCATTTATGATAATTCTTTAATACTAAACCAAAGATGACCTTGATATCTGGCAGCTTTTAGCAGATTCTGGTTCTATAGGTAGTTGCATGAAATGTATATTCAGCATTGTAAACTATATTTTTAAAACTATAGTGTTTTTGAAAAACTATATTTTTATTTATTTACTTAGAAAAGTGAAGAAAGGCTCACTATTAATAGATTCCAGTACTATTGATCCTTCGGTTTCAAAAGAATTGGCCAAAGAAGTTGAGAAAATGGGAGCAGTTTTCATGGATGCCCCTGTTTCTGGTGGTAAGTGGTATTAAAATACATGCACACCTATTTCTACTTGTCAAAAGTAGCTGTTAAGCTGGGTAGAGGGGGCCAAAGGTAGGAGGGGGAGAATGGGAACATCTATAATACTGTCAACAATGAAAATAAAATTTAAAAAAATTTTTTTAACAAATTGAACATAATTAAAGCATAGTGATTAAGATTGTGAGAGAAAAATTATAGGTCTATATCAGTCATGAATGTAGAACTAAAAACTTAAAAAATACACCAGCAAGCTGAATTTAACCATGTATAAAAACGATCAAACACTATAACCAAGTTTGGTTTATCTCATATATGCACAGATGGTTTAATATTAGAAAATCTATACATACATTTCATCACATTAACATTTAAAAATCATGATCATCTCAATCAGAATAAGGAGACCCACTAATAAAATTCTCAAAGCTTATTATTATATTAAATATTAATAGTGGGTATCTGGTTTTTTTGGAATGGCAGGATTGTGGGTATTATTTCCATTGATTTTCTAATTTTCCAAATTGCGTAATCAAATACCGTATGTACACACACATATGCATATATATGTATATATATACAATACATATCTTCTATATATATAAAAGGCTGTTATGCTAAGTGTCCGACCATTCACTATGACGTGCACTGACCACCAGGGGGCAGATGCTCAGTGCAGGAGCTGCTGAGCTGCAGTGTCTTGGCAGTGGCGATTCTCGGGTGACACATCCTGAAACCAGAGAGGAGGGAGCCCGGTTCCTTATGGGGCCATGTGATTTCACCTTCAGCCATGGGTTATGTTATTGCTGGGGCACTGTTGGCCCCAAATCTGGTTTACTGCACACTTGTGTTTGCGTTCCACAACCTCTACAACAGCAACTTTGCAGAGTGCCCTCTTGCACTCTGGGACCCCTTAGGGCAGCAGTTCTCAACCTGTGGGTCGCGACCCCTTTGGCGGTCAAACGACCCTTTCACAGGGGTTGCCTAAGACCACCCTGCATATCAGATATTTA
>NW_005356259.1:9186065-9198834 GCF_000412655.1 Myotis brandtii
AATTTTATGGTTGGGTCACAACATGAGGAACTGTATTTAAAGGGCCAGAAGGTTGAGAACCACTGCCTTAGGGGATGTCAGAGAGCCCGTTTCAGTCTGATCCCCGCAGGCCAGGTCGAGAGACCCCACCTGCTGGAGGAACCCTGCTCACTCTGTAGACACCGGGGAGGGATCGCGGGAGGTTGGCTCCAGGGCGTGTCCGGCCCGTCTCTCCCCGTCCCGTCCCGCCGGCCACCTTCTAATTAATTTCCTCTCAATGTGCACGAATCCGTGCACCGGGTCACTAGTGTAATTATAATTGTACTAGAGGCTCGTTGCACAAAGAGATTCGTGCAATAGACCTTCCCTTCCCCTGGCTGCCGGTACCGGTTTTCCTCCGGCACCAGGGACCCAGGCCTTTGCTCCTCTGGCCGGAGCCGTCAGTCTTCACACCGCCGCTTCGTGCCTACGTATGCAAATTAACCGCCATCTTTGTTGGGTTAATTTGCATACTCTCCTGATTGGCTGGTGAGCATAGTGGAGGGATGGTCAATTTACATGTTTGTCTATTATTAGGTAAGACTAGAGCCCATTTTATTATTCATATTTATCTTTTTTAAAGAAGCCCTTTTAACATTTCTTGTAATACTGGTTTAGTGGTGATGAACTCCTTTGGCTTTTTCTTATCTGGAAAGCTTTTTATCTCTCCTTTAATTCTTTTGTTTTGCTTTTTTTTAATCCTCACCTGAGGATATTTTTCCATTGATTTTTAGAAAGAGTGGAAGAGAAAGGGAAAGACAGAGAGAAATATTGATGTGAGAGAAACACATCGATTGGTTGCCTCCTGCGTGAGCCCCAACCAGGGCCCAGGCCAGGGAGGAGCCTGCAACCGAGGTACATGCCCTTGGTCAGAATCAAACCTGGGACCCTTTGGTCCTTTGGCCGAATGCTCTACCCACTGAGCCAAACCAGCTAGGGCTCTCCTTTGATTCTAAATAATAGTCTTGCTGGATAGAGTAGTATTGGTTGGAAGTCCTTGCTTTCCATCACTTTGAATATTTTGTGCCAGTCCTTTTTGGCATGAAATGTTTCTGTTGATAAATCAGCTGACAGCCTATGGGAGCTTTCTTATAATTAACTGCTTTTCTCTTGCTGTTGTTGGTATTCTCTCTTTGTCTTTAACTTTTGCCATTTTAATTATGATGTGTCTTGGTGTGGGTCTCTTTGGGTTCATCTTATTTGGGACTCTCTGTGCTTCCTGGACTTGTATCTATTTCCTTCACCAGGTAAGGAAAGTTTTCAATCATTATTTCTTCAAATAGGTTTTAAACTCCTTCCTCTCTCTCTTCTCCTTCTGGTATCCCTGTGAATGTTGTTATTCTTGATATTATCCCAGAGGTCCCTTAAACTCTTATCTCTTTTTTTTCTTTCTGTCTTTTTCTTTCTTTTTTTTTTTTTTTTTTTTTTTTTTTTCCTGGAGCAAGCAAGCCTCATGTTCGCTTCAGCTGCATGGCTGCCGGCCGCCATCTTGGTTGGCAGTTAATTTGCATATCCTGCTGATTAGCCAATGGGAAGCGTAGTGGAGGTATGGTTATTAGATAGGATAGCAGTGGATAGTGGAATAACATTGTTATTCTAATTATATTAAACTTGATTGTAGGCTTTGGAATTCAGAAATAACAAAATATATTAATTTAAATCAGTTTCTGTTTTTTCATAAAGTACCTAATGGTCTTGTAAAGGCATCTTGTATATCTTAAACATTTTTTAATATAGGTGGAGGTATAAGTAATTATTAGCCCCTCTAATTGTTATATGGAATTGGTTAAGTAGGATTTAGGAGTAAAGATTTACAATGTGAGCCTGGCTGGTGTGGTTCAGTGGTTGAGCACTGACCCATGCACCAAGAGGTCATTGGTTAGATTCCTGGTCAGGCCACATGCCTGGGTTGTGGGCTTGATCCACAGTAGGGGCATGCAGGAGACAGCCGATTGACCTTCCTTTCAGTGTTGTTTCTATCATTCTACCTCTCCCTTCCTAAAAAAATATAAGTAAAAACCTATTTAAGAAAAAAAAGATTTACAATGTGATTTTTTTTATTGTGTGATTTTTATAATTTTAACTGTGTAAATTAAATTTATTGGGGTGATTGGTTAATAGTGATATAGGCACTTTTTAATATTTCAATAAAAACGATTTTAAATATAATGTTACATGCAGTAAACATTAATATTTTAAGAAAAATGATTTTAAATATAGTAATGTTACATGCAATAAACAATATTTCAAGAAAAACGATTTTAACTATAACATTACATGTAATAAACATTAATATTTCAAGAAAAAAAGATTTTAAACATATCAAAACTGTACTAACAGAGTATAATATCACAAAAGTTGTAGGAAATATTAAAAACCTGCAAGTAACAGGAATACTTATATTCTAAAATTTTTTTTCTCTGGCTCTCTTTAGGCACTTTTAAAAAATTCTTTATTGTTAATGATATAGGCACTTTGATCACAAAATACTAATAAGCAGTTTTAAGCTTGGTGTTGGTGTGTTGTTGTTTTTTATAGAATGGAATGAAACTGAACATTTCTTCCTTGTGTGGTTCTGTAATTGAATTTGAAAATTGATATGTTACGTGTGATCTTGCTGTTGATCTTTATTTGCTTCAAGAATATAGCCTAAAACAGCGGTCGCCAACCTTTTGGACCTCACGGACCACCAGTGGTCTGAGGACCACTGGTGGCCGACCGCTGTCCTAAAATTATCATTTGATGATAAAGAATGCCAATTTGATTTTTAAATGTTATTTTAACTTTTAAAGTAGTCTTTTTTTGTGTGATAAAAGTTTGAGATTACTCTTTTGTTCCTGTTAAGCTATTCTTAAACACTAGTTTGTAGTTTTAAGCTGCAAAAAAATGCTAATTTATAATAGTAAATACACTTGAATCTGAACCATTTTATAGATTGGAAACTTTGTGCAGAGATGGTTTGTGCTAATTTATTGTATGACACATGGTCATCATGTAATTTGTAATAGAAATATATAATAGAAGCTTATACTTGTCTTCTCAGTTATATTTAATACTAGAGGCCTGGTGCACAAAAATTTGTGCACTCGGGGGCGGGGGTCCTTCAGCCTGGCCTGTGCCCTCTTGCAGTCTGGGACCCCTCGGGGGATGACCACCTGCTGGCTTAGGCCCGCTCCCCGGGGGATTGGGCCTAAGATGGCAATCAGACATCCCTCTGGCAGCCCGGCAGCCCTCGGGGAGCAGGCCTAAACTGCAGTCGGACATCCTTAGCGCTGCTGAGGAGGCAGGAGAGGCTCCCACCACCACCGCTGTACTGACAGCCATCAGTCTGGCTTGTGGCTGAGCAGAGCTCCCCTATGTGGGAGCGCACTGACCACCAGAGGGCAGCTCCTGCATTGAGCGTCTGCCCCCTGGTGGTCAGTGTGTGTCATAGTGACCAGTCATTCCCAGTCTTTCTGCTGTTAGGGTCAGTTTGCATATTACCCTTTTACTATATAGGATAGAGGCCTGGTACACGGGTGGGGGCTGGCTGGTTTGCCCTGAAGGGTGTCCCAGATCAGGGTGGGGGTCCCCACTGGGGTTCCTGGCCAGTCTGGGTGAGGGGCTGATGGCCGTTTTCAGGCTGGCGGGCAACTGAAGCTCCCAGCCTCTCCTTTTTTTCTTTTTTTTTATTCTGGGATTTATTTACCTTCTATAATTGAAACTTTGTTGCTGTCTTGCTCGCTCCAGCTCTGAGGCCGCGGCTGGCTGAAAGCAGGTATCTGGAGTTTGTTTAGCTTCTATAATTGAAACTTCGTTGCTTTTGGAGCTGTTGCTTTCGGAGCTCAGAGCCGGGCCGTGGCAGGCAGGGAACCTTGGCTTCCTCCATCACTGGAGCAAGCAAGCCTCCTGCTCGCTTCAGCTGCGTGGCTGCCGGCCGCCATCTTTGTTGGCAGTTAATTTGCATATCTCACTGATTAGCCAATGGGAAGTGTAGCGGAGGTACGGTTAATTACCCTTTTTGTCTTTTATTAGATAGGATGGTAGGTTATAAATGGCTCAACTTGCTCAGTTAATATAAAATAGAGGAAATTTTTTGTAAGTTAAATAGACTGGTTTAAAAATCATTACATTTTAACTAAAATTAAGGAAAGGTAACCTGGGTAAAGCATGGCTTAGACACCCACGGTTTTATAGAAGTTCCATATTTATCAATCTTGAACATGGAATAGATCAGGTAATTTGAATAAAACCTTACGATAGCTCCCCATTTTATCTCTTACTCTCTATTCCTCATGTTTCTTAACTTAAACTTTTTTTAAAAAAATGCATTTACAGCCTATCTAATAAAGAGGAAATACGCTAATTGACCTTCATGCCCTCACAAGATGGTGGTGCACACAGCCAATAAAGAGGGAATATGCTAATTGACTGTCACATCCTCACAAGATGGCGGTGCCCACAGCCACAAGATGGTGGCGCCCAGTCCCCTCAGCCCTGCCTCACCCAGCCAGAGTCCCCCAGTCCCCTCAGTCCTGGCTCATCCTGTCGGAGTCCCCCAGTCCCCTCTCCCCCTGCAGGGGAAGGCAGTTGGGGTTGATCGTGCCGGCAGGGGAGGGCAGTTGGAGGTAATTGGGCTGGCAGGCAGGCAGGCGAGTGGTTAGGATCCAGCGGTCCCAGATTGTGAGAGGGATGTCCAACTGCTGATCCCTTTGGGATCGGGCCTAAACTGGCAGTCGGACATCCCCTGAGGGGTCCCAGATTGGAAAGGGTGCAGGCTGGGCGGCCCCCCCCCCCCCCCCCCCCCCCCCCGTGCATGAATTTTGTGCACTGGGCCTCTAGTGTATTTATATAGAGATAATATAAATGCAGTAGTATTCTAAAACTATAAATGGGAGCTTCTTCTGTGGTTAGCTGGGCAGTATGTCTAGCTTTTAAATGTTTCTTGTGCTCTTAGAGTGGAGTTTTATTATTAGAATGGGCCTTAGCAATAATTTAATTTGACTCTGTTATTTCATAGATGACAGGTTTAGGTCTAAAGAAGTTAGGTCACTTGCCCAGGACTCTCCAGCTTCATAGCAGATCTAGAAGTAGAATCCTACTCTCCCAACTCAACAAGGCTTTTCCACTTTTGGCAGACCTTCCCTTCAGTCCCATCCTGTGGTGGCCTTGTCTCTTTTTCATAGTAATTGCCTATTGTTTATCCTATTTCTAGCAATTTTATCTACCTCAGTGGCTTCTTTGTCTTCTTTGTTGCTAGCTGACAGGCACTGCCATGGAGTGAAACTTGTTGGGGTGTGAGGGAAGCAGTTGCCTGCTTTTCTAACCCTCAGAGGCTGGCTTCTAACCTCAGAGAGGCCGAACATTTCTGCTCAGAGTCTCTTGTGAAGAAATGGTTTAGAGGTCGTTATGCTGGAACCTGCAGAACCCTGGAGAGATCAGATCAGTCCTGTGTTAGTCCTGTCCTGGTATGTTTAACTGGCTATCAGGAGTCTTTTGTTCTGCTGATGGGTTGGGATAGAACCAGAGTTTTTTTAGGCCCATCTGACTGGTTAACCAGTTAAATCTGCAGGAAAAGAAAAAGTAAAGTGGTATCTTGACAAATCTCTAACATGTTCAGGTTTGACTGGGACAGGATCTCTTCTGAGGTGTGAGGACTTAGAATTGCACAGGCTTATACCTGAAAGCAAATGAATGAAAGGATTGTCTTATATAGCAAGAATGAGGCTATTTTCCATGTCCTTCTGTGTTCCCATTGTGTGGTATCTATACTAGTGTGAGGGTCACTATGTTATGCTTGTGTTTGTGCATGTTTCTTACACTAGACTCTGTCTTATTCATTTCTATCTCCAGTTTGTATCTCCTGGTGGCCATTTAATAAAGTATGGTTGATGTAATCAAGTCTTCTACTTTTTTAAATTCAAGATTAATATTAAATATTTGGGGCCTTCCTACAGTTATTTCTCCTTTCCAAGCTGTTCTTCAGGTTATTTATCTTCAGACTATTGACTTCTCTCTCAAGTTAAACTAAGTAACCACCTCTACATTCTATCATCAGTCAGATAGTAAGTATTCACTGTATTTAAAATGTTATGTTTTATTACTAGATGCTATTGGGAAATGTGGTTGTGATCTAGGTGGTGAGATTAGGAAGAAGTAGAATAATATTCAGAACAACTTAAAGAGGAAGTCCTTATATTAGAAGTTTAAAGTTTAGGGAAATATACTAATAAAATGATTTGCAAAGTTACCAAATGAAAAATAATGCAGTACAGTAGTATTTCCAATATTTAACAACCAAAAGGGATGAATGCTTCACTAACAGTTTGATCACAGCAACATGCTAGGCAGCATGGAGAAAGAAACACTGTCTTTGTCCTATCTGGGTGGCTATTAATATTTTGGCCTTTATCATATGTTCACCTTTATGGATATTTAAAGGGAGGGAGTAACACCAGATTTGAATTTTGTAGCTGATTCTAGGGCAACAGAAGGATTTTTAGTAAAAATGTATGTTAAAGATCAACTGAAAATATCATAGATGATAGATATCTGAGGGGAACCAATAGGATTTGGAATTAGATTTGACAGTCCTTTCGTAAATATCCTTCAGGCAGGCAAGAAAGGCAATTGGTTATTTCATATAATTTTTGCATCCCATTTAGTGTCATTTTTTGTTTTCTTATGTTAATAAATTAAAACAAGTTCACACACAAAAACCCACTCATAAAAAACACCCCCCAAAACAAATTAACTTGGATATTAGGGAGGTCCTAGAACTTGTAGAGAGAGAAAGGAATTTCAAAAATGAAGGCTTTCATTTTTTTCTCCATTGAAATGTCTTATACTTAAAATTATTTTATTGATATAAATCTTACAAGATTGTTTACTGACTCTTATTTCTGTTTTACTTGATAACACCTTGCTTGCAAGGGGCACACTTCATTCTTGCTTTCACACAGTGAACATTTATTGAGTACTTCGTATGTGCTAGATATGTTCTAGGCACTAGACTTACAGCTTTGAGGATATTCAGAGTCTTACCTCATGGAGTTTACTATGTGTAGAAACAGAATAAACAAATTAACAAAGATAATTTCAATGATAAGTGCTATGAAGGGAAAAAAAGTCAGAGTAAACCATTAAGGCGACAGACTAAGGGAGGCCCTTTTCTGTGGAGTCGGCAGATTGCCCTCTCTGGGGAAGTGACATCTGAGCAGAGATGTGGCTGCACGGCCCAAGGGGTGTTTCCGTGGCTGCTCTGCGGGGCTCTGAGACATTGAACAAGCTGGGTGTGTTCTGGGACATTTGTCTGTATCCCTAGTTCACTCACTTGTTAAATTGAAGCACTTATGCAGTGACACCCCCCATGTTTAAATCACGCCTTTGTTGAACAGTTTGTGGTTTCCAAAGTAAAGCTAACTGGGCATTTTGTAAGTTAGCCCATGACACTGGCCTCATAAGTATGATGCCCTAATTTAGTCATATGTCTTGTGTAAGTCACATTTTTATAAAAATTGTGATCATTCTTTAATGTCCACTGTTGTTTAGTTGCACTATCTTGGATACAGGCATGTTTTTTCTAAGTGTGGAATGGGTCTGTTACTACAGAGCTAGCTAGTTTCAATTTGATCAGCTCTCTGGTATAATGAATGCTAGACATAAAACAAATTAAAAACTATTGTTTGTGACTAATGACCAGGACTGTTCAGTCTGCTCTCAGGGCATAATTAGAGCACTTAACTGTGCTTGAATAATTGAAGAATAAACTCACTGATTGCCTAATATGTCTGTAGATTTGCGTAGAGACCTTGAGTGGAGTCACTCTGAAGTGGCACTTGCAGTTCGCCCAGGGCTCTCTGTGCTGGCAAGCCTCCCTGATTTGCTAAGCTGTATTGCTCCAGTTAGGGTTTAATGTCAAATTAAATAATTGAACTTGTGTGTACATGTTTGTATAACAATTCCCTACCAGGAAACCAAGTTTTATACTCTACTTGGCTGGGTTGCATTTGTGTGATTTGTTTGAGGTATTCTTACACCGCAGAGCAGTGAGCACACAACCTGTAAAGGAGTTTCTCTTAGCGCTCGCCTTGCTGGCGACTTCTTCATGAAAGCCTCACTGGACTCCCATCATCATTTTTAAAATCAAGTGTGCAGCTTGGCCTTTCCTGCTCACTGAGCTGGATATCTACTGTGTTTTCCACTAGATCTGTATCTAATTTATGGTAAAGGGACCACAAAAACAAAAATTATTTATATTTTGGCACCTAATGCCATTACAGTTAAGGGACTTGGCATTTTCTTAGAGAGGTTTACAACTTGGCACTTTTACTTGGCTTTGGGCCGAAACAGTGCTATTTCTGTCCAAAAGCAAATTCTTTACCAAATTTCATAACTGAATGTGCTATGGTTTATAATGTGTGGAGGGGGAAGAGCTGTCACAATAGGTCTTTGATGCTCTGACAAGCTGTTTGGTTACAAAGTAGTATTGTGTGTGGTGTTTATTCATACATGTTAGTCTTTCCCCAGTCTGATTTCATTGTTTTTAATGTTTTGAAATAAGTTGGTTTAACATGATTAATATAATTCATTTTTATGGGTTCTTCTTTTTAAAGAATTATACTATGTGATGATTTTTTTCGTTCTTTTTAACTTATCAACTTCTATTATTTATTATAAAGTTAAAAAGTACTTCGTGGCATTGATCTTTGTATGAGAGACTTGAAAAATATGAAGTAAAATAAGCCTCTCCTTGGTCTAATTTGGTGGTATTTAAAGTTTTAGTGAAAGACAGATATCATATGATTTCACTAGTATGTGAAATCTGAAGAATAATATAAACAACAAACAAGACAGAAACAGGCTCGTAGATACAGTGAACAGACTGATGGCTGCCAGAGGGATGGGGGTTGGGGAGCTTTGTGAAAAAGGTGGCAGGAAGTGCAAATTGGTAGTTACAAAATAGTCACAGGGATCTAAAGTACAGCATAAGGGAATCTATCTATAATAATAAAAGTGTAATATGCTAATTAGACTGGATGTCCTTCCAGGGCTGTGAGGGAAGCCCAGGTCCTGGGTGCCTGCCAGCGGCTGGAGGGAAGCCAGTGCTGGCAGCTGGGGGAAGGAAGGCCTACTCTTGCATGAATTTCGTGCATCAGGCCTCTAGTCTACACTAATAAAAGACAAAGATTGACTGTACCTTCGCTATGCCCGTCAGCCAATCAGTGATTATATGCAAATTAAAACCAAGATGGTGGTTAATTTGCATATACCGGCTGGGAGTGAAGACTGAAGACAACGTAGAAGGAAGTGAAGCGCTGCAGAAGGGAGCAAAGTAGAGGCGGCATAGACAGGAACAGAGCCAAGGCGGCGGAGCGGGAGGGAAACAAGCCGGGAGGCAGAGCAGGAGGGAAACAAGCCCGGCAGTGGGGCAGGAGGGAAACAAGCCGGGTGGCGGGGCAGGAGGAAAACAAGCCAGGCGGCAGAAGCGGGAGGGAAACAAACCGGGCGGCGGAGTGGGAGGGAAACAAGCCCGGTGGTGGAGCGGAAGCGAAGCAAGCCGGGCGGCGGAGGCGCGAGGGAAGCAAGCCAGGCGGCAGAGGCGGGAGGGAGCAAGCCTGGTGGTGGAGGCGGGAGTTAAGCCCGCCTCAGTGCGTTTCGCTCCCTTCTCTGCTTCGCTCCAGCCGCAGGAAGCCCTATTCTTGCAGGAATCTTCCTGCAACGGGCCTCTAGTATATATATAAAAGGCTAATGTGCAAAGTGTTCCCTCAGGAGTTTGACCAGGAGACTGGGAGTTCGCTCGCTATGACATGTGCTGACCACCAGGGGGCAGCGCAGAATGAAGGAAGGCCCTGGTTGGCAGCCGGCAGCTGGGGAAGGAAGGCCCCGATTGGCCCTGATCACCAGCCAGGCCTAGGGACCCTACCTGTGCACGAATTTCGTGCACTGGGCCTCTAGTAGAGTCAATAATATTTGTGAGCGTGAACCAGCAATCTTTTCTGTCAAAGAAAGGAGAGGGTCACCATCTTGGGCTCTGCTTTACCCTGCCCCTTCCTCTGAATTAGCCAGTTGTGCAGTAATGTTAATATGAGCTTTGAGTTCTGACCAATCAAGTCAGAGTCAGAGTGAGGGGCAGGGCAGACCAAGTTAGAATAAATCCCGAATGGACTTTCCGTTGGGTGTGCTTTGCCCATGATTTTCAGCTGGCATGCACCCTTCTGCAGAAGTAGATTCACCTTGCCAATGCAGTTTCACGTGTTTGTCTCATCCCTGTGACACAATTGCCGGGCATTTCTAACATTGTAGTAACTAGGGGCCTGGTGCACAAAATTCGTGCATGGCTGACGATCAGGGCCAATCTGTGGGGAGACCTGTGGGGCGATCGGGGGCCCCCGCTCACACCCACCTTGGCCTGGCACTGCCCACTTGCCAGCCCCGCCCCCGCCACTGCCGCCGGTTGCCATCTTTGGGGTGACTGGTGGGGCGATCGGGCCCCCGCTTGCACCTGCCTTGGCCTGGTGACACCTGCTCACCAGCCCTGCCTTCCTGCCGCCGGTTGCCATCTGTGGGGCGACTGGTGGGGCAATCCGGGTCCCACCCCCTCACCTGTTCCACCATCCCACCACAGTCTGGCTCTCATTGGGTCCCATAGAGGCTGGCAGCCCCTCCACTGCTGCCCGCTGCCAGCGCCACATTGCTGACCCCCGCCATGTTCTGCACTGCCCCCTGGTGGTCAGCACACATCTAACTCCTGGTTGGTTGAACTCCAGGGACAATTTGCATCGTAGCCTTTTATTATATAGGATTATGTATGGTGCCAAGTGGGTACTGAAAATAATAGGGGGGGGCGATTCACCTTGCCAATGCAGTTTCACGTGTTTGTCTCATCCCTGTGACACAATTGCCGGGCATTTCTAACATTGTAGTAACTAGGGGCCTGGTGCACAAAATTCGTGCATGGCTGACGATCAGGGCCAATCTGTGGGGAGACCTGTGGGGCGATCGGGGGCCCCCGCTCACACCCACCTTGGCCTGGCACTGCCCACTTGCCAGCCCCGCCCCCGCCACTGCCGCCGGTTGCCATCTTTGGGGTGACTGGTGGGGCGATCGGGCCCCCGCTTGCACCTGCCTTGGCCTGGTGACACCTGCTCACCAGCCCTGCCTTCCTGCCGCCGGTTGCCATCTGTGGGGCGACTGGTGGGGCAATCCGGGTCCCACCCCCTCACCTGTTCCACCATCCCACCACAGTCTGGCTCTCATTGGGTCCCATAGAGGCTGGCAGCACCTCCACTGCTGCCCGCTACCAGCACCACATTGCTGACACCCGCCATGTTCTGCACTGCCCCCTGGTGGTCAGCACACATCTAACTCCTGGTTGGTTGAACTCCAGGGACAATTTGCATCGTAGCCTTTTATTATATAGGATTATGTATGGTGCCAAGTGGGTACTGAAAATAATAGGGGGGGGCATTTTGTAAAGTATTTGATTGTCTAACCACTGTACTATACACCTGAAACTAATACAAAATAATACTGAATATAAACTGTAATTAAAAATAAAATAAAAAATAAAGTTTTAGTAACTGAAATAATTAAAATTTTCTTTAACTGTTTAATGGGCAAATCCATTTTCTTAAAAATGACATAAGACTTATCAATACTGATATACCAGAAATGGGTTAAATATGTTAGCCATTTACATTTACCCATAATTTCACAGGCATACCCTGGAGATATTGCAGGTTCGGCCCCAGACCACCACGATAAAGCAAGTCATAATATTTTTGCTGGTGGAGGGTCTTGCCTTCCATTTGTAAAAAACGCAGCAGCTGTGGGGGTGCAATAAAGCAAAGCGCAATAAAAAGGGGCATGCCTGGACTTATTACCCTGTATCCATTAGGTATCCTTTTTGTGTCTGGAGGATACCTTTTGCCTGGGATTTTCTCCAGTTTGCACAATTACTTCAGAAATGTATGGTAAATAAATTACAAAGATTTCTTTGAAATTAGTCCCAGAGAAGAGGTGCCCATAAAAACTTCTTTTACATTCTTTGGCATGCATAAGACTCCCTTACAACAGTGTCATGGACAAGAGCCCCTATATAATGTGTTAATGAGTTCTTAACACGTTTAAGTAAGACTGCTGACTCACTGCCCAAGATAACATGGTTGAGGCAGCTTTAATAATTTGTCTCCTAAGAAAATAGAAGAATGGGTTAGAGAAGCCAAGGTGATCACTTCACTTAGGTTTTGTATTATTGCCATCATTTATTATTAGTCGTATTATCACTAACAACAACCTAGTTTATGTCCAAGAATTTACTTTCTTGCAGTTTACAAATTCTCTCATCTGCAAATCTGCAGGCAAGATTTTAATTGCATTGCAATTTCCAGTTGAGTAACCATTACCAGGGTTGCTCTGTCCTGTGGTGGAGGGACACTGTGTTCTCTTCACATGCTTATGTTGGAAAGTGCAGGGATAAGGCAGGGGTCCTACCTGAAGCAATCCTGGGGTATTTTTAATGTCCTTTAATTGCCGTTCAGGATGTGAGTCAGACCAGACACAATTGGGTCTGGTGACATAGATCATGACTGCCTACTGGTGTTTACATAAAGGTAAAGTAGATTTAGTAAGTAAATCTGAAGCTATTACTAATGTATAATTTATTTTTCATTAACATCTATTGATTCTTAAGCAGTGTGAAATTAGTTCCAGTATACCTTATGTGTTCTATGTCTTTATTTTGTTTGGCTTGTGATCCCTGGATAGCATT
>NW_005356259.1:9198952-9211821 GCF_000412655.1 Myotis brandtii
TAGGAAATGGAATTAAGAATTTGACATGATATCATGCCTTGTTATCATGGTCAAACCATGATCAGACTTATTTTCTAGATGTTTGATTTTCTTAAGACAGTATGATAATGTTAGCAGATAAAAAATATGTTGAGTTTAAATTCTTCTCTGCATACATTTGCCATACAATTCTATTTTGTTTTGTACTCCTCTAGGTGCTTTGTTTGTGAGAATTTTAAATTTACATGCACATTTCATAGTAGTCATCCTCTCATCCTCCCATCCTGGCCAGTGAAGTGGTAGCCGACTTGCCTTCTCTCTTCTGCCTTAAAGTGATTGGAACTTGACCTCAAAGTAGAGGGTTTTTTGGCTTTTGGTTATTTAGCTCAAACTATGTCCAGTGATATGAGCGATGTGGACTCTTACAAGAGTATTAGGAATTTTAAGATTTGTACCTGACATCTTTTTTTATTGAGTTGTTGACCATTAGGTGTAGCCATCATTTTTCTCCATTGCAATCTCTTAGGGTTTTATTTTTTAAATGAAATAGTATGAGGCATCCAAATAATTTCATCATTAATTACGTTTCATTTCCCCTAATTCTTATGTGTGGGTAATACTTATTCTCAAGTGGCCAACATTTTTAATGTACTGTGTACATATATTAAAAGAGTAGAAAAATAGTCTTGGCAGGAACTGAAATAATTGACTTTTCCAGCCAAGATAGGTTTATAAAACATTCTGAAATTTAAGAAGTGGGAGGGAAAGAATTTTTCTTTGCATTAATATCGTATTTTATTAACCCTTTACCTCAGGCTATAAAATTTTTCTGCAGCATTTTTTTTTTATTAGGTAAGCAGCTAGAGGAAGAAGGGTAGCTGATTTATTGTAATTGTCAAATATCTTCAGGCTCAATTCCCCTGGCCCTGGTCAGGGCCTGTGTGGGAGACAACCAATCGATGTGTCTCTTTCATATTGATGTTTCTCTCTCTTTCTCTCTCCCTCCCCTCCCACTTTCTCTAAAAATAAATAAATAAAAATGATAATTTTGAGAAAGGAATAAAAACAACGTAATTCTGACTTTGAGATCTATAATCTTTAACAGGAAACGTTTAAAAACAGCATTTAGAAATATTTGATAGTATCTCATGGTCTGTGATTGGACTGTACTTTTATATTCTTATTAGTACTCATAAAATCAACAGCTTTTCATGATCAGGCATTTACATCTTATATCTTGCATGCTGCTCTGTTAGGAAATAGACTGAGCAACAGTGGTTATTTTGAAGTTAATAGAAATAGTGTACATTTTATACAGAAAAATTGCTTTATATAACATTCAAAGGAGAGAGAAGGGAGGGGATGGATGCAGGGCAGGAGCATGTGGGGGGAACAAGAGAGATTACATTGTCCTTTTCCATTTTAGCTAGTAGTTTGGAATAAAACTGTAAAGTTAAACTTTTTTGGAATTGTTACTACCCCAAGTGGGAATATAAACTATATTGAACAAAATTTATTTAGCCTGTTAAAAAGTCAACCTAAAACCATAGTTAATTAGCTTACATTATTACATCACTTCTAGTAGAGACTCAAACTGGTACCGAGCTCTATCAGGTGAGTTGACTGCTACCCATATGGGGCTTTAAGATAATGATGAGTTTAAATTTCCTCTTAGAGCTAAGTGAGAATAAAACTGGAGGCAATAAATACTCTTGGCCAAAGCCATTAAATGAAAAAGCTGGGAATTCTCCAGCTCTTGACTTAAATTGTTTGTTTATCAGCTGGCGCCTAGTCTGGAGTCAAGAGCTGGAGATTTCTATCTGTGACAGAACTTTGAAACTCTTGCAGGACACTTTCATTTCAACTTAAGGTAACTTGAGTTTATAGCTTTGGCTTTAAAGATTACTAATGATTTACTCATTTCCTTACCATTTAACCAGAGTGGACTTTTTCCCAGGAAGGGATCTGTGTTTATTTAGGGCCTTTGTCTGCCGAGGGATTAAAAGGCAGCCCACCAGCATTGTGAACTTGATGGTAATAAAAGGTCACCAAAACACACCATAAAAACATTCTTACCATGGAATTAATTATACAGTGTAATTTTACAAAGCAGCTCAGTTACTCCATCCCTACCTTTCCCCCATTCTTAAACATTTCATCTTTTAAAAATGAAAGCTTTGTGACAATTTAGGTTTTTTTTGAGGAAAAATAGTTTGCTTCTTTTTTGATAATTAAACACTGAGGAATTGGCACCTGCAGTAAATTGCGTAAAATTTTTAAAGTTTTAAAAATCGTCGTTTATTGTTAAACTCTGAGATGAATAACTTTTTTGGGAGGAGGATAGAGTCGTCAAAAGGGATGGTTGGAGTTTTCATTGAACAGTTGAGTTTCTAAAAACCTAAGCCTAGTTAAGAGTTTTTCTGTGCCACCAGATGGCATTGCATCCAAACCTGCTTGTGATAACGGGAGGATTTTAAAATATTCTTTTTTGTTTGCGGGAGGTCATAATATGTTCTCTACATTTTGTTTTTGAAATTCATGTAAAAAAGCAATTAAATCAAAGTTGATTAAATATCTCTAAAGTACTGAAAAGATTTCTGAACTCTGCAAATATTTGCTTTTAGGTGGTTAATATTGAAATGAAAGTAAATTAAAATGTTGAAACATTTGCAGAGGATAGCCTTTTTTGTTGTTGTTTAGTAAATGAACATTTAACAGTTGGTTATTTTGTTTTGTTTTGCTTGTTAAAACACTTCACAGAGGATCTTGCCTATGAAAACCCATACAAATGTTACAAAAATACCCTCTGCATGGCCCCACTCTCCCCCAACACACAAATACACATACACGCTCACACTCGCCCCAGCCCTTATATAAAAAGTGTCTGCAGGTTTCACTGTATGGGAATTTATAAAAGGAGGGAAAGACCTCTGAAAGGTGTAGGTTAGTCCTTCTCACAAGCCGAACTATGATTCATTAGGCCATTCATGTTCACGTTTTAGACGCTGTTTTGGGGAAAGTAAATTCCTGCAGTTTCCTGTACTGGTTTTGAGGGACTCTCTTCAGTCTTTTGAATCAACTCATTTTAAGAAAGTGATATGTAAAGCATAAAAAAAAAAAGCTCTCATAAATTTTATAAAAGTAAGATTTTTTTCATTAAAATATGTATTAATGTTTTATTTTTACAAACACATAAGTTATTTAACCCAACTATCTAGATGCTGTGATACGTTGTTAGAGTAAATACGGTTCGGTGTACATTCTATTGATTTTTAGTCTTTTAAAAAATGTATTTGCCATGCAGAGAGATGCTTAATGCTTAGCTTTGATCATTTATCAAAAAGCTTTATGAAATAGTACTCATTTTATACTGTACCCTCTTCTCTGAGGTTTCTTAGTGTTCACAGTCTGTTTAAGAAACGTATATGTTTTCAAAGTAAATGTTTGACCCCCCACCTTGATGGTCCTGCTTTTAAGCATGGGCACATACACACACATACACCCTTCTCTTCCCTATATTTTGAATAACTTGGTTAGAATGTGTGTTGTACTAAAACTAAATATATACAACCTTCATTATTACGAAGAGAGAACTTTATTTTAAAAATTATGAAAATTGCACATTTGAAAGTAGTCTAGACAAAGGTACTCAAGACGTTTAACCCTGAATATTTTAGTTTTAAACTTGATACAACAGTCTGCTTCTTAGCTTTGTTGTATGCTGCTATTTCTACTTATTTAACATCAAAAAGCTGTATTGGTTTCTCTTTATAGATTGTGCCTGTGTTCTGGAATTGCCTCCTGCTGTCCATGAATTGCTTCTTGGCTTGTTTTGTTCGAATTTCTCACCAGGGTTTTTTTTATTTTTGTAGCCAGCATTAAAAAAAAGAATTTCATTCACTAGGATTAATAAAAATTACACTAATTATTCATAATTATAATTAAGCTGCCTAGCTCAGCATATCAGTTTTATGCAGTAAGAATAAACACTTGCAAGTCTCATGTGATAATGTGCTCTATATAATTGCCTACAGTGATTCTGTTTTTCTAGTTATTTCTATAATGTTAAATGACTTTTTTGCCAAAATTCCAGAACTCTGCCTTTTTATTAAAAAAATAATAGGAAAAAAATTCTTACTTGTTTGGGTGTATGTAATTCAGTAATGGAGCATTTAGATTTTGGCTTCTCTCATTTCAGTTGAAAATAGTATTGGTGTAAGTGAGTGTTACCATGGGAACCTCCACATACATATAAAAGGCAAGACTGTCTAAGTGGAGGAGGAGGGGCTGTGTACTAAAATACCACTAGCCTTAATGATCTATTTTATGTATGTGTTGGGGTACAGGGGAAACTAGGATGAGAAGGGAAGAGAAAGTAGTGCAGAAAGTAAATGTTAAAACTATGTACTCATACTTCTGCAGTCTTATAGGTAAAAGTGTTTCTTAATTTGAAATGTGATTCTTAATCATTTATATCATTTACATATGTTGGGGAGTTTTTGCATACGTTATTATTTTTTTTATACCTTAAACTATGTTGATAGAACATGCTTAACTTATTTGATTTTAGATAAAATAATTAGTGAAATTTGTTGGAAAGTTAGGATTTTAGTCACTGAGATGGCTTTAATTATAAATTTTATTAAAGATAGTTATCGTACTTAATTCTTTTTTACATGCCTGAAAATTAGGAAAAAACAACTTTGACTTTGCTGACTAGGTGACAGTTAATGTGGCTCAATGAAGAGCTGCATTTAGGCTTTACAGTATTGTTAATATTAGATTTTTAAAATTTAAATAATTTCAGTACTTTTCTGTGAATATTACATAAGAAGACAATGACTTACTGTATCTGCATGTATAGTATTGTATGGTTTTCTAAGAAGCATAATGAAAAGCTCTGAAGTAAGCATCAGATCCTTGTATATCCCTTAGGAAGCACGTGTGCAGCTGCTGATAAAAATGATCTGAGAACAGCCAATTTAACTACGTAAAGCAACATTTTTATTTTTTGTATATTTAGGTTACAAAAAAACAATGAAATTGTGCCAAACATAAGTTAGCCAGGTAAAATGTAACATTACTATCACAGTTTTGACACTGTGGATACTGGTTATCAGATACATATGTAAAAATGAAAAAACCGTTAACCTGACAAAAACTGTTTAAACTTACTCTTTTAGTCAATCCAGAGAAAAAGTAAAGCTGCCAAGGTAATAAAACATCTGGAAGTTTTTAAATTAAAAAGAGTAATTTAAATTTAAAAAAGGGAGGGGAGTAGTGGGAGAGGAAAATGGGGGAAAAAGACTGCACACTGCTCCCAGGCCTGGCTGTGTCTGATGTAAATCCACCCGCAATGCAGATGTATTGTTCCAACTCCACACAATTTGGGCATTTCTTCGCGGGTGGGTGAGTGTTGGGGTGTTTAGAAGTGAACTGGGATCCAAAAAGTTTGTCATCAGTGAATTCTGTGCCATAAAAAAAGGCAGGGTTGAGAATAAAGAAGAGAGAGTGTTTGCATATAATTAGTTTTATATGCAAGTAAAACCTTCAAGTGGTGTGAAATAATTCATAACTGAGAAAATGCTTAGTCGTCAGTAATTTTAGTCTTTATTTTTAAAGAGCGAGGCCTCACACTGTGAAATGCTCAACAACCAAGATACCGTATCACTTTTGGCATATGATATCAACTTAATTTTAAACTTGACTTTTTCAGAATAAAAAGACTAAAAAATAATTTTATATTTTTTGGAAAAATAGGTAGTAAGAGGGAGAAAAAGTCAAGTTTAAAAAAAATACATAAGAGAATGAAAGTAAGGACAACATCTGCACTGTTTTTCTGTTTCATTTTTTGTCTGCTGCTTGTCCTCCACACCTCCTCCCTTCCTTGGAGGAAATCTGACAATCTTAATGGAGTGGAAAGCATAAAAAAGCACATAGCCTTATCAATAAGTGCATTCAAAGTAGTTTTACTTTAACTACCTTTAAAAAGTTTCATAATACAGAATTTTCTAGAAGAAGGCAACTAAGATGTTTAGGCTATCGTGCTGGATGGTTTGTGTGTTTTAAACCATTTAGTCTTTATAGCAACCTCATGAAATGCAGATTACCCTTATTTTTTTTAGTGAGGAAGTTGAGGCTCATTTAGGAATGATATGACAACATGTAATTATTATAAGAATTTGCCTGATGTAACAAAGACATTTTAGGTAGAGGATTTTATATTAGGACTAGTACTTTTAAGTTTGGGATTTCTTTTGGTGATAAAGTAATGAGAAAACTTTGATTTATTTTATTTAAAAATAAAATAAAAGAAAATACTTTTTCATGCTCCATTGATACCATCATTCACTGACACCCCTCCCCCCCAAAAAAAAAACCACACCAAAATAAAGAAAAAAATATTAGCTGACTAAAAGAGTCCACTTAGGTAATTTAAAGCAATTTAGTTTTTAGTTTTATATGCTTGAATTTAGTCAACCACAGGAATAAAAGGGACAAGAAAATGTGGAAACAGAAGTGAAAACCACAAGTTTCAAACTTTCTAAAACAACTTCCTTGGAAGGTCTTTCAGAATTTTTGGTATTAAAAAGAGCCAAAGGCTATCTTATTTAGTTATGTAGTCAGAGTATGTGTACACAGGACAGTTTCACATACGTTTTCTCTTTTAAGTTGTGTTTCAAAATTTTTATTTCCCAATATAAGTGATTTAGTTAAATATACTTCAACAACTTTTTAAATACCAAAAATTGGCTTTTACAAAATATTAGTGGGAGTCTCAGGGTGCATGTACACTTTTAAAAAAATGTTTTTATTGATTTTATTTTATTTAAAAAATATATTTAAGGAAGGGAGAGAGAGAGAGAGAGAAACATCAGTGATGAGAGAGAAACATCCTCCTGCACAACCCCCAATGGGGGTCGAGCCCACAACCCAAGCATGTGCCCTGACTGTGAATCAAACTGTGATCTCCTGGTTCATAGGTCAGTGCTCAACCACTAAGCCACACCAGCCAGGTCATGTATACTTTTTAAAGTATGTTTATAGTATTCAGCATTAAGACCTACCACTAACAGTGTATCAAAGCTTATTACTCAATAATAATAGTAATAATAATAAAGGGTTGTATTTAGTCTAATTTGACATTATGATTATTATTTTGTGTTTTACTGAAATAATTATAATGTATTGGGAATTGATGATTTTCATCTTGTCAGTATTTTAAACACCTTTCAAATACAATTCTTCAGTAATATTATGAAAAGAAATCTGTCAGTAGTTTTTAACAGAAGGTCTTTAAGAGTAATGGGGTATGTGTGTTTTTAATAGTTTAATCTAAATATAACTCTCTGAAAGATTCTTTCTATACCTAATTCAGATTATGTTTTAAAAAAAACATACGAACAAACCCATATTCATTATAGCTTAACTATAAAACATAGGTTCATTGAAGGATATAAGAAAATATGTTTATGACATTTAAAAAAAAATTGATCTTTAGCCCTAGCCGGTTTGGCTCAGTGGATAGAGCGTCGGCCTGCGGACTGAAGGGTCCCAGGTTCGATTTCGGTCAAGGGCATGTACCTTGGTTGCGGGCACATCCCCAGTAGGAGGTGTGCAGGAGGCAGCTGATGGATGTTTCTCTCTCATCGATGTTTCTAACTCTGTATCCCTCTCCCTTCCTCTCTGTAAAAAAATAAATAAAATATATTTTTAAAAAATTGATCTTTAGAGAGGGAGGAGGGGAGGAGAAACATTGATATGAGAGAGATACATCGATCAGTTGCCTCTTGTAACCTAGGTCATTGCCCTGGGGATTGAACCTGCTAGATCTGTGCCATGACCTTCCCATGCACAGGATGATGCTCCAACCAACTGAGCCAAACCAGCCAGGGCTATGACATTTTGCTTTGCCAGTTTCCCCCTGCATTTTATAAAGATCAAGTATGCCGAAGAAGGAAAGGCTAATGTATATGTGGGAAACAAACTGAACCCACCCACCTCCTGTTGTGCATATTCTAAGGATGAGAATTTCAAGTGGTTAAGTATGTCTGGTTTCATCCTCATAGATTTCTAGCTTCAAACATGATTGACATCAGTTTAGAAAGAGTGAAGAGGAGGCCTTTCTTCCCCTTATATTGGTGTATTCAACAGGGGAAAAAACCCCAGCCAATACTCTTGTTCTAGCTCGGAACACAGGGAAGGCCTTGTACCAGTTCCCAGATTCTTTTGGAAGTCATATGTGAAGATTCTTTCACTTGTTAGTCTTTCTTATTCCATAGATTTCCAACTTGTTATATACCAAATTGTTTCTAGAAATGCTTACTAGATGGATTGCCATGAAAGGAGAGGGTAGAAAGGCAGAGCATATTGGCAAGAAATTTCTGGGGGGAAAAAATTAAAAAAAGAAAAGATATTCTGACCCTAACCTTTACTGAGGTAAAGTTCCAAGGGACTGATGATTATTGCTGGTCAGAAAATTGTCTAACTGCATAGTGATGAAAACTGGAGTTTAGCCAAGTCTTGTTTTTGTATGGTTTTGTTCTTTCTTTTCCTGTTGTTGGTTGTATTAGAAGGGACCTTTAGTGGGTCATCTGATTATGGCAGGATGAAGGTTAAGTTTAGCGTTGCCTGACTTCAGTGATGTTATCTTTTCCAACCAAAGTAGCTTATAATAATGAGATTCATCATCAGAAAAAAATGAGCAATTCTTGATCTTTATCTGTACATCAGTTTTAAGAGATGATGTGTTTGTTGCAGATTGAGGTTGTGACTTTAAAAGGGTGAACTGTGCTATTTCAGGAAGTACACTAACATGAACATGTGACTGTTTTCAGGAAGGAGAGGTAATATGGAAAAACTGTAGGAAGGGGGGTAAAGAAAATAAGGAACCTAAAGAAGAATACCCATTCTGTTTTGTTTAAGGGAGAGAACTAGGGAATTTGCATGCATTATCAATTGTATGTGGGCGTAAAGTTGAAAAAAATAGGAAAAAAACAGCTTCAGAATGGTAATTATGATGTCCTGGCTGAGCACCCCTTATTAAGTATGTTTACAATACAGTTGATCACCAAAATAAACTTTGTATAAATTTCAAAATAAGAAGTTGTTGGCTTTTAATTTGTGGTATGCGTCATGTGAATATGAGAGTCACACCTGGGGAATGAGTTTGGGGAAAAGGTACTGTGGAAATGAGCTGTTTGTGGTTTAATGCCCTGCTTTCTGTTGACATCATAGGTTGCATCTGTGTGGCTGTGCATCTTCACCTGGCTCTTCTCCCCTTCCCTGCCAAAACGAGATTTTAGCCTCTAAGGAATGGAGGGTATTTTCCTCTGTTATTTCCTCTACATTTCATAGTAACTTAAGCTCTGTAAATCCCCACCCCCCACCATTGGCAGTACAAATGAAGGTGATATCCTTCCTTTTACTTGTCTGAATTTTAAAGGTTTTTGAATTTGCTGTATGTTGATACCACAGTGTACACAATTACAAAGGGACCAACAGAAGGGACTTACAGTTTGTCATGTGAACCATTTTTGAGGGGGGAAAGAAAACCTTTCCTAAAAAAGAAGCCCCTCATCTCTTGAAAAATTGCTATTTAATTTTATTTGCATTACTTTCTCATGCTTAATTTTATTCATAATTTTTAAAACTAACATAAATGTAAAGGATTTAAAGTAAAGTTTAGGTTAAAAATCAATCAATTGCATCTGTTTCTGCTGAAATTCCTTAAACAAAGTTCCTAACTTTTAAACCCTCTTTAAAATGGACACAAGGAAAGCATTTAATAAACTTTTTTCCCTCTGGACCCCAAACCACAGATTTGATGAACTGTTACTGGTGTATACTCACATGTGAACACGTTTTTGATATGGTGTTTGCTTTCTGAAGGGCTCCATAGTTATTCCCTCCCAAGAATGATCTAAAATGGATGGATCTAAAATCTCATATTCTCTTAAGGTGTTCTGCATCTAACCTCTGTTTGAAGGGGCGATGATGGTGGTAAATGTCTGGTTTGAGTTGTACCACTTTGTCTTGGTCATGCTTCTGAGTGGGCATACTTTTTGCTTTTCGTAACGTTTGTGTGGGAAAGAGGTCCTTGTTTCCTGTCTTTGTTGGTACTTGTGGGTTCCTAATCTCCTAAGAGCTTGGGATGTAGATCAGTACATCACAACTAGGGGTGGGTAGTTTTTTATGGCGAGGAAGAGGGAAAAAGATAGTACTGAAGCAATTCCTGTCTAGGTCTGCAAAGTGCAGATTGCATTTCTCTTTCAGTGGTGTTAGGTTTATGGCCCTTTTTTTGGAAAGTGCTATTAAGTGTTTGGAGACCTTTATCTTTCTCTGTTTTGTTGTAGCAGATGGAGTTGTCCTCTGGTGGCTTGCTAGGTATGATAAATGTTGTACTAAAACTGCTTGGTGGAAGTTTGATCTGGGAAGATTACTATTGCCTTCAGTTTCATGAAGAAAATGGAATCATAGCATTCAAACTATGGGACAAACAAGCCCATCAGCAGATCAGCAATAAGAAGGTGTATTTTTCATTGATGCTTGTGATTTCTTTTCCTTTTTTTTTCCATCTTTTAACTGTTTATTGTATAATATAAAACTACAAGAGTAAGACTGCTCATTTCCATGTACGTTTAATCTGTCCAGTTGTTTCGATTACAGCCCAAACCTACATGTGAATGCAGCCATCTGGGTTCCGATGTAACGTCTGTAATATTGCATAGGAAAGGCACAGCTCTCAGGTCTGTGGGGGAAAGGTTACACTTCCTTTTTAGACAAAATCCTCCTCAAAACCATGCACCAGATGTCACTATGTACAACTTTTCCAAAATCTTGGTTGTTTGCTTGTATGGACTGCATTCTCTTCCAAACTTACTATCCCCAAAAGATGTCCAAAATTTTTATTGGCTTTGTCTGCGATAGCATTTGGTTCTGGCTAATTTTCAAGAAACATTTAGACTCATTCTTAGAAGCACTGAAAACAGTTGTACACAAGCAGGAACATACACCTCGCTGTTCATCTGCAGTTGCAGGAAGTTAACCATTTACAGCCAGAATAGGTCAAATATGATCTTTTTGATATTTTCACAAAACGTAGAAAGGCCCAACTTGTAACAGCAAGGTTATTAAATTAAGACAATTCATGTACAATATCAATCGCTACACAAGGTAGAGTGTCTTTTTTTTTTTTAAACATCTGTCATTTAAGAAGGCTGCCCAGCAATATTCATAATTCATTGTTTACCACAAAGGTGGTTAATAAATTTAAGCTTTAAAAACAATCTGTAAGTTGATACTTTGGCTCTTTGGAGCTTATTTATGTAAGAAATTTTCCTTGAGAAAGACATGCTGGGTGGGGCTGGGAGAGGACACCCATTGACAGTGATGTGCAACGAAGTGACAAGATGAGAGCAGAATATCAAGAGCTTTGAATTTGAAGGACTTTTTTTCCCGTAAGTTATTTATTCGTTTTTTTTCTAAGTAAATATATTTATTTTACTGTGGAGCTCTAACAACATCTGGATCGTAACATGTGCAGAATGTATGGTAGGAATGTATTCTCTTGTAGGAAAGTCAGTCTGTATTAAAAGGGGGTCCGAGCCAGACCCCCAGGTAATCTCATCACATGCCCATCCACATTCATCTGCACTCTCTTCTCTAATGTGGGTCTATTTGAAATATGCAAAAGGTATGGGTGAGGAATGTTTCAATACCTCCAAATTTTAAAAGAAAATGAAGCATCAAAGGATTGATATTTTAAAATGTTTTTTAGTAGCACTTTCTCTCTCGGACAGAAGGGGCAACCACACCAACACCCTTGTTCACACCACAAGCTGAGAACTAGCCAGAGCCTCTGCTACACCTTGAGTGTCTTTATCAATTGAGCTTTTTCTTTTTCTTTAAAGAAAGTTTAGGGATAAAACCCAGAAATGGTGATCAGTTTTGTCTGAAATAATATAAATGGTAGAAATAGTCAGAACTTTTTCCTCAGAGCATACAGGGACAGATGTCTACACAATGAAAAATTGTTCCTATTTTATAAAAGAACTAGTAGCCCAGTCCACAAAAATTTGTGCACTCGGGGGTGGGGGGGCATCCCTCAGTTATTAAACATTTATCGGCACAACACTGACCACATTGGTGGTGGTGGTGGTCTTGTCAGAATGTGTTATATTATGCAGATGAAAATCTATTTAAACAGATTTGATGTAGATATTTTCAAAGATGGAAGAATTGTCCCTGTCAACTATTTAGTTGATTCATATCTTCACTAATTGTCATCACTGCAAAGTTTTCAGTCCCCATATGGATTGCTGGATATAATAGGTCATGTGCTGTCCCTGTCCTTTGTAGCCTTTGTTACCTTAAGGACTCTAGTTTTCCATTTATATATTTAAGTACCAACCTTACTGGCTTAAAAATGTAAGCTTTTAACACTGCTCTCTCTGTTCCGTATCCTTCCGATGAAAAGTGGAGTTGGGTTGCAGCAGAGGAGAGAAATTCAGAAGGGGAATATTGAAGTAATGACTGCAGTAGGAGAAGAGGGAACCTATTTCCCTGGCCACAGGCGCTGGCGCCCTGGACCACAGGGCTGGCAGCTTCTCCAGGTGGCTGCAGCCTGGGACCTCGGGTGGGTGGGTTGTCCGTCTCCTGGGCTGTAGACAGCCGCAGGCTCTGGCGCCTGGACCAAAGGTGGGCGGCTTCTTCTTCTGGTGGCTGCTTCTTCTGTGCTTCCAGAGAGGGCAGTCAGTTATGTGTATATGTGTGTGCATGCAAACATAGGTGTGTACACATGTGTATGTGGAAATCTGCTGGGCAAGTCAAAACCAGAGAAGAGTTGCCCCCTATCTCTTGAATCTTCCAGAGATATCCCCCACTTTTTT
>NW_005356259.1:9212334-9213194 GCF_000412655.1 Myotis brandtii
CCCAAACCCAGGCCAGGGGGAGCAGGGAAGAGGGGGCTGCTGGCGGCCGCCTCTTCCCTGCCCCGCCTGGCTTCTCCCATCACCGGCTGGGGCGTGGCCAAAGGTGGCCCCGGTTCTCCTATCACGGGCCGGGGGGCCGCCTTTGCCCTGCCACCTGGCTCTTGCCTACCGCCTGGGTTTCCGATCACCGTCAGCGGCAGGCGGCTTCTTCTGTCCTTCCCCTTTTGCCTCCCAGCATTGCGCCTGTGTATGCAAATTAACCGCTATCTTTGTTGGCGGTTAACCGCCATCTTTGTTGGCAGTTAATTTGCATATTGCCCTGATTAGCCAATGGGAAGTGTAGCGAAGGTACGGTCAATTACCATGTTTGTCTATTATTAGATAGGACTAGAGGCCAGATGCACGAAATTCGTGCAAGAGTAGGCCTTCCTTCCCCCGGCTGCCGGCACTGGCTTCCCTCTGGCACCTGGGACTCGGGCTTCCCTTGCAGCCCCGGCTTCATCCGGAAGGTAGTCTGGAAGGACATCCGGTCTAATTAGCATATTACACTTTTATTGTTAAAGACTAGAGGCCCAGTGCATGAATTTGTGCACTGGTAGGGTCCAGCCTGCCCAGCCCCAATCAGTGCGGATCAGGGCCTGGCCTGTCGGGAGGAGGAGACGGTGGGAGGTTGGCCGGCTGGCCCGCCCCGATCAGGGCCGATCAGGGCCAGGTCGGCTGGGAGGAGGGGCCACGGGCAATTGGCTGGTGGACCCTGCCCCTGATTGGGGTAGGGGGCGCTGATTGGGAGCAGGGCCAGCCGTGGGGAGGGGCTGTGGGCAGTGGGCCGGCCAGCCCTGCCCTTGAATGGGATGGGGGGG
>NW_005356259.1:9213337-9263644 GCF_000412655.1 Myotis brandtii
GCTGGGGGGAGGGGTTGTGGGCTGATCGGGGTGGTGGGGCCCATCAGGAGTGGGGCCGGCAGGGGGAGGGACTGCATGGGGGTGCATTGGCCGGCCACCCTGCCCTCAATCAGAGTGGGAGAGGCCAATCAGGCGGGGCTGGCTGGGGGGGAGGGGCCGAGGGAGGTTGGCTGGCCGGCCCCACCCCTACATCGGGCCAGTTTGCTGGCTGCAGTGGGCATCATAGCGACCAGTTGTTCTGGTTGTTATGGCGTTCTGGGGGCTGGCTTTTTACATATATATAGATGAGAGCAAAGAAGTTATGCAGTCTCTTGTGCTCACAGAAAGCTTATGCAAGGGACATGGTGTTGAATCTTATATAGCATATATCTCCATAGTTTTCTTGCTAAAAAAGACTTCTTTGGGCATATTTCTAACATTCTAAGAGGCATTGTTCTCTTTGGCCACATCTTTGTTCCTTCAATTTTGATTAATTTGACTAGTAGTATTTTTAGAAAATTATGTGCTTCTACTAGCTTTTATGCCAGTTCGTGGTTTATCTACACTGGAATTGGAAGATGTTAGCCACCACTGAGCTACTGTGGTGAAATAAATGTTTGATTGATTGAATCCTCCTGACACACTTGTTATTAAAAACAGGTAGGAGGTTCTTACCAAATTACCTGGCATTCAAAGATAGAGTTTTTTTCTTGAGTGACTCCCACTCTAGATCAGCTGGACATAACTGATAGTAAAGTTATAGTCTGACCTGTAAAATTCCCTCTTCCAGCTCCTTTATCTTTTATGTTTTATCTTTTATGTATTCCTAGCTTTAATATTTAGGGGCAGCACAGTGAAGAATAATAGGAGTGTCCATAGTCTTAAGTCTTTTTTTTTTTTTAATTTAAACTGGTGTTGGGGAAACCCTCATTGGAATAAGAGGTGGTCTTAGTGGTATCTGAAGTTAACTCAGATCTGACTGTGGTTACAGCATGTGATGTATAGAATGAAAAAGAGTTTGATTAAGGCGATTCTGGCAGTACCTCCCACAATGATGTGGCCTGTGAAGGGGGCATGTACATTGGTTGCAGGCTCGATCCCCAGCCCTGGTCAGGGCCTCTGCAGGAGGCAACCAATTGATGTATCTCTCTCACATAGATGTTTCTCTCTCTGTCTCTCTCCTTCTCCCTCCCTTCCACTCTAAAAACAACGGGGGTAGGGGGGAGATTCTTTTTGCAACTTATTTTTTTCATTTAATATATTTTAATGTCTTTTAATGTATAATAGATTTATTTTACACTTTTTAATTACTACAGAGTACAGTGGGGCCTTGACTTACGAGTTTAATTCCTTCCGAGACCGAGCTCGTTAAGGAGCTCGTTAACTCAAATTACTCTATCAACTCAATGCAAAAAATCGGCTGAGAGACAGCTGGTATCTCAAAAAACTCGTTAGTCGGGACACTCGTAAGTCAAGGCCCCACTGTATTCTATTATGTAGACAGATTTCTATTGCAAAGAGGCAAATCTGAATATTTTCTTGAATATAGATCTTTCCATGTATATGCACATTTATCAGTAAGAGAAATTCTAAGCAATGGAATTGTGACTCAAATATTTGTTTCTCTTTTTTTTTTTAAAAAGTGTATTTTCAATTTTGGTAGATGTTGCAGAATTTTCACCGAAGTTTATACTGTCATCAACAGTGTAAGAAAGTATTTCTTCATACTCTTGGCAACATTATCTGTACATTTCTTTTCTAGTCTGATAGTTTAAAAATGTTAGAGTGGTTTTGATTTTCTTTTCTTCAAATTATGACGTTAATTTGAGCATTTTAAGAATGTTTATTGGCCACTTATTTGTATTTCTTCTTTTCAGTGATTGCTTCTTCCTGTCCTTTGGGCATGTTTTTACTGGGTTCATTCATTCAGCAGCTATTTGTTGAATAGAGTGTGCTGGGCACTGTGCTAAGCATTGATCTTTTCTAATTGATATGTTTGAGTATTAAATGCTCATTCATTGATTCAATAAATATTTATTGACTACCATATACTAACTACTAGCCTAGGCCTGGGAATACATCAAAGAGAAAACACACTCCATACATATCTTTCTGCGTTTAGGGAGGTTATATTTTAATGAGTGTGAATATGTATGAGTAAATATATTTATTGCAGATATTTCCTTCCAGTTTGTCCTTTATTTATTCATTTTGTTTATATGTAGTACTTTTTGAAATACAGAAGCTTTGAATTTTTATGTGGTTAATTAAATTTGTCAGTCTTACTTTTTATGGCTTCTGAATTTTATGTCCTGTTTAGAAGGGCCATACCCTCTCCAAAATTGTAAAGTTTTAAAAAAATTACACATTTTTCTTTTAGTTGAATTTATTTTTTAAAATGTAAACCTTTGATTCTTTTGGAATTATAGTGGAAGCTATGAGGGTAGAGATTTAGATTACTCTTTTGTTTATAAACGTGAGAAATATTGATTTCAACATATTAATTTGAACTCTGCTTAGCTTTTGAATTCTCTAATTGTTTCTAGTAGTTTTTCAGTGGGTCTCTGGGGTTTTCTGGTTCTAAAAATGATAATTTTGTCTCTTCTAAGTTTTAGATCTCTTATTCCTGTTTTAATTAATTACTTCAGTTAATACTTCCAGAATAATTTTGAATAATAGTAGTGATAACAGATGCCCTTGTCATGTTCCTGACTTTAATGAAAACACTTTTATGGGCTTGATCTTAAACACAGTGGTAGCTTTGGGTTTGAGGGAGATTATTAAAAAATTATGTTGAGGAAGTAGCCCATTCTTATTTTAATGTGTGTTTTCATTATTCATTTCCTCAACAAATATTTATTATGCTTCTGGTATGGGTCAGACACTGCATTGGCACTGGAAAGTGAACAGTTGGCCTAGGCACAGGCCCTGTCCTAATTGAATTTATAATCTAGTTGAGGGGAGACAGATATTAATCTTACAATCATGAAAAGCTGTACAATATTTTTATTACTATGATGCATTTGCTATAGGAGTGTGTAAATAGGGAGGTTTTCTTGTAGGTTAGGAAAGTGTTGTTGGAACCACTAACCATTGATTTGTGATCTTCAGGAAGGGAATGAACTAGGTAGGCACAGGGGAAGAACATGCCAAGCTGAGGGCAGCACATTTGAAGGGAAGTGTGGTATTGGATGAGGCTGAAGAAAGAGGGTAGGCAGGACTATCAAGACCCTTTTAGTCATGCTGCTCATTTTGTTCTTTATACTGAGAATAGCGGGAAGCCATAGAAAGTTTTAAGTAGGGGGGCAACATGATCGGATTTGGGTTTCTAAAATATTACAGCAGCGTGGAAATCATTTTAAAGTCAGGGTGAGGGTAAAAGCTGGGAGACTAATTGGGAGGCTAGTGCAGTAGGCCAGGCAGAGTTGTGGTGTGGAGTTCGAGAAAAATGGTAACATGATTGTGTTTTTGGTTGTTTTCCTAAAAGTACCCAAGGTTTAGGCATTACAAGAAGTCAGTCTATAAAATTCACCAAAAACAACTCATAGGATGGATGGAGTCAGGTGGAGGTGCAGCTTTTAAATGAAGAATATCCAAGTGGGTCTCAGTAGTTTGTTTTAATCCGGTCCTCCATTTCTTCTCATCTTCTCCTTTTTTGTTTCATGACCTGAATGAAAATCCCGTCTGTTTTCACCAGATATCTATTCTTTATTCTTCAACATCCTTTCATTCAGACAACATTTAGTGAGCAACTCCTGTGTGTCATGTACTCTGCCAAAAGGGATGAATGGGCCCTCAGGGTCAACATAATGTATTAGGTCAGGCAGATGCATATTCATAAAATAACACATTGTGCTGAATGTAACATACAAAACATACAAAGTGAAGTTATTGATCCATTTGGGGATATCTCATGGTTGGCATTTTGGAATAGGTGAGGTCCAATTTAAATTTTAAAAGATAAGTAGAAACATGCTACGGAGAGATGGGGAGGCATGTTTTCAGGCAAATGGAATATAGCATGTGCAAGAACACAGAAACATGAAGTATGGCAGTTTGATATTTCTGGATTTTGATGTTTCTGGTTGTAAATGGAGGAGGAAGTGGCAAAAATTGAGATAGGCCAGATTGGCAAGACACCATGAAGTTTATTCCAGAATCACTGTATTTAGAAGAGCATTTACATTGAGTGGGGTGGGAGTATAAAAAAGAATAGCATGAGAAATTAAGATTGCAGTATATTTCGTTTTTAGAAGCCCATGACTTCATTAAAAAATAAAGTCTTGCCCTCGCCTGTTTGGCTCAGTAGATAGAGCATTGGCCTGCGGACTCAAGGGTCCTGGGTTCGATTCCAGTCAAGGGCATGTACTTTGGTTGCGGGCACATACCCAGTAGGGCAGCTGTGGGCAAACTACGGCCCACGGGCCGGATCCGGCCCGTTTGAAATGAATAAAACTAAAAAAAAAAAAAAGACCGTACCCTTTTATGTAATGATGTTTACTTTGAATTTATATTAGTTCACACAAACACTCCATCCATGCTTTTGTTCCGGCCCTCCGGTCCAGTTTAAGAACCCATTGTGGCCCTCGAGTCAAAAAGTTTGCCCACCCCTGCAGTAGGGAGTGTGCAGGAGGCAGCTGAATCGATGTTTCTCTCTCATCAATGTTTCTAGCTCTCTATCCCTCTCCCTTCCTCTCTGTAAAAAATCAATAAAATATATTTTTAAAAAAATAAAGTCTTTTCACCTAGATTAACAAGTAAGTTGTTAGACAAAATTTCAAGAAGGTAGATTTAATTGTACTTCTAAGAAAGTACCATCTTTTGTAAATGCCTTATGTCATGTGTAAATGCTTGCATATAATAAAACTAAATAATGAAAAGGCCTATGTCATCCCCTGGAGGCAGTCACAACTTGCAGTGGGCTCAGGGATATGTAAGTGAGCCGAGAGAGCTCAGGTCCTCACCAGACTTATACTTTACTTCTAGGGAGAGATGAGATTTGTGGAGAATTTTTCAGTAATCTTGATTGTACCCAATTAATTGAATTTATATAGTGCCTCCGTTTAGAGAAACTGAAAGCTAAGCTTAAAATTAAAAACTTAAAGACTTAGATGAGACCATTTGATACTAAAATATGATAGTGGTATCATTTAAGTCCCTTAAAAAGAAAAACTAAGGTAGTTCTTTTGCAGTATTAGCATTTATCCTGAGCTGTTTTCTTCCCCCCGTAACCATTTCTCTGTTCCTTGAGGGAGATAGTCAAGGATTGAAATTGAAGGGCTGGAAATATAATTTCACTTAATCATTCATGGCAGTATCTTTTATTTTGTTTTATTTTTTGTTAATCCTCACCTGAGGATATTTTTCCATTGATTTTTAGAGAGAGTGGAAGAGAGAGGAAAGACAGAGAGATATATCGATGTGAGAGAAACACATCAATTGGTTGCCTCCTGCACACGCCCTGACCAGGGCCCAGGCCAGGGCAGAGCCTGCAACCGAGGTATATGCCCTTGACCGGAATAAAACCTGGGACCTTTTGGTCCACAGGCCGACACTCTATCCACTGAGCCAAACCGGCTAGGGCCATGGCAATATCTTTTAAATGTGATGAGAAAGTACATTTTTTTTTAGTCTATCCAAGTCCCTTTATTCTTTTTCTTTTACTTTTTTTTTTTTTACAATTTTTAAAAAATTAAATTTATTGGGGTGATATTGATTAGTTAATAAGATTATAGAGGTTTCAAGTGTACATTTCTATGATACATGCTCTGTATTGCATTGTGTGCCCACCATTCAAAGTCAAATAATCTATCATCATATATTAGGCCCCCTTTACCCTTCACTAATCCCTCACCCCCTTCCCTCTGGTAACCACCATTCCCTTGTCTGTGTCTGTAAGTTTCAGTTTTATATCCCACATATGAGTGAAATCATATAACTCTTTGCCTTTTCTGACTGCTTCATTTCACTTAGCATAATATCCTCAAGGTCCATCCATGTTGTTGTAAATGGCAGTATTTCATCATTTCTTATGGCTGAGTAGCATTCCATTATGTATATGTACCACATCTTCTTTATCCAGTCATCTATGGAAGGACACTTTGGTTGTTGCCATGTCTTGGCAACTGTGAATAATGCTGCAATGAACATAGGGGCGCATATATCTTTGTGAATAAACGTTTTCAGATTTTTAGGTAAATATCCAGAAGAGGGTTGGTGGGCCATATGGTAACTTAGTTTTTTGAGTCCTATCTCAAGAAACAAGACAAATTTCAAGAAAGTGCTTTTCTAATTCCAGGTGCTAATATTATGACCAGACTTTGAAGAAAGTGATATTTCAGGTTTACAGAAGTGAGATCTTTATCTAGGACTGTGAAGGAATTAACAGATACCTTCCCAGTGCTAAACAGCTGAGGCGTAGATAGAGGCAAAG
Organism: Myotis brandtii; assembly: GCF_000412655.1. Lineage (NCBI taxonomy): Eukaryota > Metazoa > Chordata > Mammalia > Chiroptera > Vespertilionidae > Myotis > Myotis brandtii. Next base: position 9,219,750 of record NW_005356259.1, read on the forward strand.
CTCTAAAGCAGTGGTTCTCAACCTTGGCTGCACATTAGAATCTTCTGGGGATCTTTTTAAAATACTGATTTCTGGGCCGGGACCACTGCTCTAAAGGGACCAGATGGGTGTTGTTAAGTAATAGCAGATGTTCCTTTGAAAGTCTGAGAACCAGAGGTCTGTTAAAGTACAGTGCTCGTTTTTGACTGACTGAATTCAATGAGAAACTTTTATATTTGTGCTTTATGCTTCTGAAAGGATCAAGAAGAAACTATTCAGATGATTAAGAAATTGGGGATCAGTGTTTTTGCTTTGTAAATTCTGATTAACTAGTGGGGCAGCAAAGTAGTTACAGTATGAAAGTACATTGGATAAACTAAAAAGAGTGCTTATATTAGGAATCTGAAGACAGATTTGCGTTCCACTGTTTCTACTACTCGTGTGGTTTTGGGTAAATTAAATTCTCTGAGCTTCTACTTTTCTGGATGTAAATAAAAGTAGTAAGAGTATTAATACTGAGTCTATGTTAATTATTTTGAGGCTTAAATGAAATAATGTATAAGATGAAAACTCTTAATTGGTCTGTAAAACATAACCATTGAATCTCCCCGAGTAATCGTACTTCTTTCTGTAATGCAATTTTAAGGCCTTTAGTTTTTGTGAAAATCAACTAATGAAATTTCTCTTTCCTTATTTTTTTTATTCTCTCACCAAAACCCCAACTTCAGAATAGACTTTACCAGCATGATCTAACATAATCAGAGTGGAAAGACAAGACATACATTACTCTTTACATGGGAATGTTGTAACCCAAATCACACTGTGCTTCACAAAACAAGACTTTAGAGGTTGGAGAAGGGGCAGCATGGTCGATGGGAAGATCATGGTGTTTGGGTCCAGGACTCAAGATCAGAGCACTTACTATTTGTATAGACTCGGGCAAGTTCACCCATTTACAGAGTGAACCAGAGTCCCTGCCTTAGAGAAAAGCCTCTCAGAGAACATAACTGTCTTCAGTTGAATTCAGATTTAGAGGAGTATTTTCCCCAGACTACATTTACTATCTGGTGAATGTTTTATACCAAGTGGGTGACTTCTACTTTTCTCTTAGTTACTACAATAAATCGAAGGCATTGGAGTTCGGAGTTGGTTTCTCTGCTGCACACTGACCATTTGACCTTGAGCAAGTTATTTAACCTCTAGAGTGCCGGGGAGCGCGATCCCGCTCCACCTGTCTTTCCCCAAAAGCGCCGGGAGCGCTATCGCGCTCCTCCTGCAGTGTCACTATTAGATGCTAGTAGTTCACTCTTTATTGACAGATGGCACCTAAGTGCAGATTACTTATGATGCCGAATGTTTGTAGTTCTATAATTGACCACTGGCATCTATCTGCCTAATTTTCATAATTTTTTTTCCTAAACTGCTGTAAAATCAGCAAAAATGCCTTTGCCATTTTAGCATAGTTCCTAGGATATTGGTTGGCACTCAAAGGGTTAACATCTCTGTGACTCAGTTTCCTCACTAGTAAAATGAACATTATAAGTAATACCTCCTAAATAGCCTTTAGAGTCTTTATTGATCCATAGTATGTTCTCAGTAGTGTTAGTTACTCCTATTATTAAGACCACTGTTGGAATTACTAAGAAGGAAAAAAGTGAAGTTCTCATTTAGCTGATAAGAATTTGAGAACCTAGAGGAGTAGTGTAAGGATGAATCCTAGTTACTGATTTTCACCTTGTATATGAAGATTTGGAGGAAAAGATGTTACCCACTGTAAGGGTGGGAAATAAAACACCTTTTCCTTCCACCCTCCTAAGTTCTCTGGCTGGGACCCTGTAAATGAGAATGTCAGAAGACAGATTAACAAGAGGAAAAGCACACACATATATTTACTATTTGTTTTATGTCACAGGGAGCCTTCCTAAAGAAATGAAAGCCCAAAGAAACGGTTAAACCTGAGTGTGAAAGAGTAGAAAGTGGTGGGAAAATGTGATAGGACAAAGGTAGTAAACTGGAAAGCTTAGCAAGTCCTGTCCATTGGGATTCCTCTCTGAGTGCCTTGTCTTTGGAGATAAGGCTGCTGCTTTCCTCTGGGTGTGGGGCGGGCGGTCTTGTGAACTACATCAGGGGACAAGGGGAAGTGACAGTCCTTCCTGATTCGGCTGTGTCTTAGGTTTCTTCGGCTGAAAATATTCAATATGTGCAGGTGCCATCTTTTGGAATAGCATGTTCTGAACCCCATTATACCATAAAAATGAAAACAACTAAAATAAATCTAAGGTTTCTCCTAAGTATAAACATTTTAATAATTTCTAAATGTATTAGAAGTATACTTCACTTACCCTTTTTGTTAATTTGAGAGTATAAGTGGAAATATAACATGCTGATAAAATATTTTATTAGATAAGAAGAAACATTTTCAGTATTACCTCATTTCCTAATATGGCTATTCCTTCACTTTAAAAAATGCCATTACTGTGGGATAGCTATATGAGTGAAATAGTTTGCATACTGTTTTAATTTTAACTTGTGTTACTTTTTAAAATTTGGTCCCTCAAAGTTAAAAGGTATTTGGTTTTAAAAATCATTTAAAATGAAGCATTTGAGCCGAAGCCGGTTTGGCTCAGTGGATAGAGCGTCAGCCTGCGGACTGAAGGGTCCCGGGTTCGATTCTGGTCAGGGGCATGTGCCTGGGTTGCGGGCACATCCCCAGTGGGAGATGTGCAGGAGGCGGCTGATCGATGTTTCTCTCTCATCAATGTTTCTAACTCTCTATCTCTCTCCCTTCCTCTCTGTAAAAAATCAATAAAATATATTTAAAAAAATTAAAAAAATAAATAAAATGAAGCATTTGAGAAGTATTTCCTAAACAGTTTGATTTTAGGGCTTTAAGAAGCATATCAAAGTAGCAGCATATAGGCACTATGCCTTTTCCCATTTCCTCAAGAATAGGGTGAAACAGTAAAATAATGAGAGAATAAAACATCTTGTGCTTTCAGAATGTTGATTTCTCAGAAATAATTGAGGAAATGTTAATAATTTCTAGAAGCAAAATTATAGAATTAAGACTGAGTAAATCATCTTCTCAGGTAACAAGATGGTTTTGTGGTATATTTAAAAATACTATATATTTTATTACATATATTTAAAATCAGTAAGTCCCCTACCCCCTCTTGTCTTACAGGCTTTAAAACCTGAAATATGTTTTAAATTTGGCTTGTGCCTGGCCAGCTGTCTTTTCATTCTTTTCAGTTTTACAGTCAACAGTGACTGGTTCTTTGCAGAGTAAAGATCCTAAACATTCCCTGCTGGAAGCATTCTTGGGGGCTGGTGTGCCAGTGTCATTCTGCATTCCGTAGTACCTGTTTCAGCTGAATTTGCGTTGGCATTTGTATGACTCATAAACACACATTTACTTAGACTCTTCCCCTTCTAAACTACTATGCTCAGGTCATAGAAACTGCTAGTGTGCAAGTGCAACTGGTGACACCCTCATCTTTTTTTCTTAACTTCTCCGTTGTTTAAAATGTCTAATTTTATGATGACATTACTTGGGTGAGAATCTTTGAGTGACAGCTCTATCCCGGTGGAATCTTTTTTCTAAGTTGTCTTTTGAAAGGTTTAGAGATAGTTAAATACTTTTGAATACTCATATCCCAAATCATCTTCAAATTATTGGCTGGTTAAAATGAGTGATTAAAAGAGAAAGAAACCTAATGGGAGTGGTGGTGAAGAGGGTATGTGCAGAGGAGGGAGAAAAACGTGGGGAGGGAGGGTGCTGGCTGGGGAGGGCAGTGGGGGACGGAGACAAGGCAGTGCCATCATCATGGAGTTTACTGATAACATTTCTTGTCACTTCTTTCCTTTTAATTTAAAAATGGATATTAGTAAAAGTACTACTTTGACATTTTCTGTTATAATTCATTTTTTGGGTCCAGTATAACTTGTTATACCAGATTTTTCTTTTGGTCATTAAGATTTAAACTTTGTATTTCTGGTAGTAAAACCATCCCTGTCAAGTGTAAGGAGGCTGCCGCTTTAACACTACTTCATGTCTGCTGGGAAGGTTTTCTTTTGTAATTAATTTTCCTCTGAGCTCTTTGTGGAGAACAGTAGCCCACTGCAGAGAGGTTAGAATACCATGGACTTTGGCTGTTCAGCTTTAATGATACAAGGGAATAGCAAAGCAAGAATAAATGAGGTACTTTTTGGTGAGCAAAAAATGTGAACCGACTGTCAGTGTGAGACTGGTTGTAGGAGCAGTTAGCCAGCAGTAATAGGGCACACTTGAGTAATTGAATTTGCATAACAAGGCTTGCTGAAGAGATCTGACAGGCATAGAGATTTGTCTAGCTAGAGAGCTCCAGATGGACGTGACCATGCAGCAGCTGGGTGGCACGTTGCTCAGCATGGACAGCACCGCCCAGACTGGCAGCTGGACCCTGGCGACTGGAGGGCTGTGGCAGGCCAGCTGGTGGCTTCTGACAGCCAGTGGCCCTGAAAGAGAGTCTTTTCATAATGGCTTGTCAGGGTATTGGACCTGCAGGGACCAGCAGGAGAATGTCACAAGTCACCATCGAGGGTTGTTAAGCTGAAGAAGTCTGTCCCAGGAAAGTAGAGGTGGTCACCATTGCAGCCACAAAGCTAAAACACCTTCCAGAGTGGTTTCCCTCCTTCACATGAGGATGTCCCCCCACCCCCCATAACACATTTGCTCTAGACGACAGTCATTATGGATTAGGTTGTATTCTTAAAACCTTGAAACCACGTTGTCCACCTTCCTGAGAGCCAATGTTGACTGTCACTTGAAATGGACAAGAATATTGCTTTTCATGTTTTCCCTCTGTCTGCATATTTGCAACAGGGCATATTTGGTTTTTGGAAAATCGGTGATAATTTAACAATTTGTCTTTGATTTATTGCTCATAATTTAAAAGCAACATGTTTAAAGAATAAACTGCAGAGAAAATGGGTGAAAATGAACTGGTATGAAGTCAGTTTGCTCAGGTTTCCCCACCCCACCCCCACCTCCAGGTGGACTGCATTTGTGTGGAGGAATTATATACAACCATCCGTCTTCTCAGATTAGAATAAACGTGGAAGAAGGCCAGCTTTGTGCTTGCTGTTCATAAAGTTTACATCTGTGTTCTTAAATTGAGAATTTTGCCATCTTACAACATTTCCACTCTAAAAAAATTATGTAACTAGACAATACAACTTTTTTAAGGACAGGAAAACTCCACTTACTTCGGAAGCATTTTCCAGTAAAATGAGAAACTTGCTGTCAGAAGCCCCAAGCTCACTTACTTGTAGTACAACCAAATTCTAATGGAACAGAGCAGTTCATACTGAAGCAACTTGGACTTTGTGCCTAGAACAGCCGTGGGCAAACTGTGGGCCGGATCCGGCCCGTTTGAAATGAATAAAACTAAAAAAAAAAAAAAAAAAAAGACGGTACCCTTTTATGTAATGATGTTTACTTTGAATTTATATTAGTTCACACAAACACTCCATCCATGCTTTTGTTCCGGCCCTCCGGTCCAGTTTAAGAACCCATTGTGGCCCTCGAGTCAAAAAGTTTGCCCACCCCTGGCCTAGAAGAACCGTCAGAGAGTTAGATTTTCAAACTTCAAATTGGCAAAGATTCAGAGTCTGTTCTGAACAAAGGAAGGGGAAATGTATAGCTTCATAGACTGCTGTTGGGTATGTAAATTACTTCAACCAACTCAGAGAACAGTTTGAATGTATGCATCAAAAGCTTAAAAAAAAATGTAAGTAATTTAGTAATTCTCCTTCTAAGAGCTTATTCCCCCAAATTAAGAGTGTATGTAAAGATTTAGCTGTAAGAATGTGCTTTTAGCATTACTAAGAACAATGGTTCTCAGTGCACCATCCATGGACCTCCAGGGGGACCATGAGGTAAAAATTAGTTTTATAATAATACTAATATCACTCACAGTACAAAAGGATTGGCAGGTAAAACTTTTAGCTCGTAGCATGACTCAAGACTGTGGTGCTGTGTCCTTCACTGCCATAGCATGTGGTTTCACTTAAGATTGTCCTTGATGAAGCAGTAAAAATTGTTAATTTTATTAAATCTCGACCTTTGCATACATGTGTTTTTTTAACAGTCTGTGTAGCACAAGACACTCCTGCTGCAGTGGTACTGTGCTTGTCTTGAGGAAAAGTACTTTTGTGATTGAGTTGCCAGCTGACCTATCTGCTTTTTCATAGAACACCATTTTTATTTAAAAGAATGACTGACATGGCATTTTATAGAAAAAGAACAAAGTGAACCTGCTACTTCTAGGAAAGCATCTGGCAATATTTGTTGCCAATGATAGAGTTAGATATTTCGAGCAAAAATTAAAATTTTTGGAAACTTGTACCTGATTCTATGAACCTGATAGCTTCCTAAAACTAAAGACTTTTATGATGAGATTTGTGGTTCTATTAAAGAATGTGAATTTCTAATACTGTATATTGGGAATTTGGAAGATCTCTGTATGATGTTACGGAATTATGACTGGGTAAAAGATTCATTTAAAGTGCAAAATAGACAGATTTTTAATGTAACAGACTAAAAAAAAGTTTATTAACAATTTCAGATTCCACACTGCAACTAGACTTTAATAAATCACCACTTGTCAGGTTTTGATTTAATATCAAAGAAGGATATTCACAATTATTTGAAAAGGTTATTAAAATACTTATCCTTTTTCCAACCATGTATCTGTATGAGGCCAGCTTTTCTTTATATACTTCAACCAAAACAACCTATGTATATCTGCTTCTGCATTCAGTCTGGTAAGAAAATCCAACTGTTTTCTGTCAAGTGAGAATTAAAGAGATTTGCAAAATTGTAAAGCAGTTTATTTTTTGCTTTGGAAAGCCTTTTTATTTTTCATAAAAATGTTACCATGTAGTGGGTTTATTATTAAGTGAATTAAATATTTTAAAATTTTCTTTTTTAGTCTATAATATAGTAAATACTGATAGATGTAATCTACATAAGCAAAAGCTTTGGGGTGCTCAATTATATATATACTAGAGGCCTGGTGCACGTATTTGTGCACCGGTGGGGTCCCTTGGCCTGGCCTATGGAGATCGGGCTGAAACCGGCTCTCCGACATTCCCCCCAGAGGTCCCAGATTGTGAGAGGGCGCAGGCCAGGCCAAGGGACCCCATCAGTGCACGATCGGGGCTGGGGAGGGACCACAGGAGGGTTCCAGGGCATGTCTGGCCCATCTCGCCCAGTCCCCGATCGGGACCAATCAGGGCTGGCTCGCTGGGGAGGGGCCACAGGAGGGATCCAGGGCGTGTCCAGCCTATCTCACCCAGTCCTGATTGGCTGGACCCCAGAAGTAAGCTAACCTACCAGTAAGAGCACTTGCCCTCTGGTGGTCAGTGCATGTCATAGCAACTGGTCGAACAGTCAAATGGTTGGACACTTAACATTTTAGGATTTTATTATATAGGATGCATATGTATTTTTTAAAGTTTATTTTTCAGTTACACTTGAGATACATTATTGTATTAGTTTCAGGTGTACAACATAGCGATTAAACATTGACATACCTTATGAAGTAATCCCCCCAATAAGTCTAATACTCATCTGACACCACAGTTGTTGGTGTCCATGAGTTCTGTCTTTTTTCTTTTTTCTGTTCTCTTCTTTTTTCTTTTTTGTTCAATCCCTTCACCTCCTCCCAACACCCACCACCAAGGTTGTCTGCCTGCTCTGAGTCTGTCTCTATTTTAATAAATATTTCTTTATCACATTTTCTTTCATTTTTTTATGTCTAGTGTTAGTAATATATGTAACATCTACAGTGTTTTGTATCATATAGGACACTATTGATGTAGGTATTGATAGATGATTTACCTTGTAAACAAATGCCGTAAACTTACTGTATCAATAAATATAGTACAGTACTGTAAATGTATTTTCTCTTATGATTTTCTTGTTTCTTTTCTCTAGCTTACTTTGTTGTAAGAATAAGGTATATAGTATATATAACATACAACATATGTGCTAATTGGCACCCTAACCTCTGCATTAAGGGTCAGCTATATTTACTTCCCTTTAACATCTCTCTCAGCTCTAAAATTCTGCATACTAGCAGTGTCTCTGTGACATTCTGTGACTAGTAAAGCTTCCCTTGAAGTCAAAGTAAGGGTTCTTTGAAAAAGAGTGTATCATGTGACTATCTTATTTATGTGAAAAAAGTCTTCTAGACTAATAGCTGTAATACAAGAAGTAAATAGCACCATGCACATGCCTTGTGGTAAAGATAGGTAAGGGAAACTAACATTTAATAAGCTGCAATTACATAAGTTCTCGGCCAGGTACTTTTATAAAATAGCTGGGTACTTTACAGATATTCTCTCATTTAATCCTCATGACAGCCCTGTGAGGTAAGTACATTTTACTGATGTAGAAATGGTCTACCAAAAAGGTCAAGGAACATGTCCTAGTCATTGGTAGAGGTGGAATGAATCCACACCCAAGCCTGGCTGACTCTAAGGTTTATGCTTTTTACTCATATAACATGCTACCTCTGATTAAAGAGAAATGAAAACCACCCGATGAACGCAAGGAAAAGCTAGCTCAGCTCCTCACTCTGGGAGACCAGATGAATGGATTCTGAGGTGGGGAAAGCCTGGATTAAGGTTCATAAATTTCAAGATCTCTGGGACTTAAAGAGTCATTCCCCAGTGTTCAATTAAATAAAAATAACAAAGAAAACAGTGTCTGGTGTATCATAATCTTTCAGTAAATGGAAGTGAATTATTATAACTCTGTGACCAAGCCAGAAGTTTGAGTTCCTGTTCATAAAAAAGGAAACACACACACACACACACACACACACACACACAGAAAAACAAAACAAAACAAAACACAAAACAGGACTACAATCCCTTACTTAAAACTCTTGGAGCCATGTGAGTTTTGTGTTCAAATTTTAGAAAGATAGTACTGTATACTTGCCATATGTTATGTAACATCCACAGCAGGGCCCTCTGTAGTCAAACATATTATTTCTGCAGGGAAATGCATCTGTGTTTACATTAAGCAGAATAAATGAAGACTGTAACCACACATCAGTTCACGTAAAGGTTTTATTGTCAAATGTCTTTTGCTTATAGAGACTTTTGTATGACAGAGTTGTAGGAAAGGGATTGTGGACTCATAAAGCATACAGTAATATTTCAAGGAGAATGAAGAATGGGTTACTTTACCAACTGAGGAATAGATAGTCAGGTGATAGTTCTGTTCAAAAGAGACTAAATCTGCCCTAGCTGGTTTGGCTCAGTGGATAGAGCGTTGGCCTGTGGACTGAAGGGTCCTGAGTTGGATTCTGGTCAAGGGCACATGCCCGGATTTCAGGCTTAACCCCCAGCAGGGAGCATGCGGGAGGCAGCCAGTCAGTGATTCTCTCTCATCATTGATGTTTCTATCTCTCTCTGCCTCTCCCTTCCTTTCTGAAATCAATAAAAATATCTATACTAATAAAAGGGTAATATGCTAATTAGACCAGACATCTTCTGGACAAAGCCACAGTGGCGGGGGCTGAGGCAGAGGTGATTAGGGGCAATCAGGCTGGCAGGGGAGGGCAGTTATGGGCGATTAGGCCAGCAGGGGAGGGCAGTTAAGGGTGATCAGGCCGGCAGGCAGAGGTGGTTAGGAGCCATCAGGCTGGCAGGGGACCATTTAGGGGCATCAGGCCATCAGGCAGAGGTGGTTAGGGGCGATCAGGCAGGCAAGCAGTTAGGAGCCAGCAGTCTGGATTGCGAGAGGGATGTTCGACTGCTGGTTGGGATTGGGCCTAAACCGGCAGTCAGACATCCCCCAAGGAGTCCTGGATTGGAGAGGGTGCAGGCCAGGCTGAGGGACCCCCCCTCCCCCGCAAGAATTTTGTGCACCGGGCCTCCAGTGTGTGTGTGTGTGTGTGTGTATTTATTTTATTTTATTTTTTTAAAGAGAGATAAATCTAAATCCTAAATCAAAGCAGTAAGTCTTTTGGCTCCTAATCTTAAATACTAATTATATCCAAAGAGAGAAAAGAAGCACCTTGTCTATCTTCTCTCAAATAAATATGCTTCACTCTAAATAAAGTTGGGGGCAAAATCTAGCACCATAATCCTTCTAGAGCAGTGGTTCTCAACCTTCCTAATGCCACGACCCTTTAATACAGTTCCTCATGTTATGGTGACCCCCAACCATAAAATTATTTTCGTTGCTACTTCATAACTGTAATTTTGCTACTGTTATGAATCGTAATGTAAATATCTGATATGCAGGATGTATTTAGGAGATCCCTGTGAAAGGGTCATTCGACCCCCAAAGGGGTCGCGACCCATAGGTTGAGAACCGCTGTTCTAGAGGCTCTGCCTTTATCAGAGAACGCAAGAAGCCAAATCTGTTTTAATTGGTCTCTCTTTCCAGATCTCTTCTTATAATAGAGTCTCCTTCCTTTTTGGTAGGAATGAAAATTGATATTCTGTCTTGGTCTTTAAATGCTGAAGTACCAGCAAATAACTCCTGAACTATAAAAGAGTCTAAGTTTATAGGCTACGTTTGATCATTTCTGAACCAAATTAATCAAGAAATCTACCTTTTTGCCGAAACCAGTTTGGCTCAGTGCATAGAGCGTCGGCCTGTGGACTGAAGGGTCCCGGGTTCGATTCTGGTCGGGGGCATGTGCCTGGGTTGCGGGCACATCCCCAGTAGGAGATGTGCAGGAGGCGGCTGATCGATGTTTCTCTCTCATCGATGTTTCTAACTCTCTATCTCTCTCCCTTCCTCTCTGTAAAAAATCAATAAAATATATTTTTTAAAAAAAGAAATCTACCTTTTGTACAAGAAAAAGCATTGAGTAAATTTAAAAGAAGAGCATTTCAAATACAGTGGGGCCTTGACTTACGAGTTTAATTCGTTCTGAGACCGAGCTCCTTAAGGAGCTCGTTAAGGAGCTCATTAACTCAAATTACTCTATCAACTCAATGCAAAAAATTGGCCGAGAGACAGCTGGTATCTCAAAAAACTCGTTAGTCGGGACACTCGTAAGTCAAGGCCCCACTGTATTAGGAAGATAATATAGTTGACGGTAGTGCATGGCAGAGCTATAACTGAAGCAGAATAATAGACAGCCTCTTCCTCCCTGTCCTGCTCACGTCCTGACTTCCTTTCCTGCCTGGTTTATATTCCATGGTCAAGTCCAACTCTTCATTTCCCCTGCACCTGCCTTGGAGTAAATGGATGACCGTCTTGGCCTGGATTCACTTTCAAATCAATGATCACTAATCTCAGTGGGCTCTTAATGCTGCTTGACAGTTCATTTCCTTCGTTCATTCACCTTTTCCCTCACCTGAACAGTCATTTCATACCTTCTCTTCTCTCTTCAAACCTCTAGAGCCCTTCCCCAAAGTCAATGATGACCTTTCTTACTTTCACAGAGAAAATACAAGTCATGACTTACCTGGGTTGCAGGTTCCATCCCTGGCCTAGGTTGGGGCGATTACAGAAGGCAGCCGATTGACTTTTCTCTCTCACATGGGTGTTTCTCTCCCTCTCTCTCTCTCCCTCCCTCCCTCCCTCCCTTTTTTCTCCCTCTTTCCAAGCATGTGCTGGGATGAGGATTTTTAAACAATTGGTTTAAAGAGTTTTCTATTGAATTCCTACAAATATGCGCACCTGAAATTATTTTCTGGAATTTTTTATGCAGATAATCCTAGTTACCTGGATATTTTTGGTTACTAAGAAATGGGAATTTTCTGATTTCTACATGCTTAAGCTTTTCTTTTCAAAGGGATTTCATTGGTGGCAGTTTCACAAAAGAGTGGACCTGTAGAAACCCAAATCTCTTTTTTTTAATTCAACACTGCTGCTCAGAAGACCTGAGTTCAGTTCCTGCACCATCGCTTTTTCTCATCTGTTTAAGAAGGCAGGGGAGGGGATTCTTATATTGAGTAATATCTGTTACGACCTTTACATTTCTTCCATTAAAATCAGGGGAAGAGTTTTATTTTCTTGACACCTCTGGTTCTCTTTCTCTCTTTTCCCCAAATCCTAATTTATAGGAATGTGGCTGTTCAAACAGACTCCCATGTATTTTGAAAATGTACTGCAGTGTGGTTTAAGTATGGAAGTAAGCATTATGGATTTTCATGGGCTGTAACTCAATAGCATGGCAGTGTGTTATAGAAATAGCCTGTGAGCCCTCCGGGCTGTTCTGAGTCAAATAGCATGAGGATAAAAATACCGAGCTGCTTTTTTTTTTTTGGTGGTTGAGTTTTTATTTGTAAAACAACCCTAAAATGGAACTGAGCTAGGTAATTTCTATACGTAATGCCCTGGTAGGTACCCTAGAACAAACACCGTTAGTGTGGTTAGTCATTTACTTGGAAAGCTATTACCAGGACAGACACAGAGCTACTAGGGAAAGAAAATACATATGCAGTACTGACTGTAAAAATGGAGACAGAGTACAGAGTAACTCAGTCCTATAATAATGTAAATTAATGAAGAATTACTCAGTTTATAGATATTTGACTCAGATGTTTCAAGAAAGTATCTTTTGTAAATCAAGATGTGAGTATTGGTCTTTGGGTCAGAATTTTTCCTCCCTGACCTGCCTTTATTATTGCTACAAAAAGCTTTATTGTTTCTATTTAGTCCAATGCTCCAGGGTGGTTAAAAAAATGGCTAGCAGTTTCTGGGAAAGGTTCAGGTAAAAGGCAGACACCAGGGGATGCAGAGGGGCCCCTCAAAGGCCTCTGGGCTCCAAAATCAGGCTTAAGGGTGAGCCTTTCGAAGAGATACTTGCCCAGTCCTGCCTGGGGTGGGCCACCCAAGGAGTTAGTCAGGTGTCACCCATCTTCCTGATGAGTTTCACCTGCTCATCCAGGAAGTGGCTCTCCAGGAAGTCACAGAGATGAGGGACTGCGGGGGGGTGGGGGGGGCGTAGAACCCAGGGCCTGCAGCTCCAAGAAGGCCTGGTGCAGATTCCTCTCCAAGGCCAAGGCAGCTTCCATGGCGTCCTGAGTTTTGCCCCCTCATCTTGGGAGGCCTCAGCACGTCCTGGAAGAGAATGCGGCCACTGCGCTGCTTCTCTGCCAACTCAGGGAAGAAGTGGTCCACACCCTCTAGAGCCCCATTGTTGCCGTCAAAATAGAAGCCCAGGAGAGGTAGGTGTGGGAGGCTCACAGATGCAGGTTGGCCAGGTGGTTGACCGCAGCCTCCAATTCTGACAGATTTGGGAGCTCATGGTTGTTCGGCAATAAGGAGTTAAGGTAGGGAAAAAACCCAGTGTGTTGGCTGGTCTTGGCGGTGGTTCTGAGAGTGGTGACTGGATAAGACGCTGGAAGAAGGGCAGGGGGGGCAGGGCTGTGGGTCTATTCCAAACACTGTTGAAGCAAGAGACAGATTGGGGACCCCCAAGGGCACTATCCCTCCTGCCTTTTAAAAAGACACGGTAAAAATAGAATGCATATGAAACATTTCTAAATAATGAGTACAAAGAGATTATATTTATATGTGGATCAGTACTCTATTGAATTATTTGTTCTATTCCTAATTTCAATTTATAGGCTCTCCCCTGCCAATACTTCTTTTTGGCAAAACCATTCACCCCATAACTATAGACTTTAAGCATAAATCTCCTGAGAACAGAGACATTCTCCTATATCATTCCAAAACTACCATCACAAGAAATTTGACATTGATTCGGAGTCATGTAATAAATAGCCCATATTCAAATTTTCTCAATTATACCCCAAATAACTGGACTTTTTTCTTTTCTTTGATCCAGTGTCTAATAAAGGTTCATGCATTACATTCAATTGTCATGTTTCTTCAGCCTTCTTTTATCTAGAGCAGTTCCCATACTCTCCCTTAAAAAAAATCTTTCATGAGGCTTACATTTTTGGAGTCTATATTATTTGTCTGATGGAATTTTCTTCCTTCTGAATTTGTCCGATTGTTTCCTTAATATTGGTTTCAAGTTAAACCTTTTTGGTTACCATACAGATCCTGATTTTTTTTTTTTTTAAGGAAGGTTTGCATTCAGTTGTAGAGAATCTTGACTTGTTCTGCCTATTCTCAGATGCTTTTTGTACCTCTACACCAGGTACAAAGAAGCAGTGGTTGAATTCTCTTTTTGTATATAACGAAAACCTGTCTCACGGTAGTGACAAAAATTTGTTTCTGTCCCTGGCCGGCTTGGCTCAGTGGATGGAGCGTCAGCCTGCGGACTGAAGGGTCCCGGGTTCGATTCCGGCCGAGGGCACATGCCTGGGTTGCGGGCTCGTTCCCCAGTAGGGGGTGTGCAGGAGGCAGCCGATCAATGATTCTAAATTTGTTTCTGTTTTTAGTAAAAATCAGTTGTCCAATTTGTGATCTAATGAGCCCTTCTGAACCCTGATGAGAGGACGTATACTTTTCTGTTACCTCACAGGAATCTTAAATGGCAGCGTTAAATATTCTCTTCTGAAATGCCAGGCTTTCAGGTTTATCTCCAATCAAAAATGGCCTATAGCGTAAAACAAACACAGGCTGAATTTCAAGTGGCTATACTACAACTACACCGAGAAAATGAAATATTTCATACCAGTAGTCTTACTCCTTTGCTCATGGAAAGAAATGTGACATTCCAAAATCAGTGTTTTTAGAGCCTTCTGATCTTACCTCTGGTTATTTTTGAAATTCATGTGTAAGAAGTAAGAGTTTAATGGTGAACATTGTAACCAAAATGGTATCTTATTCTAACCCTAGTATGCTGTCTGTTTAAGAAAGTAAAACAAATATTTTAAATGACATATTGAAATTATAAAATCATGTACCTTCAAAAAATGTTTCCCTCAGTTGTAACAAATGTTTATATTTAAGTATTATTTTCAACTCTATCTTTTCAGAACCCTACCAACTCTATACCACTCAGCAACATTTGCATACCAAATTCTCTAAAAATACTGTTTTTATTTAAAGATTTGGTTTTTATAATTTAATACTAAAGAACAGTAGATGCTAGTAATAGGAGTAAGGGGTTGTTTTTTGTTTTTGAGGTCAGCAGTGTTTACATTAATCAGGTTGACATTTCGTGCTGGTGGATCATGAACTGTTGATAATAGAATTAAATGGTGATTCGGTTCTTGGAGAGGTATAACTCGTTATCCAGCTACTATATTAAATCATCACAGAAAACAACCGGCACCCATACCCATGTGTTCTGTAGAAATAGCAGATGAGGAGGTATGTAGTTTCCTTTGTTTACATCTTAAATTTATTGGAGGCTTAGTCACTTTGTGTAAGGATGCTGCAGCTTTGCCACTGCTTTAGAGAACCAGGATCAATACTTTGACTGATTTCAGGGCATGAAGGGATGTATAATTCTTTTACCAACATACCCAAGTCTCTTCTTCATATCATGAGCTTTTCTGGAACCTTGTGTTAATAATGAGTACACCTGGATAATAAAAGCAAATATGTTTACAGATTTGTAAGTTGGGTTCAATTTTAACTTAAATTACCACTATGGGCATATGGATACTTTAAAAAATATGTATTTTAAGGGAGAGATGATGATTGGAAAGTTCATTTATGTGCTATAGAAGTCGATTTTTTTGAGAAGTCTTTATATAAATCTCTTTAAGGAAAATTTAAGAAATGAGCTAGATTGTGGTGAGGTTTTTTTCTTTTTTACAGTTGCTAAGCAATTTCCTTTTAAGATAAACCTCAGAAGTTGGGTATGCAATGAACCTGAACTTACTAGCATCTTTGAATTTTAAGTTAAAATGTTTTCAGTATGTCCTATGTGTATAGGCAGTGAACAGATAGTAGCATGACTTTTGTATTACTGTTGATTTACTTTATGGTTGGATGGTACAGAATGAATGGAGTCAGTTTCCAAGTATTAATAAAACACCCAAGCATGTAGGATAGGTGCTCATTCACGATTTGTTAATGAATGTATGACACTTGGGAGCTTTTTAGCACTTTGTATTTGTCCAACGGAATGTATTTTAAGGAGGGAAGAGTAGGTAAAAGAAGTATTTCCCTTTATAGAGAAAAGGGATATTAGCATCTTCAAAGTAAGAGCCTTATTTAGGGTAAATAGATTTTTGGAATCTAAGCCGACTCTTTAAGAGAAACAATGTAGCATTAGAAAATTATGGGCCACTAGAGGTCAGTGTTTAGTAATCAACTTTTAATGAACCAGAACAGTCAGAAAAGCCAATAAATTACAGTGTGGATTTTTCTAATTATGAATTCATATTTAATCATTCAATGACACGTTAACTGTGGCAGTGGTTCTATGTACTTTGCATATGTGGTTATGCTAATATACTATTATATTTCTCAGATGCTGGTCCTCCATCATTAGAGTAGTACATTGCCAAAGGCATTGTTATCTAGTCTTAATTACCAATTATGAGATGTAATTAACTTTGTTACCACCTCCACTCCTTTCATGGACCAAAAGTTCTTTTGAAAATAAAGATTCACTGTCAATGGAAGTTACATTTATGTGATCACAGAGGTAATGGTTCTTTCTGATCCATTCCTCCCCTTGTCTAAAGTCTTTTTGCTTCATTTTTGGTTTCTTTTGTCCCCATCCCTGCTCTCTGCTCTTTTCACCTGGTTTCTTTCCTCCCTTCTTTGGGTTCCTTTCCACTTTAATATGAATCAGCTGCTTTATTTCCTCAGTGACTGAATATTTTTTCTCAAGCTTCCCAGCCTTGATTAGTGAGTAGCAGAATGTGAGTCTCGCATGTCTGAAAGGAATCCTGGCTGAGCCAAGCAGTGAAGGGCAGCTTGTACGCATGCATGCAAGTGTGCTCCTGCTGCTGCCACCTCTGCTGCGAGAGATGACTCTCCTTACCAGTGATGGCGAACCTATGACACGCGTGTCAGAGGTGACACGCGAACTCATTTTTTTGGTTGATTTTTCTTTGTTAAATGGCATTTAAATATATAAAATAAATATCAAAAATATAAATCTTTGTTTTACTATGGTTGCAAATATCAAAAAATTTCTATATGTGACACGGCACCAGAGTTCTGTCTAGCCCCAAGTCCATTCAGGAAAAGGCAGATTTCCCTACTTAAGTGATAAACATTTGTTTCCTTCATTAAAGGCTCTGCTGGTTGCCCAAGGGAGGCCTCCAAATCATAGTTTAAAACTGACCAAGTGCACATGTCTCTCTTCTTGAAAACAGTCCTGTGCATTCTGCTCAGAAAGCAGGTATAACAGCACATGGCAGCTCAGACTTCCTCTGCTTCTCGTTGCCTTTCCCACCCCGGCTGCTGGGCACTGCTGTGCTTCTGTGCTCACTGGGCTGAGGTTTGCTTCCTGCTGCACAAGGCACACAGCTGATACATTGTTCACCCAAGCCACCCAGTCCTCTCAGCCTGCCCTCAGGGCCCTCCACAGGCTGGATCCAACTTGCTTTTCTACTCGTTTCTTAGTATTTATGTCCACATGCCTTAATCGTGTACCTCCTCTACTTAAGTCTCTGGTTCTTGTTTATGCCTATTTTTTTTTTTACTGGGTTTTTAACCTCTTCCTCATTTTTTATCTGTCAAACTCTAAGTCCAGCCTCCTGTAGCATCCTCCTTAGGTACAGGTGACCCTTCCTATAAGCCACCATTACATGTAGGGCACTTACCACGCCACCTCGCATTGTAGTGCCTTGTGCACCTGTGTTCTCTCCTCACCTACATTGCATTTCTGTTGAGTCCAGTTGGTTGGCTCTAAAATTTCCAACCAAAAAACCCTATGTGGCACGGTGTCTAGCTTTATAATCTTATTCCTAAAAAATTAAAATAATTTTAAATGCTAAGGATCTTGCTATTAGGGAAGGTGGTGGTATATACTTTGCTGAAAATTTTTTGGTAAAACATAGGCCTTTGTCTAGTAAAATGAGTTCTGTCTGAACACAAGGAATAACAGTCAACTTGCCTTTCTTGACTGTCTGCAATATCACTGGGAATACAGATAGTTCTTTTTTTAAATCTCCTAAGTGATAGGAAAATGTATTTTATACTTTGAAATGATGTCCCTTGTATTTGCCTAACTCTATTTCGAAGAAACTGAGAATTTAGTTAAAAATAACCTTTTGCTTTCCCTGGTGAGGTGCCTCGGTTGGAGTGTTGTCCTGTGCACCAAAAGGAGTATTTGAGGAAGATTAAGTGAGAGTTAGTATATATGAAGTTTTAATGATTCCAAATTCAGGTGCTTACTATTTTCTGAACAGACCCCACACTTATATACCTTTACATACTTGCTTTTGCAATTCACTTCACCGGAATTTCTCTCTCTGCTCCAAATAATTTCCTGCCAGCATATCATAATCTTAATAATCTTTCCTGGCCCATATTGATGTGATCTTTTTAGTGAAGGCTCTCCTACTTTCTTTTCCATCACAAAGGAATGTGATGTTTCCCTCTTTTGAATTTTGAGTATTTTAACGGCAATTGATTTTCTTTGTATTAAAGTTAATTTTATAATACAGTAACTCTTGTCAAGATCACAAAACTTAATTTGAGCAAGAATTTGGTCTTAATTATTTTTGTATACCCTGAAGAGACAAGAGTAGATTCCTTGTATATAGAAAATATTCAGTAAATATTTAGTTTATGGAGAGTATTTTGAATGAGATGTATAAAACAAATAGAAAAGCACAAAACTAAAGTGATTTAGAGATTCAAGCACCTAATGTTTCATTTTAGATTACTTTCATGGAAAATATTCATAAACTTGATTCACTAGTTGGATGAAATTTCTTAATTTCACTTGTGAAATTAGATGCCATAAAAGCAATATTCTGTTGTAAATTTTTAGTGTAATATAGGTACTAATGGTAAAGGTGAAACCTGTTTTATAATCAGAAAAGAGTTAAGGATATCCTGGTATAAAAATAAGATGAAAATCTACCTTTCCTTTGACATTTAAGGACCCATTTTGTTTCTTTACATAGATATCTACTGCTTCTGGCAGTATGGTGGATTAAAATACTATGCTATCATACAACACCCAGGTGTTGAATAAATTAACAAAACAACAACAACCCATATTTTTAATGCATATCAAATTCCTAAAAAAATAAGGGAAATTCTCAGTGACCAAATAGTTGACTAGTAACCCGAAATTAGAGTGCTAAACCCTTTAGAACAGTGGTTCTCAACCTTCCTAATGCCGCGACCCTTTAATACAGTTCCTCATGTTGTGGTGACCCCCAATCATAAAATTATAACTGTAATTTTGCTACTGTTATGAATTGTAATGTAAATATCTAATATGCAGGATGTATTTTCATAGTTACAAATTGAACATAATTAAAGCATAGTGATTAATCACAAAAACAATATGTAATTATATATGTGTTTTCTGATGGTCTTAGGCGACCCCTGTGAAAGGGTTGTTCGACCCCCAAAGGGGTCGCGACCCACAGGTTGAGAACCGCTGCTTTAGAAGCTTTGGCTACCCTGGAGGGCACATGTTAATTTCAGGAACCAGGGGTTTAGGGGATTAATATTTATAGGTGAAAAATCATGGGGGTAATGGAAAGCTAGGCGCTGTGTTCACACAAAGTGAGAAATCTGACCTCTGCTTCCCATTGCTCTTCCCCCCAAAATCCAAAATAACTAGAGGCCATTTCCCCAGGGAAAAGGGTGGCCTGTGGATAATCTGTCTGCTAGTGAAAGAAACTAATTAGGAAATCTGACTGTGCTGGTTATAGGTTGGGAAATAAAATAGTTTCCCCTGAATCTTTGAAACAGTAGGTGTGATCCCACGGGTATAGAGTTCAAATTTAGCTCACCCAATTGGAAAAATATCCAACTAATAAAATTAAGGTCTTCTGAGTTGGTAAGGCCTGTCACCCACAGAATGAATAAAAATTATCTCTGGAGAAAATCATCCTCAACCCAGAACTGGCAAAATTTACAAATATTAAGCACAGTAAATATGAGCTCAAAAAAAAAAAATTCAGACACATAAAACAAGTCACTAGACCAAGAGTCAATAGGAACAAATTTAATTCTTAAGAACTATAGATACTAAAATTTCCAAAACAGAATGTAAATTGACTATATATAAAACATTTAAAGAAATAAAAGATAGAATTGAATATAAATGAACAAGGGACTATCAAATTAGGTAGAAAATCATTGAAATTTAAAAATCAATAGATGAGTTAAATGGCCTTTGGGCACTGAAGAGAGAATTAGTAAATAGGAAGAGGGATCTAGAGAAATAATCCAATGTAGTACAGAAAGACTTGGAGATGGACAATATGAAAGAAAGGTTGAGAGACATGTGTACATGGCTAGAAAGAAAAAAGTCAAACATGCATCTGATTGGAGTTCCAAGTGAAATTGTGGGAAATGGTCAGTATGATAATGTCTGAGAATTTTCTAGGATAGACATAAATCCACAGAAACAGGAAGTACAAGGTACACCAAATAGTAGTTAAAGAAAAAGAAATCTTACTATGTACTTGTGGTAAAATTGGAAAATCCCAATAAGGAGAGAAATATTTAAAACAACTAGAAAGAAAAGACAGATTACCTACAAAAGAACAACAGACAGATACCAGTCTTCCTCCTGCCCTTCAGAATTATTGCGGTATAATTTGTGTTCAGTTCACTCATTTTAAGTTTAGAAATGAGTTTGGACAATTGTATATAGTCATAAACATCATAATTAAATATAGAATATTTTCATCACCCAAGAAAGTTCCCTCATGCCCCTTTGTAGTCACTCCCTTCCCCCAGCTCAAGGTAATAACTGATTTACTTTCTATTATTATTGTTTTGTCTAATCTAGACTCTCACGTAACAATAAAAGTAAATATGTATGTAGGATTCATACAATATGTAGTCTTTTGTGTAAATTGCAGACTTCTTAAGAGCAACAATGGCCCTAACCGGTTTGGCTCAGTGGATAGAGCGTCGGCCTTCGGACTGAAGGGTCCCAGGTTCGATTCCGGCCAAGGGCATGTACCTTGGTTGCTGGCACATACCCAGTAGGGAGTGTGCAGGAGGCAGCTGATCGATGTTTCTCTCTCTCATCGATGTTTCTAACTCTCTATCCCTCTCCCTTCATCTCTAAAAAATCAATAAAATATATTTAAAAAAAAAAAAAAGAGCAACAATGGAAGCCAGAAGACAGTGGAATAATATGGACAAAGTACTGACAGATAATTTGTCAACTTAGAATTTTCTTTTTTTTTTAATATATTTTATTGATTTTTTACAGAGAGGAAGGGAGAGAGATAGAGAGTTAGAAACATCAATGAGAGAGAAACATCGATCAGCTGCCTCTTGCACATCTCCTACTGGGGATGTGCCCACAACCCAGGTACATGCCCTTGACCGGAATCGAACCTGGGACCTTTCAGTCCGCAGGCCGACGCTCTATCCACTGAGCCAAACCGGTTTCGGCTCAACTTAGAATTTTCATTCAGCAAAACTTTTCTTCAAGAATGATGGGTAGGTTCCTGTTCTGGTTAAGATGGAGTGAAAACACTTTGCCCTTTTCTCCTAATGAATGTAACAAAAAACCTTGGACAGAACAAATGGAACAGCTATTTGAGGACTCTGAAAAGTAAATGATAATAGATTGGAAAAGGAAAACAGAAGCTGAGGTGCAAAAGCTCTGCCAGCGATTTCCTGAAGCCCTCTTCCCCTCTTTGTATCTCCCAGCTTGGATTCAAAGGCAACATGAATTCTGGAACTGTGCATGAGTGGGAGAGGGGGGAGTTTTAAGAGGGGAGAGTTTTAAGAGGGGAGCTTTCTAGGCCAAGGGGCAGAAAGGAGGGGCCTATGAGACAGAAAGAGTGGGGGATAAATACTATTTTTTCCTCCTAGCTCTGCCACAAGACAAGCCTTACTCCTGTGGTGGTGCATGAGTGGGAGAGGGGGGAGTTTTAAGAGGGGAGTTTTAAGAGGGGAGAGTTTTAAGAGGGGAGCTTTCTAGGCCAAGGGGCAGAAAGGAGGGGCCTATGAGACAGAAAGAGTGGGGGATAAATACTATTTTTTCCTCCTAGCTCTGCCACAAGACAAGCCTTACTCCTGTGGTGGCAGTGGTGGCTGTGCAGACACTTAAAATTTTGAGGAAAGAGAATCCTTCTCTCTGACCAGAGGAATATGGTCCAAGTGTGGAGGAATCTCTGATGCTTTTATTATCTTTATTCTTCTGCTCCTTGGCCCCAGAGACTAACCTACTACAGACATTGCAGGACTTTATAGCTAGAGGATCAGGAGGAGAAGATTGGAATTGTGGGGGTACTGGAGTGTTGGGGTTCACCAAGAACTCACGAAAGGGGTCCCATAATGTTACATGTACTTTGGGGACCACCCCAGAGCCATACAGCATCCCCCCAAAAGACTTAAGAACTTAATTATGGGGTAGACAGCCTCCCACGTGTCAGACTGGCCCCTGGCTGATGCACATGTAGGACAGATTCAAATACTTTGTAACTGAACTGACTTTGGACCCATAGCACCCAGAAGGCAGGTTGCAATTTGTAGCTTGACCATAACCAGGTTGATTGCCTGGTAAAACAAACAAATGGACAAAAAGCAAAACATAAAATTCTTCATAGAATTTGAATAAGACCCAGAGTCTCATAACATGCAATATTCCAGATGTCTATGGTATGATGAAAAATTACTTGACATAGAAAGATCCAGGAAAGTCTGATAAATTCTCAAGTGAAATGACAGTCAAGATGCCAACCCTGAGATTACGCAGATGTTTCATATCAGGCAGTGACTTTAAAAACAGCTATTACAACCATGTTCCAAGAAGTAACAGAATAGAGCTATAAAAAAGAACCAAATTGAAATTTTATAACTAAAAAATACAGTACCCAGAAATTTAAAAAAAATTTATTGAATTTGTTCAAAAGCAGAATGGATCTTACAAAGGATAGAGTACGTGAAAAAGAAGATAGAAGTGGTGCTCAACCTGTGTGGCTCAGTGGTTGAGCACCAACCTATGAACCAGGAAGTCATGGTTTGATTCCTGGTCAGGGTTTCAGGTTTGATCCCCAGTGGGGGGTGTGCAGGAGGCAGCCGACTAGTGATTTCTCATTGATGTCTCTATCTATCCCATTCCCTTCCTTTCTGAAATCAATTATGAAGATAGAAGTGGCATATCTATTCTGAACAAAAGAGAGAACAAAGACTGGGGGTGGGGGGGAGGATGCACAAAGCCCCAGGATCCTGTGAGATAATATCAAAAGGTCTAACATTTGTGCCATTAGCATTCTAAAAGGAGATGAGAGAGTGAGGTGCAGAAAAAAAAATACTTGAAGAAAACATGACTGTGAAAGCTACCCTATTTTGACAAAGGACAAACTTACAAATACAACAAGCTCAGCCAGAAGCAAGAGAAACTCAAAGAAATCCACGCCCAGATCCATCATGATCACACTACTGAAAACCAGAGAAAAAGAAAGAAATCTTGAAAGCAGCCAGAGAAAAATGATACATTACAGGGGAACAGTGTTTTGAAAGATTCTAGAGAAGCCAGGAAGTGCCCAGAAGGCAGTGGAACAACATATCCAGAGTGCTGAAACCGGCATTCTATATATGGCAAGTATCTTTCATGAGTGGAAGTGAAATAGAGACATTATCATCTAAAGGAAAACTTCAGCAGACATCCTCTAAAAACATCATGTACTGTACCTAATAAAATTACCCCCAAAAAAGCCTGTCCCGCGTGGCTCAGTGGTTGAGCGTCGACCTATGAACCAGGAGGTCATGGTTCGATTCCTGGTCAGGGCACATGCCCAGGTTGCAGGCTGAATTCCCAGTGGGGGGTGTGCAGGAGGCAGCCAATCAGTGATTCTCTCTCATCATTGATGTTTCTATCTCCCTCTCCCTTTCTCTCTGAAATCAATAAAAATATATTTTAAAAAATTACCAAAAAGAAAAAAGCAAACAAGTGTGGAACCACAGGAAAACTTGATAAAAGTTCCACCATCATAGTAGGATACTTCAGTATACCTCTCTTCAGCCATCAGTGCTCAAACAACAAAATAATAAGATAGATTTGAATAACACTTGTTTTTCTTTCAGGCAAACTGGAGGGGGGGGGCGGAACTCCCAGAGTGGGGTGAAATATGGCAGTAATTGGATTGCTCAGAATTGAGTTATTAGCCTTGTTTTACCTTGTGATTGTTAATTCTGAAGGCAAGGAATGTATAGAAAATGTATGGGTACATATCTGATTCATGTCACAGAAAAAGGTAGAAAATAATGCAACTTCTAAAAAAAGTAAAATAGAAGGACATTTAAGTTGTAAGCTATTGAATGCAAGATTTCTTATTTGGCTATTAAGAATGATTTTTAAAGCTGGAAGATACATTATCTACAAGATGGGAGTTTTGAAAATCACATTCTCCACAGGCATTAAGTTAACTTTTCCCTTGGACTGCAGATACTTAGCTTTCAGGAGCCTCGTGCTTCATTGCAATCCAGTGTTATCCACCATCTAGAATTGGGGTGAATGTCAGAGAATTCATTTTCAACTGATTTTCAAATAAATGAAAAGCAAACCAATTTATTCTCTGATTTACCCCACCCACCCTTGCAAAACCCCACTCTGCGTTTCTGTCTGACGGCCTCCGTACTGCGCTGGTCCTTCCTGCTCAAGCCAGCCCAGCGCCAGGCGGAACATTCTGTTGCTCTTTCAGCATAAGCAGGTCTATTGTGATATTTATCTGAATTCAAACAAGGCTAATTAAAAGAGCTGCTGACAGTTGTTGTGATCTGACTTTGACTGCAGCTTGATGGTCATTATGGGTAAATAATGAACCAGGTCTGCAAATGGAGCAGCTGCCAACTTGGGATAGAAGAACGGCTATTGCTTCCAATTTAAGGATCTATCGACCGCTTCCCTTCTCCCTGCAGATCTTCTGCAGAAAACGGATGTTTTCTGCTATGCTGTATTGTGGTTTCAGCTGTTTCAGATATAGCCTATAATTTCCTTCTTTAATATTTAACTTAGGACATTATTAGCTTTCAGCGTTAACAACTTTTCTATTTTGAAGTAGTTCAGCTTGTCCTTGTGTCTGCCATCACTAGCTAACCAGCTGTAGCTTATTTATATGTGTGTAATTTGTATTGTGAAGGACACAGCTAGTGTAGAAGAGCAAGGTTTAGCTTTGTGAAGATGTTTCAAAATTGTATGTATTTAGGTGTGTTTTAAGAGATAGATGCATGTCCTTTGCTTTTGTTTGCTTAAAGATAGACATCTCCTGCCAAACCTTAGTTTTGGGTTTTGTTTACCTCATCAATGACTTAGGAAATATTTTGATGCAAAGCTCTATCAGTTCAGAGGAACTGTAGTGACTTTCATTAAAATGCAATACTGAATATAGTGTCACTCCATCATGAGCTTTTCCTTGTCTTATTAGCAAGTAGGAACAGGTGCACTAAAGGTAAACGAAAAGGCGCATTGCATTCATAGATTAATATACTTCCCTGCAGGTTTTCCACTCTTATACAATACAGATTCTAGGTTTAAAAGTCACATTCTAGAATTTAACACCAGCCAGTACTTAACAGCACATCCCTAGCATTTGTTCACCTGCCATGGAGAAGGCTGTGCATTATGCAAAGTCTGAGGATACGGTGGTGCTCTCTGCATAATGTAGCAGAGCTTTGAGATCTTGCTGGGAGGAAATGATCCCAAACATGCCCCTGAAAGACAAGTCCTATTTTGAAAAATAATGATGAAAAATTGCTTAATTCTCCATGTATTTGTGTCTTTGTTTATTTCAGGAAAACAAACTAAACTTTGTTTATCTGACTCCAGAATAGTACTGAGTTTTTGCTCTTCCGTTTCCAGCTTGGATAATACAGAGATAGTGTTAACAAGGGGTTATGTTATGTTGGCTTATGTTAAACCAGATCACCCCCTAACATGTGCAGAGCCATTCATCTGTGTCACCAAAACCCAGGAGAACATCTGACATGGACTCTGAAACAGAAACAGTGATCACTTACAAATCAAACATGGCACGCTCTAAACTGATTGTGCACGGCAATCTTTTCTAGAAAGGACAACTAATTGAACATGATAAAGTGTAAAGTTAATTAACACCCTTAAATTTGTTGATTACTTTCACGGGATTATATTGTTCGTTGAGTAGCAGCTTTCTGTCCCAGCTGTCGCCTTTTTCAGCGAATGTCGCTGGTAAACAATAGAGACACCATAACAAGTCGTAAATGGTCCCTGTGACAGCAGCCCCTTGTGAGGCTGCATCTGTAGAAAATGATTAGAACAATTGCATTTTAAAGACGGCTCACATTGCAATCCCAGTCCCATTGGTCCCCTTCTTGGTCTCTTTTGATGGCAGACTGCTTAAAACATTTAAGTTCTTTTGAGTAAATTAAGTGATTTACTACGTTTTGCTATATATCAATGAGAGTGCTTTGGTGGCAAGATTTTTACAGTATTAAAGACATATCTAGCTGAAACCGGTTTGGCTCAGTGGATAGAGCGTCGGCCTGCGGACTGAAGGGCCCCAGGTTCGATTCCGGTCAAGGGCATGTACCTGGGTTGCGGGCACATCCCCAGTAGGAGATGTGCAGGAGGCAGCTGATCGATGTTTCTCTCTCATTGATGTTTCTAACTCTCTATCTCTCTCCCTTCCTCTCTGTAAAAAATCAATAAAAAAAAATACTTAAAGACATATCTAATTTTTTTCTGGAGTTTCCAGTTTATTACAAAATTTGCGAGAACCAAGTATTTTAATAACTCCCACAAACATGGGAGCAGGGGAGGGAGAAGGGCCCCAGGAAAAATAGTCTAGTCTCTGAAGTTTCATTCAGGTGGGGCTGAGGGGTGGACCCTCATCAAGGGCAGCCTCTCCTCTTGACCACCAGGGCACTCCAGGCCATCCTCCCAGCTCAGGAGGTATTTTGGATCAGACACTTCTGAAGGCCATGGAGATGTCAGATACCCTCCTGATGCAAATCCCCTGCAGAGAACTCAGCAATTTGCACACCTCCGTGGTCGCTGGACCAAGTCCTCTCACCTTGCATACATGGCGTGTATGTCTGGCACCGCTCTCACCTGCAGCTGTTCGTGTCCAGCCTCTAGCCATCCACAATCTTAAAAAATTATATTGGCTTGACTCTTGTCCTTTTGAGATGCTGCCTGTTAGCAGATAGCCTCCAAGACATGCATCTTAAGAAAAAAACTGAAGATCCTCCTAACTACCATCTGCCTGTGGCCAGAGGAGGAGGCTGGGGTCCCACCACCGCTGCTGGTGCTGCTGCGGCTGTGGGTGGTGGGGGAGCCCCCAGGGCCATACTAGTGTGGACTGAGCTGGAGTTGGGCGTCCTTGACTCTGGACTGGGTAGGGGCGTGGTGGTGGTCCTTTCTATGCTGGCTGGGGGAGTGGGCATCCTCATTTCCACGCTGGCATGTGTCAGCACATCATTTAATGTACGTTTTAGATTCCTATCTCTTCGCTCTTTGGATTTGAAGGCCTCTTCCCAGTAGCCATAGAATTGAAAGTGATGTCCTATTTTGAGTTCTACTGGTTATTCTAAGTTAGCAACTCTTGCAGAATAGTTTTTCTGTCACAACTCTTGGTTCCGCTTCTCAGTAAGACTGAATTCCAGATTCCAGTTCTTTGCTACTGTTAGGCCAGAGATTTTGACATGTTCAAGCCAAGTAGATTTACTTGCTCTGTTTAATTTTTCATAACATTTGGATAATAACTGTAAAATATCTTTTCAATGCATGCTTTCATTTGAGCTTCAAAGTAAGTGTGGCAAATGTTTTTATCACCATGTTCAGGTAGAGGAATTTAGATTGAAAGGTATTGTAACTTGTCCAAGTGGTGTGACCTTCACTCCAGGTCTGTTAACTCAGATCAGATGTTCTTCATTTTATGTCTTCATGATAATGTCTTTATACATGTGCACTTATGCTTGTGCGTGATTATGCAACCATAAATGAAAGTTGAGCTTTTATGATAAGCTAGAAAACATTGTCTTACTTAGTCTTAATTAGTATTCTTGGTCATTTTTATTAATCATTGATTTCTTCACTGCCTATCTCCTAAAAAGACAATGACTGTTTATCAGAGAAATGCTGTGTGCTGGGTGCTAAGAATCAAACAGCTCATGCCTAGAAGGATCTTAATGAGGCACCCCAGAAGAAAACATTGATTAGAAGTGCTTTATTATTGGAGCTATTACTAGGAATGTTATAAGAATAGAGAAAGGGAGTCATGGTCATGAACTGCTTCTCAGAGTTGACATGAGTTGTCTTGAAAGATAAGCAGGAATTAGCCAGGCAAAGAGGGAAGGGAAGGAAATTTCATATGAGGAAACAGCCCAGGCGAGTCATGGATGCATGAAGAATCATTGCACATCCCAGCCTCTGTAGAGTGTTTTCAGTATGTGTAGCATCATAGTTTTTATTGCAGGAGGTAGAGGAGGAAACCAGGGAAGTGGTTAGAATTCATTGACAAGAAGAATAAAAATTAAAAAATCAGAAACTAAAGAGATAGAAGAGAAAGTTATTGCTTCTTATGACTCCAAACAAAAAGGAAAAATGCAATGAGTTCCATAGCTCTCCTTTTTGTGGGCACATAAACATAGGAGTGCTTCAGGAAGAATAACTTCCCTTCGTCATTGCTGCCTCCTCCCCCTTTCTTTGAACAAATACTGTATTTACTGATCATCTCTTATGTGCAAGACACTGTGAATGTGGGGTGAATGAGCCAACAGAGTCACTACTCTCATGGAGCTATTGGGGAATACACGACCAGAAACAGATAAGTAGAGACATTTAAGTAAACAGGTGGCGGGTAATAAATGCTGTCAAAATTAAAGCAGGAAAAGAGGGTAGAGAGTGAGGGGGTACCATTTTAGATTATTAACTTGGTCAGGCAAGGCCTCTCTGAAGAAATGAATTTTGAGAAGAAACCTGAATGAAGTGAAGGAAACAAGTCATGAATATCTAGGGAAAAATATTCCAGGCAAACGGAATAGCAAGTGCATGGCTTTGAGATGGGAATGTCCTTGACCTGTTTCAGGAACAGCAAGGAGGCCAGGGTGGCTGGAAAGCAGTAAGCCTTGAAGAAGATGGTGTGAAACAGATGGGAGAGGTTGGCTTTGTAGGACCTTGGATTTCATACTGAGGAGATGGAGTGCGTTGGAGGCTTGAGAGTAGGGAAGAAACATAAACTAGGTTATGTTTTAAAAGGATCCCTCTGGCTGTTGCATGGAGAATAGATTGGAGGCAAGAGCTGGAGGGAGACCAAGAAGGTGGCAGTTACAATAGTCCTGGCGAGAGACAGTGATGGCTCAGTCCAGGGTGGAAGTGATGGATAAGGAGAGAAGTGGTTGGATCACAAGTTTGTAACTTCTTAGGAGCAGGGATATAGGCTATTCATCCATAAGCAACAGGGCTTGATTCTTAGTAGGTTAATTTTGTTGAGTGAATGAAACCAAACAAGGGCAGCATTCTTGTCACTTTCCCATACACTGTGCTGCCACTGAAAGATGTCCCAGGAGGACTTCACTGTCATCCGGGACATCACTGGCCATGGGCTACGTTCGTGTTTCCTAGCCTGGCCTCCTGCTTCCATTGTTCATAGGTCCACCTCCAGCCAGCTAAGATTAAGCCAGAGAGGCTAAAATTATCCTAGAGAAGACAACGGCTTAGATAACCAAATTTGAAAGGACTCCAGGTATTACATAGGTAAAGGTTAAACTCCCACCTCACCAACTGAAGTTGTAAAATAAAGCCTAAGCGTTACGATGGAATGACTGGTCAATATGACGTGCACTGACCACCAGGGGACAGATGCTCAATGCAGAAGCTGCCCGCTGGTGGTCAGTGCGCTCTGTGGGAGTGCTGCTCAGCCAGAAGCCGGGCTCACGCTGGCAAGCTCAGTGGCCGCAGCATCCCCTGAGTGGCACTGGCAGCAGGCTCAGTGGGCTGGGATGAGCACGATTGGGATGAGTGCGAGCGGCGCTGTGCCCAGCACCAGCTCAGGCTCCTCCCTGGCCACTTGCGGCTTGGTGCACTGCTCATTCAGGCCTAAACTGGCAGTCGGACATCCCCCAAGGGGTCCCAGATTGCGAGAGGGCGCAGGCCAGGCTGAGGGATCTCCCCTGATCGCGTGCACAAATCTGTGCACCAGGCCTCTAGTGAAGTATAGAGGACTTACATTTAAATAGTATTTTGTATTTTACAACATATGTTCATATATTCACAGCTACTTTCAGAAGTTATTAATGCTTTCCCCATTTTTTATACACTGAGACTCAGAGAAGTTAGGTCATTTGTTTATAATAACAGCCAGCAAGGGGGATAGGTCATTTGTTTATAATAACAGCCAGCAAGGGGCACATCCCCAAACCAGATATTCCATTCTGGATCCTTTACTCCTTCAACTATGTTCAGAAATTTATTTACCAAACAACCGGCTATTGAATGTATCATGCACCATGGTAGCTAATGGGAATGCTGACATAAACAAGACCCAGTGCTGACCTTGTCAGAGCTTATAGAGTAATGGAGGAATCAGGTAAGAAAATAAAATATTTTAATAAGGCGCAGTAAATGCTATAATAGAATTAAGCACTCGATGTATTTTGGTTTTGTATATAAAATTACTAGAATATAAGGTAAAATAAATACTTCTCCCAATATTTTAGCAGCTCCCTGAGTGTATATTCCATGTTTTTCTATTTGGGGAAGTGGGCTTGAATTATTTAAAATCGCATGGCAATGTAATAAATTTATTTATTATTGGTAAACATTAAAATATGTACATTATCTTCTGAAATCTATAAGATGTCTTACACAGCTTTAGAGTTCCAACTTTCTAGATATTATTTTCTAAGCTCAAAAGGGTTACATTCATTTTAGGATCTTTTAGGTCTGAATTTTGCCTTTGCAGTGGGACTAGGTTTGATAATATTGTATGGTTAGATGAATATGTATGGAAAGATAGGATTCAGTCTCAAAGAATGCCAGAACTTTAGAATTACCCACTTTAGACCCTTACATTGGAATGTAGGCTATGATAGTCGGAAATAATGATACCGCCACACTGAGAGCAAGAAAGAGTAGGAATACCACAGACCTCTGAATTAAAAGATGAATTAGTCTTGCTTTCGTGATCTTCTCTTGCTTAAGTAACTTATTTCTTCTTTTTGAAATATGTGTTTGAACAAGTGAGAAAGTACACCTGTCAAAAGATTAACCAGCTGAGAACCATTGTCAGCATTAATTTTTCCTTTAATAAATGACTCTCTGAAGCTATTTAGCAGTCTGTAATCTGGATACAAAGCTAGTGACCTATGATGGATAGTGCTGGATTTGTTTGTAAGCTTTGACTTAAATTGTCTGCCTAATTTCTCTAAGTCAGATCAACAGGATTAGAAGTAAGAGTGGTTATGTGGTTTAAATAAAAATGGCTATAGAAATTGAGAAGAATAATTGTAAAACATTAACGATCTACCATCTTGGTGAAATAATTAGAAACTAAAAAAATGATAGTCACTTAAACGTCAATGTTATCAGAATGGTCAAATGACACAGATTAGCTAATTAAAAGCATTTGTTATAATTGGGGTTTTGTACATAATCAACTCCGAAGTATGTCTGAAAATATTTTGAAATAATGTAATTTAACTGTATGTATGAGCCTCTCAGGCCTTCACATGTGGCTACTCCCTCTTCCAAAATTGTTTGGCTAACATAATGCTGACTTCTTTTGCTTTTAATAATTAGTTAAAAATAGCATGACCTATAAAATAGAAAGGCTACTTGATTTGGCAATTGCAAAATATTCACAATTTGAATGAAATAAAGCTGTCCTCACTTGGGCTTTTTATGTATAAAAACTATGTATTTCATTGAATAAATTAAATTCAAAAGTAGGCCATTACTTGCAGCTGTCTATTCTAATGGCCAGATTTGATACATAGTGCAGACAATTAGGGTTTCTTTATTCCTAGCTGTACTATAAAATAAGTTGTAAAGGCAAAAATTGTACTAATATAGCTCTTCTCATACTTTCCTGGATTTGAACAACAAAACCTAACTCGAAAACTTTGAATTAAGAATTCTCTAATACCAAAAACAGTAATAATACCCTTGGTTTTATTTTACAGTTAATAAAAATGTGGATGAATAAAGCTCCCTCCCCTGTCACCCCCTCTTCCCACTCTTTTAGGGTAAGTCTAGGACATATTTTCTGTGCTAAAGTAGAAGTTGTTCCTTCACTCATTTTCATTTAATGAACATGCATCAGACTCTTGTAAAAAGATGCTAAGGACTGGCAAAACCAGTGTTAGTTTATTTCTTCTTCCTGTTCATATCACTAGGAATGAATTACCCAAAAGGTAGATAGCAGGAGGTAAAAGAAAAATCAAGTAATATTGAAAAGTGCACATCATTGTAATCACTCTAAATAAGCAACTATTTTCTTACTGAAATGCCTACTTTGTTTATGGGAGAAAGAGCTGGTTGCTCTTCGTGGATCTCATCTGTAGATAATGTGTGGAGAGCAAGCGTGTGAGCCAGAGACCCAATTTCAGACTCAGGCAGTAAACTCCCCTGGCTGTTCCCATGCTGGTTGGGACACAGATGACCTTTTTCATACACTTTCTGTTACTGAGTAGGTTTCTTAGGGGCATAAGAGATGCATGGGAATGATAAAATTCACATTTCAAATTCCTAGGTCTGTCCTGCCATGATTGTGCCTAAATATTTAAGATGAATTGAAGGTTTGACTAAATCTGCCTCATTTGGCTTGTGATTAACCTACATGATACTTGATTATTAAAATATTCCAGGAGAAATTTAGAGTGTCTTGCACATACCTGACAAGTATAATTTGAAAGCAAGATGTTTTCATTTGGTTTGGGGATTGTCTCTCATTTCACTCTCTCTTTACCCCAAACCATTCAGGTGTGGGAGCTGCTCGGTCTGGGAACCTCACGTTCATGGTGGGAGGAGTCGAAGAGGAATTTGCTGCTGCCAAGGAGTTGCTGGGCTGCATGGGCTCCAATGTGGTGTACTGTGGTGCTGTTGGGACCGGACAGGTAACATGTTCATTCATATTAATGGCCCTGGCTTATGGTGTAAAGTTGGCTAATGTTCATTTCTCATTCCTGACCATGTTCTTATTCCTACTTACTCTGTTCAATCTGTGTATGTTTTGTTGGCCCAAGTTTTCTTAAATTAATTTGAAATAAATTAAATTCCCTTCATTCGTGTTGGAATTAAGCAGACATTAGTCAACTTTTTTTATTAAAAAAAGATATCAAGTTCCATCCTTCATATTTTGACATATCATCCCAGTGACCCCTGAAATCATTCTTAAAGCTATTTCTTTTTTTTTATTAAATCTTTATTGTTCAGATTATTACATTTGTTCCTCTTTTTTCCCCCCATAACTCCCCTCCTCCCAGTTCCCACCCCACCCTCCGCCCTCACTCCCCACCCACTGTCCTCATCCATAGGTGCACGATTTTTATCCAGTCTCTTCCCGCATCCCCCACACCCCTTTCCCCCCCAAGAATAGTCAGTCCATTCCCTTTCTATGCCCCTGATTCTATTATAATCACCAGTTCATTCTGTTCATCAGATTATTTATTCACTTGATTTTTAGATTCACTTGTTGATAGATGCGTATTTGTTGTTCATAATTTGTATCTTTACCTTTTTCTTCTTCTTCCTCTTCTTAAAGGATACCTTTCAGCATTTCATATAATACTGGTTTGGTGGTGATGAATTCCTTTAGCTTTTCCTTATCTGTGAAGCTCTTTATCTGACCTTCAATTCTGAATGATAGCTTTGCTGGATAAAGTAATCTTGGTTGTAGGTTCTTGGTATTCATCACTTTGAATATTTCTTGCCACTCCCTTCTGGCCTGCAAAGTTTCTGTTGAGAAGTCAGCTGACAGTCGTATGGATATTCTCTTGTAGGTAACTGAATTTCTTTCTCTTGCTGCTTTTAAGATTCTCTCTTTGTCTTTTGCTCTTGGCATTTTAATTATAATGTGTCTTGGTGTGGTCCTCTTTGGATTCCTTTTGTTTGGGGTTCTCTGTGCTTCCTGGACTTGTAAGTCTATTTCTTTCACCAGGTAGGGGAAGTTTTCTGTCATTTCTTCAAATAGGTTTTCAATATCTTGCTCTCTCTCATCTTCTGGCACCCCTATAATTCGGATGTTGGTACGCTTGAAGCTATCCCAGAGGCTCCTTACGCTATCTTCGTATTTTCAGATTCTTTTTTCATTTTGCTTTTCCGGTTGGGTGTTTTTTGCTTCTTTGCATTTCAAATCTTTGACTTGATTCTTGCGATCCTCTGGTCTGCTGTTGGGAGTCTGTATAATATTCTTTATTTCAGTCATTGTATGCTTAATTTCTAGTTGGTCCTTTATCACAACATCGAGGGACTCATTAGATTTCTTGAGGATCTCACTACATTTATTGGCAGTCTCACCAGTCTTTTTGAGGGTCTTACTAAATTTATCGGCGGCTTCTAGACCGTTCTTGAAAGACCTTAAAAGTGTGGTTTTGAACTCTATATCCAGCAGTTTGCTTTCCTCCATTTCTGTCATTTGTGTCCTGTTTCTTTGTCTCCACATTTTTTATGCTTTCTTGGTGCACCCCCTAGTGGTCTTTGTGCACAGTCTTGTTGTAGTTAAGCCTTGATTGTTGTAGGTAACACTGGGGGGGATTTGACCTCCAGGCCAACTGGCTGTGAGAATCAGCTATGTCTGCAGTGGGAGAACTTCTGTCCTCTAGGGAGGTGCTAATCTAGCCTTTGCCTGAGGCTATCCAGCAAATGCCTCTGTGCAAGGCTTGGGCAGGGTGGGTCCCAGGGGATCAACAGGGCGGGCAGAGCGAGCAGTTATAGCTGCTTTCAGTCCCGTCCTCAGAGGCTCTGCTTCTCAGTGTCCCAGCAATTGCTGCAAGTGCCTCGGAGAGAAAGCTGCCCTCGAGTTCCGACCGATGCCAGACAGTCCCGCTTCTCCCGTTTGAGTCTGGGTCCCCAGAAACTCACCCAGAACTGGAGCTCAGAGCCTAAGACTCCCTCCCGATTGAAAACGACAACCGTGCCCTCAGCCGCCAGCCCACTCCGCAGCACTTCCGCACCTTTGTATTTTACTTCCGCACCGCACCTCCTCTGAGTCTCGGTATGCTTTTCTCTTTCCTTCTAGTTGTAGAATTTTCACTCAGCCAGCCTTCCTGTGGTTCTGGGTGATGTCCGTTCCGTCTTTTAGTTGTATTTTTGAAGTGGTTGTGCGAGGCAGCAATCTCCGGTGTTTACCTATGACGCCATCTTGGTTTCTCTCTCCTTAAAGCTATTTCTGTTTGTAGTGCTCATGTTATCTGAGTTGTTGTTATCCTCCTTCTAATTTTCAGATTACATGCTATAACTATTTGCAGTATAGTCAGGTAGATGTAATCTATGCATTTTAATCTTATTCTTGAAAACAAAATAGTTCTCATTTAGAAATATGTTATATCAACTTTCTAGTCAGATAGAGGTGAATGAAAATTCAGAACTCTGAAATCAAACTGCTCATCTTCTTCTCATCCAAGACACACACACTCACACTCCCTCCTCTTAATGTTCCATCCTGGTCACTGGTCCCCTTGTGCTTTTACTCAAGACTGTGGTATTATCTCAGATATGTCAGTTGTCTCCGTGCCCTTGTCTAGTCAGTCTCCAAGTTCCATTGATTTTTGATTCAGTGGCTCTCATTGTTGACCGTCTTGTCCATTCAGATATATTCCCGACCAGATATTTCCTGATCCAATCTTTCTCGCAGTGTCTAACATCTCATTTATTGCTGGAAGCCTAATGGCATCCCAGGTTCACCATTCTGCCCAACAGTGTAAGCAAAACCAACTCCATCAAGACGCTTGTATCATTATAGTACTTCCCTGCTCTGAAACTTTGAATAGATCACTATTTCCTATCATGTCAAATGAATTTTAACTCTCCACCCTCCCTTAGCTTTCATAGCTCTTCCCTAATCTTAGCTATCAAATTTCTCACTATTCTTTAAAACTTAGGCACATGAGTCAGTTTTCTTCCTGTTCTCAAGAACATCCCATGCTCTTACATATTTACCTTCCCCCTGCTCTCCTCCTTTCTCTCTCTCGCTAATGAAATCCTGCCTGGCCTTCTGAGAAGTGGCTTCAGGTTCCACTTCCTCTTTGCTCCTACCTCAGTGATCTTATTTCTTTGAACAGCTATTGTCTCTATCTTATAGCCTCTACTGTACAATTTACCACTGTTTTCCTTGGTTTGTTCATTGCCTTCTCATTCAGCGTCATTCCCATTTCCCTAATTAGAATGTAAGCCCCATCCTTCTAAGAGCAGGCATGCCACATAGATCAGTATCCCCTCTCATACTGAGCCCACAGGAGGAGCTCTGTGGGTTCTTACCTAGTGGGAGAGATACCACGGCCCCCAGCCCCTGCTCTGGGATAGTGTGTTAGGCTCAGAGGGAAGCACACAGCACCATGTTCCTTTCCCAGTGGAGAGAAGCAATTGTTGAATGTTCTTACTGTTAGAAAGAAGCATGTGGGATTGGGTGAAGAAAAACTTCCTGTGAGTTATAACTTGAACATAAAGGTATTTACTATGTCCTCAATTTCTTTTCAGGCTGCAAAGATCTGCAACAACATGCTGTTAGCTATTAGTATGATTGGAACCGCTGAAGCTATGAATCTTGGGATCAGGTTTGTTGAATAGTACAATTTTTATGAGCTTTCCTATTTGATTTTTCTGATGTCGAAAAAAATTGTTCATGAGATAAATGAGTTGATCCAGGAACACCTTGAAAGTACTTCATTATTGAACTTTAATAGACTTTGCTTATTTGACAACCAATAGGACCCTGGAGAGCATGAATATTCTTTGCCATAGCCATAAACTGCATTGTGCTGTATATTCGAAGTCACATTATCCTTTTTATGTGGAAGCTCCATTTCTCCTGTTATGTTAAAATGCAAGAAACACTTTTACTATAAAATTTAAACACGCTTTGGCAGTGCAGGACAAATTTGTATAAAACACGGCATTAATGTGTAGTGAATTCAAGTGTTATGCTACCCCATGACTGGTTTTATGTATCTATTTTAAATGTAGTCCCCGAAATCTACTCTATAAGGGCTTGTAGTTGCTTATTCCCTGGATAAACTAGATGGCATACATCTTTCATTTTAACTTGTCATTGGTTTTGTCACTTTAAATTAAGCGTATATCTTTCCATTAAAATAAAATGACATTCATACTTTGCTTAATTCTGTTTTTCTTACGATGATGATCATCCCTTAGAATGCTTAAGGTTAATGTCTTAATTTGAGCCTGTAATTTTTTGGAGGTTAGGAATGCTACATTTGATTAATCAATTAATTTTTATTGTTTTTATTTAATGAATTTAATAAATACATATTTCTTACTTTAGAAAATGCTTGAAGAGCAGTATGCTTTATTTGGATTTTTTTTCACACTTCTCAAAACTACATACCAAACATATAACAGATCAGAGTGGTGCTCCATATCACAACTTTTGATAAAAGCAATTAAAAGAGCCTAAGTACTTGAGATGTTTTTTAAAACATAGCAATGGATTCACATTTCCTCTTAATTACCATATCAAGATGCTGTTGTTTTATTGAATTGCCCTTGTCTCAGATGTTAAACTATCTTGACCTATTAAGTTGTCATGTTGTAATTGAGATAAAAGAGGAATTTGCTTTGCATCAGCGCTAATTGGTTTATCAATATCCTGTACCATTTACATTTTAAAATTGAGTGTCTGTAAGATGGTAAACATAGCATATCTGTACAAAGCTTTAATAAAACTGGTAGTGTGTATAGGAAGTTATTCATTGTTATGTCTGTATTGTAGTCGGTTTTAGGCTATGGGTCACTTATCATAATTGAAAAACTGGTTACTAGTAAGTTGTTTACATGTCTAGACTAATTTTA
Source organism: Myotis brandtii (assembly GCF_000412655.1). Classification (NCBI taxonomy): domain Eukaryota; kingdom Metazoa; phylum Chordata; class Mammalia; order Chiroptera; family Vespertilionidae; genus Myotis; species Myotis brandtii. The sequence continues at coordinate 9,257,741 of NW_005356259.1, forward strand.
TGGAGGAAGAAAATATAAATTTCTGGCACCAAAATCGCATTCAAAATTAATTGGTGTTGACAGTAAGATTAGAGTATTAGTATGCATGTGCATCTCTAGAATTTTATCTTCATTTTTCCAGGTATAAATGAAAACACAGTAAAAAGTAAAAGCCTGGATGAACCTAGGTTATACTATACTGAAAACTTCCTCTTTATCTGTGCCTGTTATTTAACATTCTGCTTCTTACCTTGAGCATCACTGAGTCGGGATGTTCCTTAGGCATAGTGATGTAGCCTCTGGCATTTCTCAAATACTTTTCCCAGCAGAACTCTTATTAGATGATCATTTGCCATTCTCAAATGAAGTTTTTATATAGTAAGTGCTTGTGGAAGTCCAACTCCAAATATCAGCTAATAAAGAATAATATGGCCCTGGCCAGTGTGGCTCAGTTTATTGGAGCATCTTCCAGTACACCAGGTTGCAGGTTTAATCCCTGGTTGGGGCACGTACAGGAGGCAACCAATTGATGTTTCTCTCTCTCTCTCTCTCTCTCTCTCTCTCTCTCTCAAAAAAAATAAGAGTATGAAAATCAAATGAATTGAATGAAATGCATGCAATGAAATGTATACACTTAGCTACTAGAGTGGTTTATCAAATAAAAAATGAAAAGTGATAAAATTCCAAATAAAAATATTAAAAGCAGAAGCAATAAATAAAATTTCCCTTATCATTGGCCTTGATCCACAATGTCAAAAACAATATTTAGAAATATGAACTTTTAAATATTTATTTTTTTTCCAAAACTCTATAGACATTACTATTCCTGGTGTGTGTGTGTGTGTGTGTGTGTGTGTGTGTGTGTGTTTGAACACAAAGAACTCGCTAGTTTTACTGAACTGTTACAATGAGCTATGTTTCTGGTACTTCAGATTGTATTAATGAATTGCTTATTTTCATAGCATTAGGATTTTATCAATTTATCTTACAAAGATTCTCAGTGATTTGAAAGTCCTAAAAATGATTGCTTCTGCTGTTGTCTGTTCTCCATGGTTTACAGACATGGTTTTAAAATGACAGGATTGTTCTCTAATAGAGTATAGAGAGCGGCCACAATTTATTGAGCTTTGCAAGGTGAAAGGGAAAATTGGCATCAGCGAGCATAAATTCCCAAGTAGTAAATTCCCACAAAGTAGTACAGCATCAAAGTGGTTCAGCCACATTTATATTCTGCTCACTCCAAAGTGAACATTTTTAGAGCATTAATGTCAACATTTACAAATTGAGCCACCTATTCCTATGAAGTGATCATTTCTGATTAATTTTGTTCTCATAAGTCAGTATTTTTCCTAAACACTGATGTTTCCTTTAAAAACAAAGAAAAAGGAAGAATAAAATCTTACAGTTAAAAACTCTTATTGACTCTATGATCTTTTACAGTGAGTCTTTATGGATGTTAGTGAAAGTTTAAAATGCTATAAAAAAGTGAGCTATAAAAAATATTGGTATACAATGTATCTTGGGGTACTTTTTTACTAGACCTTTCTCCCTTCTGATTGGGTTCTAGTTGGGATGCAGTTTTATGGCCCTCACAGTGCCCTGCTTGCATTAGAGTTTTTGTCCCTGTGCACTGCATAGCAACAGCGTTGATAGTTGAGTTGTGTTGTTTTGTTTTTATATTTGCTCCACCGGGAATTTTTTATTATTATTATTATTTTCAATAGTGGTGGTAGAAGTTGTTTTCATTACCAACCAGGGCCCAGGCCCCTCCAGCAACAACCATACTGTCTTCTTCCACCAAAAGCTTAACAGTTGAACTTCTGGAAGGCTTTTCAAGATGAAAACTTTCCCACAAGAATAATTTTCGTTTCTGGGCTCCTGCCCTTAGAAGATGTTGCCTGTTTTGTGTTGTTGTTGTTTTTGTTTTTTTGTGATGACTGAAGCCTTAAGTGTATACCCTAGTAGATTTAGCAAATGGCAAAAGGTTTGGAGTAAAAGTTTGACCCAATTTCTTAAAAAGCTGATAAAATGTCATCAGATTGGCTGATTGGCTATCAAGTTCCCTACCCACATGACCCAGTGAGACTCAGAGGATAGTAAGAGTTTGGATGTCTGTTGATGTCTGCATCCCTGCTCTGCCATCGAACTTAAGCTTTTCTTATCTATAAAATGACAAAAATAATAGTATCTTTACATAGGGTTGTAGTGAAGAGTTAATCCATGTAAATCTTTAAAAACAGATTCTGGCGCATAGTAGCTGCTCAGTACATGGTGGTGATTGACATGATGGTGGTAGTGGTTAGTATTTGAATTGAATGTACTTATATGCCTTTTCTTCATAATACTTCTCACTAGATGGCATTTTATATACATAGACATATATATGTATATATGTGTGTGTGTGTGTATATATATGTTATATATGTTTGTTTGTTTATTGTGTCTTTCCAACTAGAATGCAAGCTTCAGGAAGGGGAATGGCTTTGTCTGCTCACTGTCATATCTTAAGAACATACTTACCACATAGTAGGCACTCAGTGAAGATTTGTCAAGCGGATGAAGAGGGAGGGAGGGAGGGGAAGGGAGAGGAAGGGAGACACTTCTCCTGCCTCAGGTCAAAGGTATCTGGGTGTGTGTCTTAACTGGCCCACTCCTGGAGGGCAGTCACAGGACTTAGCTCCTTTACTCTGGTCTCCTTGGCTGCAGGTATAGCAGGTACAGCACCTGCGCATGGAAGATCTGTGTGAGCATTAGATGAGTCACTCAGTGATTGACTAAGATTGACATGGTCTTAGATGTTTCACTTCTAGAGCTGTTCACTTTAGTGAAATCATTGGCTTTGTTTTTATGTAAAACCAGACAGTATAGATAGATACAGAGACTATAAAGTGAACAAACTTATTTGGCCCTTAAAAGCCTTGGTTACAGCGAAGGTAAACATTTGGGTTCTCTAATTTTTTTTTTTTTTTTTTACAATTTTTGCATTTTTACTTCTCTCAGTAGTTCATTTAAAATTCTTGTGTTGTAGAGGTGAGTAGATTTGACACAGTGACGTTTATATGAGTTGCATTATATATGCGGTCAGAGCAATGAATTCATTCTGTTTTTATCAGAGAACATTCCAGCAATTGCAATGCCACATGCATGCACGTGTGCACTCACGAACCACATCCAGTGGCAAGTTATTATGGGGACTGACAGACTGTCATCCTTTTGACGGCTTGAGCTGTATATCTCCTGAACAGCAGTGGGGCTCTTATGCAGAAAGTATCATATGTTCCCAGCCAATTTACAGGGAAACAGCAATAACATTTTATCATGGTTGAGAGCCCAGTAGCTGCTTCCTATTAAACTTGCCCTTTCAGATACCTGTCTTGGATTAATTTGTTGATTTCAGATGGAAACTCAGTCTTCTCCAGTGAAGCATGACGTTCTAGGATAGACTCTCTGAATGACAATTACTGTGTATTCGAGCTGGTTTCAGTGGAAGACAGAGGACTCCAGCAACTGATTTTAATATCATGTCTAATTTTAACTGTCAGTTATATATGTGCCAGTGAAAAAACCTTCAGAAAGATGAAATGCAAAACACTTCGAACTTGCTCTTTTTAATGCTGGGGGGGAGGTTGGAGCAAAAGCGGAGAGGGAGTTGCCATCTCCTAAAGGGAATCAGCATGGTGGGAGGCAACTGATTGAGAAGTGAGCACGCAACAACTGCCGCCTCGTTTTTGCGTGCCCCTCAGGGTGCTTCTAAATAGTAATGTGTTTATCAAAAAGGACTTCATAAATTATTGCCAGTGTTTTTCCTTGAACTTTCAAGAAAAATGAAACTTAGGGGCTTACAAAGAATAATAAGCCTTGCTTACCATTTTGGTGAGGCTTACAGACAAGGCATGAATTCCTTTAGCAGTACAAACTGTGGGGAGGTACTGTTACGTATAGTCTGGTGGATTGTAAAGAGGGGAGCAACTCTGCTGTTTTAACTGTGATAAACTGTTTTTAAAAGAATCTAAATTAGGAAACCCCTAAGTTATATTCCAAATGGAAGGGAAAAGCGATGTTGTGGGGTCTTTAAAATATTCCTGCTCGTGGAACACATTAGACGTTGTGCTTAGAGAACATATCAGCAGTTGCAGCAAATTAAGTTGTTGTTAATTTGTGAGTTTACTTTTCACAGTTCTTCCCTAAGCACATTGGTTTTTTCTTTTCCAAAGTCACCTGCTGCAACAGCATATTGAGAGCCTAATTTTATTTGAAAGGGGAAAGAAAGCATCCAGTAGCAAACTAGACATGTAACAAACGTTGATCTTTATAAAAGAATGAATGAAACAGGTTTTTTCACTGGCACATATATAACTGACAGTTAAAACTGTTGTGTTTCTTCCCAGCAATCCACAGTTGGACAGAATGTGTGATAGCCAGTTTCGATTGGGTCTTTTATATCTTTTATAATCCTTAGGAAAACCCTCTCATTAGAACAGGACCCACCATATCAATTCATGTAGCTGGCCTGCCATGTGATGTTACAGAGCAGTTTTATTACATGACGAGTCCACATACATCCTGCTGTTAGCCCAAGCCCCTGCACTAACACTAGCAACATGTTGAACTGGTCATGCTACTCCGCTTTGGAAGTAAGCAGACATATATTTTGAACACACTAAGTAAACAAGAACTTAACCATGCCAAAATGCGCAGCTTATTTAACATTTATATGTGTCTCCTTTCAGTCTTTTTTTATTATTATTCTTGAAGAGATTGGTTTTAAGAAAAAGCAGCAGGTTTTATTTAAAACTTGATTTAGTGATACTTAGCAAAACTGTACTTCCCAAACTGCATTGAGACTTAGGATCAAAGTAATATAGCATTTGATTCTTTTATTTTCTGGGTCCACAGTGAACAGTCGTTTATGCCATCAGCCCAGTGATAGAACAAATGATGTTTCCGCTTGGGCAAACTTTGTCTTATCAGGATCAGTAACCTTATCAGCAGTTGACCCAGAACTATAATGCATGTCTTCGAATAGATAGCATATGTCACAACTTGGTGCAGACTTGCTTCATAAGCAAGATTGTCTGAAGAAGATTTAATAAACAAGAAAAAGTTTACAGGAAGAAATGTCTTCTTTTATAATGATAACTTCTCTTAAGTTCACTTACTGCCCATGGCTCATCTCTTGCATGTATTCTCAGAAAAGCTAAAAGAATAAACAGACATGAAAATGCACACGGGACTCCCATGATGCTTAGTTTTTCTGTCCATATTTCTTTCTGAAATATATCATTTGTGAATAAAGAATGTAAAACTTAGATGATCATATTCATTTAAGGTTCTTATGTGACACGTAATGCATAATGTCCAAAAGAGAAAGACATTTATTTTTTCATAGAAAACCTACGTGTGATAAACTAACAACACTTCTCTGCGATTCTGTTATTTCTTAGAAGTAGAATAGTGCAGAAGGTTTTCTCTCATTGCAGAATGTCTGGCTCAGAATGGTTTGATCACTAGCTCTTAATATTTCATAATTTAAGATTGGATTCTTCACTCTCATCAATCTGCTTTGATTTTTGAAGACATAAAATAAATGGAGAGAGAAGACGGAGCATCCTCATAGGTAAATAAGTCACGCATGACTTGTACATTTTGACACTTAACACTTCTTTTCTTTGATCTTTGACAGGTTAGGGCTTGACCCAAAACTATTGGCTAAAATCCTAAATATGAGCTCAGGACGGTGTTGGTCAAGTGACACTTACAATCCTGTACCTGGGGTGATGGATGGAGTTCCCTCGGCTAATAACTATCAGGGTGGATTCGGAACAACACTCATGGCTAAGGTATGGTAAATGCAGAGGCTTCCCAAGAGAGGGGAAATGTGTAATGGTCTAATTCCCCCTCCCTTCCTCCCTCCCTCCCTCCCTC